>NW_015165249.1:310494-341909 GCF_001447785.1 Gekko japonicus | reverse complement strand
CTACTTCACTGGATTTCTGAACGGGCTGTTACTGTGGTAACACTGTTTGCAGCAGGAAAAGAGGCAATAAATACGAGTTACCATGTGGAAAGTTTTTAAGTAGCCATACAGCGATTTAACCACAAGGCAAACTCCTGTACCAGTCCTGCTTCTTGGTCCGCCCACGACACTGACTGTGGGTGCAAAGAATACTTAGAAAATAATTAGTATTCTAAGGGACCAGATTAGTGGAATGCCCCGGCATGGCTTCCTTTCTGGCTGATTTTCAGAACTGGGGTCATAATTAAGAAGGATTGCCATAGGCATTTGTGTTGTGCTCCAAAAAGGGAAGTTCTTGGATGGAGACAAGATGAAACAAAGTGAAGGCATTCTCCCAAGACTGTACTCATTCATCAGGAAGATTAACCAAGATTTTTCTGCACTTCTTTCAAGCTGAAGTCATTTCGGACCAAAGTTTTACATTTAAATAGACACTTTATTCAGGCTTGATAGCCATAGGCCATGCACCACGGAGAATTCAGGAATTGGAAGTAACAACAAAGCTGAATTTAGCTACATCAACTGTGCAAGTTTTGCATTAACTACTTAAAAATGATCTTATGTACTTTTGAAGTGGTTGAGTATTTTAAAAGCCACTTTACAAGGAATTTCTCCCTGTCTGAGGCATATTTTGGACAGTAGAAAAAAGACGTGATAATGACTCAACGACCAACAAGGGACAGTTGCAAAAGCACTGTTCTGGAGATGTCCTAAGGAAACGACCCTTCATCTGAGCTGTGTTACAAGGCACTATCACCTATGACCACCTCAGTTTGGAAACCATCAGCATGCAGAGATATTGCGGGGCTTCCGTTTTACATTGTATTTTGAATACCGCTACAGTACTCACTCTCCGTGATTAACAATAAAAATGGAACTATTCCCAGCTGAAACAGAAGTGCACGTTTATCTGTTTAAGTACTGATTGAAATGTATACATATATCAAAGAGAGACACCTACAGACATGTTTACAGGAACAATTACAATTATTCTCTCCTAAACTGCTTGTCTGATCCCAGAAAATGGCCCAACAGATCTCTGGTGGTTTTTCCTACAAATTATTTTGTAGGATCCCAAATGACAGCTGCTGAATTGGAATTTAAAATCAGAGTAAGAGACACTTTCATAAAGCACTATTTATCTTCAGTGGCCAATATTAAAACTACTCCACAGTACAGAATGATAACATTTCAACAAAGCCTGAGAAGTTATCTAAGACTGAGGATTTAAATAGTTTTCATTGAGAAAACACCGTCAAGAGTTCAGCAAATACTTCTGCTTTATTAGACAAGCTGTAATGTAACATCTCCTTTAGACTGCCTTGTGATTTTCCAGATTGAAATTGTGGGAGAGAAACATCATTTTGAATCGACATTGCAGAAAGGTAGGGATGCCAACTCCAGGTTGGGAAATTCCTAGAGATTGGGGGTGGAGCCTGACAGAGTGGTGTTTGTGGAGGGGTGGGACCTTGGAGTCGTATAAGGCCCACAGAGCCCATCCTCCAAAGCAGCCATTTTCTACAGGGGAACTGATCTCTGTAGTCTGGAAACCAACTCTAATTTTAGGAGGTCTCCAGGCTCCACCTGGAGATTAGCAACCCTGCAGAAAGGAGGGAAATGGAAGATGTTATGCATTTTATATTTTGTTGTTTCTTTTATGGAAATATGTTGAATAGATTTCTACCCCTATGTAATAAGGAGCATTTGGTCATCAGTCAAACTAGCATACAGTAGAATTATTTCTTACCAATAACAATACACAGATCACTTGAACTTTAGTGACATTTGCATTGGATGCTGCAAAATGCCAACAAAAATATATCCATGCCCACATGGTTATTATTTGGTTACTGGACCTATTGTCTGACATCCTAAAGAACTGCATTCTGATTTTTTTTCCCCGGCTGTTCATTTCATTGTTGCAATTGTGTTGATTCCTTTTTGGAATCCTCTTGCTGCCTACTGTTGTCGGCAATGGCTGACACAAACAAGCCTGAACTGATCACACAGCCTGCTTTTGTTTTCCTGACACGTTGTACCTGAATAAAAAAAGCCAACGAAGCAATCACGAAATTGCTGGAAGTAATGGTGAAGAGCAACAACAGATTTTGTGGGGTCAGGAAATTGTCCTCGTTGGAGTTGGTAAGAGCCAATTCCAGGGCAGCTGCAAGATCCAGATGACACTGCAAGATGCACATTAGACTGCACTCGAAAAGCAGGAAGAAAAGGAGCTAAACTGCGAAGAGGAGACTGGCCGCTTTCCTGGCACCCCATTCACCAGCACAAAAGAAGGGTGGTTTCCCAAAAAGCCTAGGAGAAACTCAGTGCTATTTCCTGAATCCTCCAGAATTCCCAAGCAGCAAAACCTGCTCCCAGAGCAAGCACCATTCTTTGCCTTCCAGCAGGGACACTGGTTTCTACTTAGTGCAAGGGGCACTGTTGCGAATCGCCCAGTTGTAGGCTTTCTGGGTGCTGCATCACTCATTAGGGAGCCCAGTCCCTAAACTGGCCAGCTCAGTACAAGATGGCTGGGGGTGGGGGCAGACTAGAGCGGAGAGTTCGCTTCCCCACACCCAACCTTGAGTTTAAAAGGTGCCTAGCCCCAAGGTAAGCTCAGGACTGGAACATTCCGGGCAGTTTTTGGGGTGAACCAGGCCCGTAGCTAGGTCCTTTTTGACGGGGGAGCCCGGCCTCGATGTACTTACGTCACTTTCTACGTCACTTCTGGAAGTGACGTAGGCATGTGGGGGGTTACACTGGGTTTCCCTTGTCATCCCTCTTACTCTCGAGGAGTAAGAACAGCGGCAAGGGAAACCCAGGGTGGACACGGCTGCTGCTGCCGCCATGAGGAGAGGGAAGACCGGAGCTCCTACTGCTGAGTGGTGGTGAGTTCTGCCTCCAACATGCCTGTCCCCGCCTCTGCACGGGGCAGTCGAAGGTTCAGCGCTGGCTGCTGAGCCCCATCCCCTGGTTGGTGCGCAGGGTGAGTGACCCAGGAGGCCACCTCATTGCCGCTGCCTGAGCCCTGTGGCTTTCCCCATCTGCTGGCACCCGCCGCCAGCCCGCCGCGCTACCACCACCCACTGGCACCCGCTGCTTTCGAGGCTCCTTGGGACGGGACAGGAAGTGCTCCAAAGGAGAGCCTGCTGCCTGCCCTCAGCCTGCCCGCTGTGAGTGCTGAGGCGATCGGGGGGGGGGGGGGGGCCCAGGGGGAAGGGGGGAGAGGGCCCATAAAAACTGCAAGGGGGCCAGGCCCCGCGGGCCCCGCGCTAGCTACGGGCCTGGGTGGAACCTAGGGAGGGTGGGGTTTGTGGAGGAGAAGGATCTCAGTGGGACATTCTGCCGTACAGTCCTCCCTCCAAAGCAGCCACTTTCTCCACTGGGTGCTAAGGGACTGGCTACACTGCAGTTTTGTTATCGTCTGGTTAGTCTGAGCTGAGGAGGGCAGCTGTTTCCGAGCACTTTTTAAAATTACTGAGGTAATTGTTTCCACTGACTCCTTAAGGGGCCTGGTGACTTGCTGGGTCTTGTTGGTGCTTGTTGATAATCCAAAAAGCCTGCCACCAAAAGAAGACAACAAGTAGGTTAACTTTTACGGGAAGGTAGGGCAAGGCAATGGCAAATGTATAACTTTACTTTCAAGCTCTGGCAAGAGAACTGGGTGTTCCCCTGACAGAAGGTAAAATGAGGGTGACGGGCGCTGCCTCCAAGCTTTACATGAGAACCTAAGAAGAGCCCTGCTGGTCTATCTAGTCCACCATCCTGTCTCACACAGTGGCCAACCGGTTATAATGGAGGACCAACAAGAGAGTATAGAGGACAAGGCCTTTTCCTAATCTTGCCTTCCAGCACTGGGATTCAGAGGTTCACCCCCTTCTTTCTCTCAGATCTCTTCCAAAAGCAAACACAGGCCTTTATTTTCTGCTGCTCAGTGGCAACAAATAATGTATACTTTTTCAGCAGCAATGACAGAGGAGTGTAACGGTGTCAGATCAGAAAAGAATCAAATCAGGCAAGCCCGATCTCATCAGATCTTGGAAGCAAAGCAGGGCTGGCCCTGGCAAGTATTTGGGTGGGAGACCTCCAGGGAATACCAGGGCCGGGAGGCCAGAGGCAGGCTATCAAGCCACTTCTCTGAATGTCCTCCATGCCCCAGTAGGAGTTGCCAGAGGTCGCCATGACTTCCAGGCATGGGCGCACATACGCACACACAAAAATAAAAAAGGAAAAGAAAGGCAGGGGTTGCCATTATTGGTGCTACTTCGGTTTGGGGATGGGGGTGCAGTTACTGCAGAACCGTTTGCTGTTTACCCCAGAAAGGTGAATATCATGGATATGGAAGGAAAAAAACCATGCGAAGCGTTTCCGTACGCAGATGGCATATCTGACTGAACTAGGTGAAACAAAGAAATTAATAAGTTATTATTTGTCTGTCAGGATTCAATGTTAATGCAATAAGTAGGAAGGCAACTGCATAAAATGTAAGTTTATTTAAGAATAAATCCCGTCTCTCAACTCACTTGGATGAAAGAATTGAAGGAATTTAGGGATTAAGAAGCCACAGTCAAGGTTTACTTCAAAACAAATATGAGCCAAAGAAGGGAAAAGTTACAAGAAAATTTACAGGATTAGTCTCCACCGAATCTCTCTCTCCCTACTTGGATGAGTAAACAATTTAAATGAGTCAGCTGCTAAAACTGTCTTTCTTACTCTGAAATACACCTGTACTAATAGGAGATAATGTACTGAAAGACTGGCAAAAAGCAATTTGGGTTTTTTATAGGAAATAGTAAAAAAAAGGTCTACACTAAATCCTAAATCTGCCCAAGATTCATGGGAGGAAGAAAGAGGATTAGCCATAGCTGGGGATAGAATTGCACCATCTTGCAGAGAAGTGGATGAGGCTGGTAAAACAGTGTGAGCATGAAAAAAGATTCCCCCCCCCATCATTAGAGCAGTATCTTTGTAAAATACTGCCATTAAGTAATCTTGGCTATCAAAGAAAAAGAGACATGCATATTTCCAACAGCAAAATCAATAATGACTGAAAACACAGACAGTTTAAAGAATAGTTATCACTGGAGGTATCCACCTTAGCATTTGTAATGGGTAACGCAGCATGCAATCTAGATAACCAATTAGGTAATATTTTTTAAAATCAGGAGCATCTTAAGAAAGACTACATTATTGATCTGCACAATAATGGAATTATAAGATCTTGTGAGGAAAGGCACACAAAGATAGGCAACGCGCTGATTCGGTTTTTATCAATAACTACAAGTCAGAGGCCACAAATTAGAGAGACGACCATTTCTAGACGGCTCACTCTATTTGAAAAGTTAATTCAAGTCTAAAGAAAAAGGAACTTTCTTTGTATTATATCATTTAGGGGACTGCATTAAACAGAATTTGACTGAAACAGAACCAAACCTTGCATGATTAAGTGGTGGAAAAACTTGTGATCGTGTTATCAACACTCCCTCTCATTTGCTCACAACGTTGCAAGCTTTTACTGTACAAGACTCTAAGGTAGTTTTCAGCCTTGGCCCAATCTTACGGCAGCATGTTATTTTCTGTAGAGGGCCTCCCTACAGGCTGCCCGTTCAGGTGTTTCTTGGGGTGCTATAAACCAGATGTTCCACACCAAGAGAGAAGATGAAGAGGAGCAGATGCAGAATATAAAATTAATATCTTCAAGGTGGGAACTGGAAAACTTCTGTAGAAGATCCCCTACGAAGCTTACTGCAAAACGTGTTGGGATCCATAACAGCCAAGTAAATTTTATATTCTGCCTCTGCTCCCCTTTGTCTTCTCCACTTACTGGTGCGGCCACCACTTTTCCTGACTTCACCAAGTGAGGCAAATTACCAAGCTGCTATAACAAAGTAGAGGCAGACAATGGCAAACAACCTCTGTTCGTCCCTTGCCTTGAAAACCCTAGGGGGCTGCCATAAGTCAGCTGCAACTTGATGGCACTTTCCACCATAGCAAACCACTCATATTCACTAGACAAGGTTGCCAGCCCCTTACGGGCAATGGGAAATCCCTCACCACCGATCCGCTGGCCAGTGGGGGGGGGGACATACTGGCAGAAGGGGAGGCCTAGGCCACTGTTGCCAGTGTCACAACAATGTCACTTCAAGCATGCATTGAAAGTGATGTCATTGCATTGCTGGTGATGCAGGAAGTGCTGATATTTGGGCAAAACACTATGGCAAAAAATGACTTCCAACAATAACATTTTTGCTCAGATACCAAAGCTTCCTGTGTTGCTGGTAGAGCAATGATGTCACTTCTGGTGCAAGACAGAACTGACATCACTAGTGATGATGACCTAGGTCTTCCCCTGCTGTCAGTAAGTCCCTCCCCCACCTGTTGCCAGGGGATAGCTGGCGATCCTGTCACCAGACGATTACTCCTTTCTTGATTCTGGCTATGGCTAGCATTTAGGAGAAAGGGAACCAAAAAGGTTGAAACAAAGAAAAAGAAAGTAAAATGTAACTATGCATGTAGTGCAAATGTACAAAATATAATATATAATTTAATAATATCGTCGCAAGTCCTACAATATTTAAAAACAACATTCCTATGGTTATGCACATAAGTACCTAAGCCCAATATAAAGACAAATGTCCATTCATATACATACATGTTAAAAGGTACATAATGGCTGCGGTCATACATGCTAAATAATGCACTTCCAATCTGTTGTGTATGTAATGTAATGTATTGTAATGTAATTAATGTATGAGCTTGAGTCTAGAAAGGTATTGTAATTAGACCTATCAGAACAAAGGAAGTTCTGGAGGGAAGAGAAATGATTGGTCTTTATGTACTGCATTTGATTGGACCTTAGCTGACATGCGGGCGTGGCTTGCCAAGCCCGGACTGTTTAAAAAGGAGCCTGTTGCTCCATTGATTTGTCTCGTTCTGGTTCTTCTGACTTCATGTTCAATAAAGCTGTTAATCACTGTTCACCTGCTGCCTGAGTAACACAATCCACTTTCAATGCACTTTCAAGCTGGATTTTGCCAGTTCACACAGTAAGATCCAGTTGGAAAGTGCACTGAAAGTGGATTGAAAGCACATTATTTAGCATGTGTGATCACAGCCAATGTCTCCATATGCAAAAACCAATACCAAATACATTTCGGCAATAAACCTTCCTCAGTAGTATAATTCAAACTAAGCACTCCATTAATTAAAGATATACATAAAACTAATCATCCATAGAATGGACCTTACTCACACCGAGATGTTCACCCATGGAGTAAATGGTGTCACGTATTCTTGAGACACAACACGGGCAACTCATCAAGATTTAAAATATTTCCTTTGCCCCTGGATCTTCTTAGATCCAATCTGAAATGCCCAAAGCTCCAAAAGAGTACTCAGGTACAATTAGAAAAGAATCAGCCAAAGTACTCCTTTCCAATTCTGGCTATGGCTGGCATTTAGGAGAAAATGCATTCAGAAGACTAGATGTCTAGCATCTGATATTGATAATCCAACCCAATATCAGATATGTCACGGCCGGAGTTTATTAGTTGTTGTAGATTTTCCGGGCTGTATGGTCGTGGTCTTGGCATTGTAAGACCTGACGTCTCTCCGGCATAAACATAGACACAAACACAATTTCAACAGGAAAGAAGAGAGTTTAAAAATAAATAGGGCATGATTTCCTGTCCTGAAAAACACAAAATGCTCTACGTCTTACAATAGCACTACAGATAAGATTAGAATTTCAACAGCCAATCCATATGCAAAAGAACCTCCTCAGGAAAGCTCCTCCATTAGCATGTTTTCACAGCCTGGGGAACTCCTACAAGATAATGACTCAGTCCTACCCCACCTTCCTGAGTAGATATAAATTACCTGCCTACCATTTTTCTTCTCACCTTGACACAGAGAGTACTCCATCTTTCTGTGTTATACCTCTGAGGATGCCAGTCACAGCTACTGGCGAAATGTCAGGCCCTACAATGCCAAGACCACGGCCATACATCCTGAGGAATGACATGAATGGGAGTTTGTAGAGGGAAAGGGGAATAGGTGGAAGCCTCTGCTCTGGATCCAGTGCAGTATCTTGAAGGCTACACACTCTGAGCAAGCAAATCAACTGCCAAGCATTGTGGAACCGCTATTGGGACAGCCCTGAACACAGTCAGCAAAATGTGTAGAAAATGCAAGAATTTTATTGAGGAAGTAGCTAATCCCATAAGAAGATACAGTTTGATGAGTCTGAAGAGAATCAGCTGAGGTAGGAATAGAGAAACGAAGATGATTTCATGGGTCTGGAATGTGCTTGGTTCTACACTGAGGAAAGGTGAGGTGGTGGTCTCTTGGTGGATTTGGGGGGGGGCACACTCTGCTGCCGCCACCTTGCCTGCCCTCCACTGACCACCGAGGAGCTCCAGCAGAGAGATGCAAGATTTCAGACTGCCCTGTTGACTGATAAAGACATCTGGGCGGAGGGAGTGTTGGCTGCTCCAGCTCCTGGACAGAGTCAGGAATGGTGAGAATCAATGCAGTGCGGTGGGTGGCAATGGGTGGCAGAGGCCTCAGATGGTGCCACTTATTGAACCACCAGTCCTGTGCGAACTTTTGATGCTGCAGCATCGGTGAAGCTAACCTGGGTGAAGACCCAGTCATTTCCTTTGATAGGAGACAGGATTAAAACAAAAATGTCTTCTTTCGGTATACTGTGGACAGTTGTGAATTTGATTGACTGCATGACCACACAAAGCCTGCCTTGTATTGGATCAGATCACCGGTCCATCAGGGTCAGTAGTGTCTACTCAGACTAGAAGCAGCTCTCCACAGCCTCAGACAGATGCCTTTCGCATCACCTCCTACCTGACTCTTTCAAATGGTGATGCAGGGAACTCAACCTGCTTTCCATCTTTCTGCCTGTCTTGTTGGGAATTAAAATGAATGTCCACTGACAGTCTAGAGCATGATTTGTAAGCCTGTTATGTATGCCACATCACTGCGGTGTTGCTACTAAGCCAAATATATTATATTTTCCCTGGGACCATAAGCAGTAAATGTTTTAAAAATAAATCATCATAAATGTTCACACATTGTCCCCCTCATCCACTTTGCATGGAGTTAAACAAGGTATATGTTTATCCACAACAAACCTTTAAACACAAATACCGATACACGAAGGAGGTGGCGGGTAAGGTTTTAGCCCAGAAACATTACCTCAGTACAAATACCTCATTACAATGCAATACCAGACAATAATATAGAAAATAGATGGTCTATAAATGAAATAGATGTGGCAAAAACTCTGGACTCCGTAAACAATTTTGTCCAGAAGCAAAAATCTTGAGATGCAAGCCTTTTTTTAATGCATGGTATGCACATTTCGCACTGCCTACTCTGCATTTTTGCTTCCACTAATTATTTCAATATATTTTAAACCCTTTCCAGTCATTTTGAGCCCTCTTGGACCCACATTAGACAAAAAAAAGGGTGAAAGCCGTAGCCCCAACTTAGTAGGGCGCCAAATTAGTTTGAGCTTTCTGCCTTTAGCTACATCCTGAAATTTCACAGAGCACTTTTAATGTGGCTTGGTGATCAGCACATCGGGATTATGGTTGCTTCAGGGCTCCATTCTCCAACTGAATTCATAGTATATCCGGCAGAAACAGCCTCAATTTGGATAATGTTTCCCCTGCCTCCTGAGCCCTTCAAATGAGGTACCCATAAGTGCCGCTCTGCATAATCTGCAGCAATATTGCGGTACTTCCTGTCCCAGAGTTAGGATTGCCAATTTTCAGGTAGGGTCTGGAGTCCTCCCAGAATTTCCAGACTACAGGGATCAGTTCCCCTGGAGGAAATCACAGCACCTGCCAGCTGAGGACCCTCCCCTTCCCCAAGCTCCACTCCAAATCACCAGGAATTTTCCAAGCTAGGATTGGCATCCTTAAATAGCCTCTTCAGTGAGTAGGTAAAGGTAAAGGTTCCCTTGCTCGAAAGCCAGTCGAATCCGACTCTAGGGTTGCGGTGCTCATCTCCATTTCAAAGCCGATGAGCCAGCGCTGTCCAAAGACGTTTCCGTGGTTATGTGGCCGGCATGCTGTTACCTTGCACTGAAGTGGTACCTATTTATTTACTTGCAATTTCTTGCTTTCGAACTGCTAGGTTGGCAGGAGCTGGAACTAGAGACGGAGCTCACACCGTCATACAGCACGCTCGGGTCTCGAACTGCTGAACTACCGACCTTCCACAGCCTGCAGTTCAGCGTCTTAACCACTTGAGCCACCGCAGCTCTCTTCAGTGAGTAACTGTAGCTTAAAAAACCAGGTTAAAATTGTAGCGCCCTCACCCAATTTAAATGCAACAGTCTTGACCACAGTCTCTCCTCTACTGAGTTCTTCTAACTTCAGAACTGAGTATACTATGTGCCTCTTTCTGGTAGAATCAACATTGGCAACTGAAATCGATCCTCCCCCTCCATGTCCATCAGCATAAGGAACTAGTCAGAAGCTATATTAATTTGAATATGAGGGTGCCTTTGCTGAACTAGTGTAAATAATTGTTGTAGGCATCTGGGGATTTGATTCGGTTGCCCTACTTTTTCTCAAGTGGTTAAGACGCTGAACTGCAGGCTGTGGAAGGTCAGTAGTTCAGCGGTTCAAGACCCGGGTGCCGCAAGACAAGGTGAGCTCCTGTCTCTAGTTCCAGCTCCTGCCAACCTAGCAGTTCGAAAGCAAGAAATTGCAAGTAGATAAATAGGGACCACTTCGGTGGGAAGGTAACAGCATTCCGTGCGCCTTGGTGTTTAGTCATGCCGGCCACATGACCACGGAAACGTCTTCGGACTGCGCTGGCTCTTCGGCTTTGAAACGCAGATGAGCACTGCAACCCTAGAGTCGGATTCGACTGGCTTTCGAGCAAGGGAACCTTTACCTTTACTTTGCTGGGTAGAAGCTGAAGGCGAGTGAGACTTTTGCTGTGCCAGACATGTGTACCTTACCTTTACTCAATATGATGCTTACCTGGTTATGGAGGACTAATATGACTTCTGTATAATATGACTTCCCTGACCTTAAATCTCTAGCTACATCCTCCACAAGTGGATATACCATCTGACCTGCCAGGCTGAACAACCACTACCTTCTGGGGCTTCTGCCCAAAGTAACGCCACTACCTCCTGGGGCTTCTGCCCAAAGTAACGCCATCCGAAGTCATCTGAAGACCAGCAAGTCCTTCTACTACATTTTCCACTCACGTTGCTGCCTTAGTTGTTTTACAAGGTGTGTTTACACATCTCATGTGACACCTTCCTGTCCTGAGGTGTTTGTTTTAAAATGGCTGCCCCTGAACTATTGCATGCCTCCTCCAAATGAGAATTCTGTTAACTCCTTGACCTGTTCCTTCTCATCATTCACTCTGGTGCAGAAGCACTGGGCAAAGACAGCACATGATGCAGTCCAGTGCTTCAGTTCTACATTTTGTTGCACACCACCTGACTGTTCCCTGCCCTCTGCTTTCTCTTCTTCAGCCATCTGCTGAGAGGCAAATTTGCACCACACTCCTCTATGACAGATTCATCCCTTCTGCTAGTTCATGGATGGCTTCTTCTCCTCTTGACAGAGAATAGTTTGTTCAGATACAAGTGCCTGCCATGGTGTAGCTGTGTCAAACTGACTCCTTTCCCACAAGGTCCCTTCATTTTTTCTTATTTCCCCCTGACAGGCCGCATCTGGAGGCTTCTGTCTCCCTCCTGAAAGCCGGAGGCAAGGTAGCTGCCGTAATGCTAAACATCTCAAGTTGTTTTCAAACGGAAGTGAAATTTTCTAAATGCCCTTCATCTAAGGAAAAGATTTCAAGCAGCACAAAGTAAGTAGCCCTCAGCCTGAGGTAAGTTTGATTAAGCCCACTTCAGGGATGCCAGATCTGTTAACTCATCCACTTTTAATTTATTTTAAGAACCTAAGTGGGTGAACATGTAACGCTAATTTCAAAATACTAAGGATCTAAGGGCATTAGGTTTTTCCCCCATAGGAGAGGGTAACACACAGATATGAACGCGCTGCCATATTAGACAGTCCTGTGAATTGAGGAGAACATGACGTGTGACAGGATTATCCATTGGTCACCCCCCATTTTATCCCCACAACAATCATGTGAGGTGGGTTAGGTTGAGGGATAATGAAAGCCAGTTTTGTGTAGTGGTTAAGTGCGCGGACTCTAATCTGGGAGAACCGGGTTTGATTCCCCACTCCTCTACTTGGACCTGCTGGATGACCTTGGGCAAGCCATAGTTCTGTCAGAGCTGTTCTTGAAAAAGAGCAGTTTCTGTCAGAGCTCTCTCAGCCCCACCTATCTCACAGGGTGTCTGTTGTGGGGAGGGGAAGGGGAAGGAGATTGGAAGCTACTCTGAGACTCCCTTGGGTAGTGAAGGGCGGGGTATCAATCCAATCTCCTCCTCCTCCTCCTTCTCCTCCTCCTTCATGGCTACTCCACAGGCTTCACGGCACAGTGTGTTTGTGTATGCTGTGAACTGCCCTGAGTCCTCTGTTGAGGAGAGGGTGTGGGTTATAAGGTGAACAAATAAATAAACTAAATAAATAACAGTAAGGGTTTGAACCTGGGCCTCATGGGTCCTAGGCAAACACAATAACCACTATACCATATTGGCTCTCAAATGAAACTGATGGCTTTGCCTCATCAGAATCTAATTTAAACAAGGTCAACAAGCCAACTCAGGGACCAAAACTTTTAGTACTAGTGTTATTAAAACACAAACATGAACAAGAATACACTGTAAACTTCAACAATTTATTATGACATCAGACCAGATGTTATGGACTGTGAATGCTAGTCTATGTCCTCAATGGAACACTATCTCATCCGAGGAAGCTCATACTTTGACTAAAACTTTGTTGGTCTTAAAGGTGCCACTGGAACCAAACTTTGTTCTACTGCTTCAGGCCAACATGGCTACCCACCTAGAACTATCTCATCTTGTTATGTTAAGCTCTGAAAGCCTAGAACTATTTCATGAACTCTGGAAAAGATCCCACATAGCAGCAGGGATCATCACCAAATGGTTTATCCAGCCTCAGCTTGTCTTGATTTATAACCAGCTGAGGGGGGACTCTGGCCAATCAACAGAGACTTCAGGATTCTGTCTCCAAACAGAGAATTCTGCTCCTTGCTGTAAATTCCTCAGTTTTCAGGTAGATCACACAGCAAACATCTGGCATCAGTACACAAGTAGGACACGCTGGGATAACATGATGGGTTAAAAATGACAGACACCTTCACAAAGACCCTCTTGTTCATTCCTGTTCATCTAGAAGTCCACTGATCCTTTGTTACAATGAATTTTCCTAACCAAAGTATTTTATTTTATGGATATCAAGAATGTGGGATGATGTCCCATTCCTGGGAGAAAGCAGATGGGCCAAGGGGGTCGGGGGGGGGGGCTCTGCCAGGCCATCCACCAACTTGAGTGCATCTCCACCTCCAGCGGAAGATCCGCTTCATCTGGGGGAAGATTCCTTAGATTGAAGGAAGGCTTCAAACTTGAGTCAAAAGGAAAGGTGGAGTATAAATATTTTGTTTTAATAAATAAAAGGACAAACGTTGCTTAATGGAATGGCAGAATAGGGGTAGGCTCCACCCCATTATCAGAGATAAATGCATATTTTATTTATGCTTAGAGGGAGAGGGGAAAATCACTTAATTCCTGTTGGAGTTTACTGGGTCACTATCTCTGTCATTTTCCATTTTGTCTACTCATGTCACTATCGATCCAGCTTGCTGGAAGACGTAGGCAGTAAAGAATTTGTGGGAAGGGTAAGACAAAACAGCCCACAGCAAACTACAAAAATCTAGTGACAGCAAACTTACCAGAAATACTTTATGATCAAATGACATTGTTTGGACCGAACTATGACATCAAATATCTCAGTGGTGACCATCAGCTTTCCTGCATATAATTGCAATGGTACTTCTGGTTCAAACACTATTGATCGAGACAAACTACATTGTATTTACTAGAATACAGAGACTGGTGCACCTCTCTGCGATTTTCTCTGTGAGTGGAGTGTACTGCACTCCTTTGAAAGCATGGGAAATTCCTGGAGATTTGGAGAAGGTACCTCAGGAAAATGGTAATGCTACTCTATGACTTTAGTTTCTCCTAGACTCTATGGCATACCTCCAAAGCTGCCATTTCCAAGCTGCCATTTCCTTCAGGTCCTCCAAGAGTCCTTCAAGTCCTCCAAGAGAACTTCAGGTTCCGCCTGATGGTTGGTAGCCCTAATGCCCCAGCTTGTACAAGAATGCCAAGAAGCACTTGGCGGGTTCCTCCCCTTGCATGCAATCAATAGGATTAAACTCTTGCACTGCCCCAAGTGGTCTATGTCAAAGCTTACGGATCCTCAGCACCAAGCAGTGGCAGTCACAATGCGTTCTGCACTGCCAGCGAGTCCAACATGCATCCCACTTGTCTGCCAAGGTTTACAAACAGTAGCCCAATCTCAGAGCTCTTCTTACAACACCCCCCCCCAAGCTGTCTTTGCATTTTCATCCACAAACTCTCTGGCCTTCCAGCTCTCGTAGCAAAGGCCAATCCCACCAAACCCACTAGCCTTGAATAGAATGGCCTCTACTCTGCCCTCGATTCCAATGATCTTGGCCAATGCTTCTAGAAGCCAAAAGACAGGCTACGGCCTTACTATGGACGGTATCAAAACTATGGACAGAATTTGTTCACATTTATTTAGCGTATAAGGGAGAGAGGGAGGGAGGTGTGTTTGTATTGGAATCTACGTATTACCCAGCGAACAGATCCACCTACTTTCCTGTGTTGTTGTTTTTTCAACACTTAACATGCCTCTGGGGATCTCCCAAACAGAACGTGAAGGAGATGGTCTTTCCCTATTATCTGTTAATGCATCGATAACAAAAATTACCATACACAAATATCGATTAGAGCCATCCAGGAACATTCCCATGTTGATACTGGTTTTGTAATTTATAACAGACATTTTCTCTTAAGAGTAATCCTTAACTCTTGTCGGCAAATTTTACAAGCGAACTATGTCCATGTAAACTGAAGCACATTATCATTAAGGATAATAGATTTGATACTATGGTTCAGTCCAAGCGTATTAACTTTACGGGGTGCATTCTAAGGCAGTTTGGTGTGGTGGTTAAGTGCGCAGACTCTAATCTATGAGAACTGGGTTTGATTCCCCACTCCTCTACTTGCACCTGCTGGATGACCTTGGGCAAGCCATAGTTCTGGCACAGCTGTTCTTGAAAAAGAGCAGTTTCTGTCAGAGCTCTCTCAGCCCCACCTCCCTCACAGGGTGTCTGTTGTGGGGAGGGGAAGGGAAAGGAGTGTGTAAGCCGCTCTGAGACTCCCTTGGGTAGTGAAGGGCGGGGTATAAATCCTATCTCTTCTCTTCACTGGTAGATTTTTTGATTCATACCTAAGCATCAGTGGAGTCTTGGGTGTATACCTGTTGTTCTTTGCATTTTGTGATTATCAAGCACACAACTGGCAGAGAAGAACCATCAGCAATGTTCAGTAGCATGGTAGGGAAGCCAGCCCTGGCATACCAATAGGAATATCTCTATTCCCATCTGTGAAATGTTAAAGATATGCATGTTCATATAGCAAACACTGCCTAATCATGTCAGTTCTATAGCTGTGTGCAACATGAGTCAGCCTATGGCCAGGGATTTTTGGACAGCAGCAGCACGCTGGAGTCTTCTTGGCTCTCAAAACCCTGGCACCACGGCACCATGAGACGAAGCATGGCTGGTTTCAGAGGTGTATATGGCTGAACATCTGTCTGAGACCCAATGCCACCAGCTTGGCTCTTTCTTAGTGTGTACTGCCTCCAACCAGTTGTCACACAGCACTGTCTCCAACAAGTTTAGGTCCTAGACCAAGACCAGCCAGCACATCTCTGAATTAACCTAGGTGCATTCCTTCCCGTTCCTCACTGGCTGTGCCTCTACGTCTTCCCACACCGAACTACACAAGGGACCTGCCAGTCCACATTGCCCCAGGGGCCTAAAAAGCTGGAGCTGGTCTAGAAATAAAACGTGAACCTTGGATGACACTGAACTATGAAACACAGAACAGCAGGCAAACCTAATATGTCTTTGTGTCCCAAAACGCATCTTAACAAGGGAAAAGGTTCAGATCTTAAATTATACACTGTTTATACCCACTGGAAACATAATTCCGAGTCCATTTTCCTTAAAATAACAAGAAAATCTTGGCTCTGTTACTTGAAGGAAGAGCTCAACTTCCATATATATGTGTGTGTGCGTGTGCGTGTGTGTATGTGTGTGTATATTCTCTTTTAAAAACAGGAAGGAGGGAGAGAAATTATACTTTTAACTTACAGGAATCTTTTGTTTTGCAAGGGCAGCAGACGGAAAGCTATCCACAGAACATACTTTGGCTATGTTTCTTGACTAGTGAGATACCGAGAGCTGTAATTTTGAAAATTTACCCGTGGTTTAAAATATCACATATGCCTCCATGCAGACTCAAGCATTCAAGCCTCTGTAGACACAAGCCTTTCTTTGACTATCTTGTTGTAAAAGGCAGATGTTGATTTTATCAATGTTTCTTTTTCTGGAACCGCTTTGGACAACAGCCAGGCTCTTGGGGGGTTTCATTTGATATTTGCTAGGCTTCTGGTACAGACTTAAAGTGTGTGTGTAGCGGGGAGAGGTTTACATTGTATTTTGGGCCTTTTACTACTTTGTTGGCTTTTTACTGAAGTCTCCCCCCCGCCCTTTTAAATTCAGCTAGGTTAAATAAGAAAAGCAACTGCAGAAAAGGGGGGGGGCAAAGCCACATGAGAAAAGGAAAATATAAGTAATGTTATCTTGGCTGCAGAGATTAGAATCCTCCAATCAAAACCTGCCAGATGAAAGGCACACAGCAGCACCTTTGAAGTGGTTTAGGACTGGATTTCCAAGACAGCCGCTGCTCCGCCAAGCTGAGTACAGAATTAAAGTGATGCAACTAAAGGGTCAACCTAGTCCAACCTCATTGCCAAAAAAAAAAAGAGCCATTCAACCACCAACTCTCCTCTACCAGATCAGGCTAGAAAAACCAATCTCTGACTGAAGTTCAAATTACAGGAGATGGCAATCACAACTCTCCCACTGTCTTTTCAAACTATGTTCCATGCTAGGGTTGCCCACCGGTGGAAGGTATTAGGGAAGACAGATCCAGGTTGGCAAACTCCTGGAGATTTGAAGACCTAAGCATGGTACAATGCCATAGAGTCAACCCTCCAAAGCATCCGTTTTCTCCAGGGGAACCGATCTCTGTAGTCTGGAGATGAACTGTAATTCTGGGGGATTAACAGTGATTGACACATGGAATTCACTGCCACAGGAGGTGGTGGCAGCTAAAAGCATGGACGGCTTCAAGAGGGGATTAGATAAACATATGGAGCAAAGGTCCATCAGTGGCTATTAGCCACAAGGTATAGAGAGGAACTCTCAGTCTGGGGCAAGGGATGTTACGTATTCTTGGTGCTTGGGGGGGGGGGGCTTCTGGTGTCCTGGCCCCACTGCTAGACCTCCTGATGGCCCCTGGGTTTTTTGGCCACTGTGAGACAGAGTGTTGGACTGGATGGGCCATTGGCCTGATCCAACATTGACTTATCTAATGTTCTTATGTTCTTGTTTGGTGTGAGAGCCAGTTTGGTGTAGTGGTTAAGTGCGCGGACTCTAATCTGGGAGAACCGGGTTTGATTCCCCACTCCTCCACTTGCACCTGGCTGGATGACCTTGGGCAAGCCGTAGCTCTGGTAATAGCTGTTCTTGAAAAATAGCAGTTTCTGTCAGAACTCTCTCAGCCTCACCTACCTCACAGGGTGTCTCTTGTGGGGAGGGGAAGGAAAAGTTTGTAAGCCGCTCTGAGATACCTTTGGGTACTGAAAGGCGGGGTATAAATCTAATCTCTTCTTCTTCTTCTTCTTATCCCCAGGTCCCACCTTGAGGCTGGCATCCCTATTCCAGGTACGCAAGCCTCAGATTTCAAGCAGGACAGCACAGGGAAGGGAGAGGGTGTCTAGCCTTTCCACCTCTGCATGCTGATGTAAAATTTCTCCCTGTGCATCCATTTGTGGAAGGAAACAAAGACGGGCCCTACCCTTTCCCCCCTTCCAGCGCTAACTTGCAAAAAGGTTTGTATTGCCACATCCCCTCTGGCCACCAGCGTGGTGTTTGTGTGTGTGTGTGTGGGTAGTTTTGCTAGCTCCAGATTGGGAAACTCCTGGAGATTTGGGGATGGAGCCTGGCGAGGACAGTTTCCTTCTTCTCAGTAGCATTAAGGAAGTAATTACGAAAGAGCACATTCTCTTTGTGCACGGTCTTCCCTGCGTGTGTTTTTCAGGCTAGCATAAAGGAAGGAAGGAAGGGGTTCCAAGAATGAGACTAGCAGATATGCAAATTAGAAGAAGACGACAGGACACCACGCTGGCTTTCTAGAGTTAGAGAGCTGCTGTACCAGCAGCTATGGCAAGAGAAAGAGCAGGACCACAAGGGAGAAAGCACCAAGTGCGGACTTACTGGGAAAGAGAAGGCTTAGAGGGGACATGATTGCGGTCTTCAAGTATTTGAAGAACTGTCATGTAAAAGATGGAGATGATCTATTCTCTCTTGCTCCGGATTGCAAGACTAGATCTAATGGGTGGAAATGACAAGGGAGTCATTACTGGCTAAATATCAGGAGAGACTTCCTAACTGAATGAGTGGTTGAGCAGTGGAACAGACTGCCTTGGGAGGTGGTGGATGCTCCTTCGCTGGACGTTTTCAAGCGGAGGCTGGACGACCATCTTTCGGGTATGTTGTAGTGCGATCTTTCGGCTGTGCTCCTGCAGAGTGCAGGGGGTTGCTAGATGACCTGCAAGGCCCCTTCCAACTCTAACATTCTATGATTCTATACTTGCCAGTGTGCTTGAGCCTGGTATGTCTGCCCCTGCCTCCCAAATGCTCCTGGGCGTTCTCGGCGACAGCTTGGCAGCCCTAGGAGAAGCTCAACAGGGATACGATACCATAAAGTCCATGCTCAGGAGCTGCCGTCTTCTCCAGAGGAACCGGTCTCCGTGGCCTGGAGATCAGCTGTAGTAGTAGACCCCATCGTGAGGTTGGCAACCCTACCTTAGGGGCTTGGGAAACCTGCCTGTCTGGAACCTTCCACAAATCTCACCATCTGAAGCAAGCACCCTTCAGCTTGTAAATACATTTTACTTCTATTTTTAAAATAATGTTTTGTGTACTTGCATGATGGGTCACAGAAAAATGAAATACACACCAGAGAGGCAGGGCTGTCAGTAGAAGACACCGAAATAGGAGAATATATCTTGTAGGGATAGAACGAAACTGACCAATGGAAACATAATTCCATTTCTGTCACCACACGGGAAAGGCGTTGCAACATCCTTAGGTGGGAAATGATGTACGCAGATGCCAGACATCCTCCTCCTGTTTCTACCAAGGTGATGGGACACACTAAATAATGTTTATGGCTATTAAAATAATGGGATTCTAAACCACCAGATGCTGTAACTACAGATGTGAAGGTCATCCCTGACACTTAATAAATAACAGAAACTGCATTACTTCCTGCCTCCTTTTAATCTTACCATAAAGAGAGGAGGACTTTAAAATGTCACCTCCTATTTTCTTCCTCTGTACTTCTGCCATTCACAGAGACTTCTTTTTAGCCACATCTCCCCTGGATTGGGGGTGGGGGGGAGAAAAGAATGATGGATGCTGGGTGTTTTCAAAGTAATTTTAAAATGTTTCCCCCCCTCCAGAAATAACCTGTTGGAAAGAATGTAGTCTCTTTGAAAGGTGGTACAATACTTAAAAGAAGCTAGAAGCTCTACTAAATGGACATCCCTGACATTATAAAGCTGTTGGCTAGAGTTGGGGCTGTCATTGATGGATGGAAAGTTGAACGAAAGGGAAAAAAAGAGCAGAGAGTCAGCAGACTGAGAAAAATCACATCATAAAATACAAGGTAGCTAGTTTGACTTGACTGAGATGTAGTGTAAACAGACTCTACAGAATAGGCAGCTGTGGGTAAAAATCAAACTGCTACAGTCAGACATCGAAAGAAATCGTGCCCTTCTGAAATCGTGCCCTTCTAAGCAGTTTAAGCAACGACTAGGAAACACAACATTCGCATGATGCGGCATCTAAACCAGAGACTGCCAAGCTTTTTCAGACCACCCCCCCCCGGGTTCCATAAACTCACCCCCAGTGCCCCCAACCTGACTTCATAAAAAAGCATTATTTATAATAGCAGTTTGCACAACCCACTATGGAAGATTATAACAATAGCATCCAAAACAGGAACAATTAATTGCACATTTATTGAGAATCCAATTAAAACCTTTCAGTTTAACTTATTCAACAAAACTGATGAACTTGAACCAGTGATGCCAGCTTTTCAAAGTCTGCAAAAAAACAAACACCCTAATAGCTCCCACCAGATTTCAGCACTTTGCAGAGGCAGAAACTTGGAGTGCCATTTGCCAGCATGGTGCCACAGTCCAATCAATTGTAAGTAAATGAACAACACAGTTGAAGGGGCCCACCTCCAGCACCCCACCAGGTAATCCCACCACCCCCAGGGGGCAGTTCTGCCAACTTCAGGAACCACAGATCCAAACTTTTCTAACCACCTTCTGATGGCATATGTCTGCGGAAAATGGCATATTATTTATTTAGTTGATTTACTTTACTTATATCTCGCTTTTCTCCTGACTGAGGACCCAAAACAGCTTACATAATTCTCCTCTCTTCCATTTTATCCTCACAACAGCTCTGTAAGGATGGTTAGACTGATAATGTGTGACTGGACCAAGGTCACCCAGCAAGCTTCCATGGCAGAGTGAGGATTTGAACCTGGGTCTCCCAGATCCTAATCCAACACTTTAACCACTACACCACGCTGCCTCCCAGCCAGTAACAGCACATGTGGCACAGACAACAGTTCAAATGTCCCTTAGGAAAGTTAAGATTTATTTTTTATTTTAAACATATATTAGCCACTTTTTTACCTTCCAGAACTTAAGGGCAGCTTACAATAAAACAGAAAAGGGGAGGGGGATACATTCATTTATTTATTTACTTATAGCCCACTTTTTGTCCCCAGTCAAGTCTCAAACTGGCTTAGAACATCATTCTCCCTGCCTCCATTCTCACACAACAACCCTGTGCAGGAGGCCAGGCTGGGAGTTTATGACGGGCCCAAACTTCCTGATCCAAGACTCCTCTCCTGTATGTGCAAAGGTGGGGATCACTGGACTTCAAAGAAGAGGTGGAACCCAGAGGCAGTAGTATTCCTCCCAACTAAAGTATGTGATCTTCCTTCAGAGCCCAGCTCTGCTACAGACATCCACCCAGCCTCTGTTAAAGGTAAAGGTAAAGGTTCGCTTGCTCGAAAGCCAGTCGAATCCGACTCTAGGGTTGCGAGAGAATGTGCACTATTTTGCCAAATTAAAGAACTGCACAAGATACATATAAGCAGAAGTAGCAATACCTGGGTTATGAGTAACTGCAAAAACAAGAACGAGACATGGACTGAGATGAGTGGATGCCAGCTACCACACAAAACACACTGGTGTTGTGCGAGTCAGTGTTATCACAGCCCCCTGTTGGTGGGGCTCACCCAACAGAAGCAGCTGTGGTCAAGTGGTATGATTTATACTTGTACGTTTTTATCCTCCTCTTCCTCCAGGGAGGTCACACACATGGTGCCCTCCTCCCCTATTTTATCTCCACAACAACTTTATGAAATACATTAGGCTGAGAAGAAGAGAATGGCCCAAGGTCATCTGCTGAACTTCACGGAAAGGAGAACATTTGAACCTTGTTCTATTCAGTGCTAGCCCAGCCATGACACCACATTAGTACAGCCTCCCCCATCCTGCTTAAATATCTGCACTGAGCTCATGATGAACATTTCCCTTTTATCCTGTGAGGGCCTGTTCTTACAACCACTTCAGCCCAGGGCAGCCACAGGAAGGACCTAGGAAGTGCTAAGGTCCAGCTGTTTCCAGCAGTGCCAGACTGGTTTGCGTGTAGCCTCTGTTGTGCACCAAATCCAGGTTTTGGCACATTTACCAGAAAGACTGCTTGAGATGCTTTGCCTTCGGCTGGCTTCACCGCATAGGCTGAAGGGCTGGAAACGAACATGGGGTATAATAGTCCCTGTGCATGCGCACTGCAACAAGAAAGAAAATGTGCCTTAAGTCAAGGGAGGGGGGGGGAGTTTCATCAGCCTTTGCATCTTAGGAAGTTTTATTCAAATTTCCACACTGTGTCTACCACTGAAGCTCAAGAAGAAAGTAAGAGAGATTAATAGTACGGGTTAAGATGCAACATTTTGGTAGTTATTATTATTATTATAAGTAGAGGAAGAGATTGGATTTATACCCTGCCCTTCACTACCCAAAGGTGTCTCAGAGCGGTTTACAAACTCCTTTCCCTTCCCCTCCCCACAACAGACACCCTGTGAGGTAGGTGGGGCTGAGAGAGCTCTTCACAGAAACTGCTCTTTTTTCAAGAACAACTCTTATCAGAACTACGGCTTGCCCAAGGTCATCCAGCCAGGTGCAAGTGGAAGAGTGGGGAAATCAAACCCGGTTCTCCCAGATTAGAGTCCGCGCACTTAACCACTACACCAAACTGGCTCTCCTACACCAAACATATCTACCTACATAACTGTCAAGGATGATTGCATTTTTTTCAGAAGCAGAAAGCAAAAATAATAATAGAACATTCCAAGACAATTTTGCATACGCTTGTGCGATGTCTTTTCAAAACACATCTGGGAAACACCTACGATGTCTATCTTATGCGTCAATGCGGTGCTAACAGGACAGCAGTAAGCAAAACTCCCCGACACATCCTCAACTGGTGGGAGCAATAGCTTCGTAATGGAAAGAATTAATTAAGGTCCTCACAAAAAAAACTATGGCTAGATGAAATTTGGGATTGCTTTGTGATAGAACTCTTATCAGACTGATTATTACAATCGTGATTGAAAACTGTAATCTATTACACTTGTAATCGATAATCACTGTTCCACATTTGTGGAACAGGGGTCCCCATTCTTAGATTATATGGCACGAACGGGTCTTCTGCCTTGCAATCCATACCTTATGTGTGATACCCTATACCGGGTTTTAATGCGCACTTATTTTTTTAACTATTGAATATATGTAGAACAATAAGTTGCATTCAACTTCTAACACAAAACATGATTGTTTGCTTGTATGCTTAGGTGTATTACGGTTATGGTCAGTTATTTTTATGAACGTTTATCAGATGTCAATGCTATTGTATTGTATTGAAATTGTTAAAATTAATACAAATTATAAATTTAAAAAAGAATATCTTGCTGGGGATCTAGAACAAGAATGCAAGAGGAGCAAATAGCTCCTCCCTCATCTCTCTTTTCCACTCTCCTTCTTGGAGAGAATTCTCCTTGGAAGCTGGCACTCTGATAATGGTCACCCTCTATGGATTTGCATCAAGCCACTAGGGCCGCTGTCCAGCCACATCCAAGACTCCCTTTGACAGCTGTACGTGTATAAACTGCTGTCAAGTCGCAGCTGACCTATGGTGACCCCGTAGGGTTTTCAGGGCACAAGATGAACAGAGATGGTTTGCCATTGCCTCTCTCTCCTTTGGTGGTCTCCCGTTTAATACGAGCCTGACCCTGCTTAGCTTCTGAAATCCGATGAGGTCGGGCTTGCCTGGGCTAGTCAGGTCAAGGCACTTTGGCTACCCGAGGGCAACACCCACATGAGCAAACTAAGTGCAAATGAGACATTTTTGCCTTCCATTACAAACAACAGGGAAGCCCTGATAGGATGCAGTCGTGGTCCATGTTGGGGTGACCTGAATGAATAGTTAACCAGTCAACAGGGCAGTTCAAGTCACTCATTAAATGTGACACACTCCACTACGGCTGCTTCAGAGCTACTGGTGGGGAGGAGGAACAGTATAATGCTTTACTGCTTTGGAAGCCTGGCCATTCCACACACATCCATTGAGCAGAGGAGCTTCCCCATGTTCTAATTAGTCAGACGTGATACCCCCTTTGACACACTGTATAGAGCAATGACTGTCCCAGTGTTAAGGAAGCTCTGGGATGCTACAAGGTCCCTAGTGACTGGGATGTGGCCAGAGCTGAGAGGGGGTGGAGATGGGGCGAGAGGACTCCCTCCCTGTTGCTTCCCAGCTGCTGCTACGACAGTCAGGTAAGGGGGGGGGGGAGTTGGAGGGACAGCTATTCCAAACGAATTTATAACTCTTGGAACGCAACTTTTTGGAGCGTTTTCTAATGTTGCTCATAATTGCCGGCTCGATTCCAAATTGAGCCAGGGGGAGCCCCATTCATCACTGGTTTAGCGTAATTATCCAATCATTAGTTGGGCTGATTTCAAATTTCTCATCCCTGCTGCTTTGACCTGAAAATCCCCCTTACAATGTTGCTGCTCTCTTGTTCAAACCGAAGCTGCGATTCTTTCTTTTTATGCCATTTTCCGTTTCTCATGCCAGCTACACTTGCTGTAAAATGTGCACGTTTCCCAATAAATATTTGTGTGTCAGTAAATCAGAATCAGAGATCTATGCATGACCTACACACACTGTAGGCATAAATCTGCTGTTCATTCCATATAAAAACCTACAACATGCACTGACGACATGAACAAACCAGCAGTAGAACAACACGCAGAGACGGCTGGCAGTAAATAGCAGACAGGCTGAAAGTGCTGACAAAAACACAACAAAAGAAAACAGAGAACATTCCTCCCTAAATGCTGACGTCTCTTGCAAAGGCTCAAAGGTGCATTTTTAAATCCCTTTGCTGGTGCAGCGTGGATGACTACGCTGCGGTCTTTTCCATAATGCAGACCACTAACCTAGTAGTTTCTTTCTGGAGCCACTCTGCGCGTGCTTGCAAAACTTCTGCAAAACCTATCAGGCTTCACGCGGATAAGGCAGGGGCTTTCCAGGGGCTCGACTCCACCTGGTTCTGCCTCTGCATCTACATGAGCAAAAATCCCTGTCGTCTTTTGACCATTAGAATAACATCTGGCCTTGTGACTCCTTAAACACTAATGGATTTATAGTGGCAGAAGCACTCGTGAACCAGAGTCATTGTTTTTACAGCTCATATCATAGAATCGTAGAGTTGGGAGGGTCCATATAGGCCAGTGGTAGCGAACCTATGGCACGGGTGCCAGAGGTGGCGCTCAGAGCCCTCTCTGTGGGCACGCATGCCATCACCCCAGCCAGGCCCAGACCGCCATTAAAGTGTCAAATTCTCTGCCAAATAATTTTAAGTAAATGAAAGCATTTGGGATTGCTTTCCTTACTTTGTTTGGATCATCTTAAGTTAATGTATGAGTTGTTTTTTTCTAAAGTACAGCTTCAGTATTCAGGTTAGATTGCCGTGTTGGCACTTTGTGATAAATAAGTGGGTTTTGTGTCGCAGTTTGGGCACTCGGTCTCTAAAAGGTTCGCCATCACTGATATAGGTCATCTAGTCCAACCCCCTGCTCAGTGCAGGATCAGCATCCCTGACAAGTGTTTGCCCGGCCGCTGCTTAAAGACCGCCAGGGAGGGAGGGGGAGCTCACCACCTCCAGAGGCAGCCAGTTCAGGGCAGTCCATCCTGTGTTGTGTTTGTTTCAGAGGGCAGCCATGTTGGTCTGCAGCAGAACAGCCAGATCTGAGTCCAGCAGCACCTTAGAGATCAACCAGGCTTTTGGCGCATGAGCTTTGGAATGGAGTTCTGACTCTTGAAAGCGCCTACCCTGAAAACCTGGTTGGTCTCTAAGGTGCTAGCCGTGTTGTGTTTGCACGCTCTTCTGCCTCTTGGACAGCCCAATTTAGTTCAGGGCTGCATCTCCCCTCAGTCCTAACCAATGTTCCCTCTAAGCTGTGGAGTCTTGTGAGCAAAAATCCTATTTTGTGAGCTACTGGCATTAAAGTTGTGAGCAAGCGATTTGGCTACTGCATAAATTAGTTTGCTCTGGAGCCCTCCTTCCTGAGCTAAGACAAAAATCTCTGAGCCGGAGGCTACAAAACTGTGAGCTAGCTCACACTAACTCAGCTTAGAGGGAACACTGGTCCTAACCTGCGTTCCAAATCAACTGAGCTTTAAAGCTTGGCCACCCCATTCTCTACCCAATAAATGCATTTTAGGAAGAATGAAAAACACAAATACTCAAGAAACTCCCAGAGTATGGGGCCGGGTGCAGTTTGGTGCCCCTAAGGGCCGTCCGGCTCTAGGCGATCGCCTAGTTCGCCTAGTGAGTGAGCCGGCCCTGTGGACAGCCCAATCTAGTTCAAGGGTGCATTTCCCCTCAGTCCTAACCTGCGTTCCAAACCGACTGAGCTTTAAAGCTTGGCCGTCCCATTCTCTACCTGGACAGCTCAGGGGGAAAGGCAGAGTCTGTGGCTAGCAGCTGAGACCAGGCTGGGCTGGAGCAGACCCTGGGGGTCAGCGCTGGGGCTGGAGACCAGGAGATGGAGGGTCCCCACCAATGATAGGGATGTCAGGATGCTGCCTGCACCCCCAGGAGCTTTGTAGGCAAGGGAAGGGGTGGATGTGACACCACACTACATGTCGACAACACACCTGGACAAAAGCCCGGACGCAATATCGTGGAACCTCTAGAAACTCTATGGTAATACTGTAAAGGTTCCCTTGCTCGAAAGCCAGTCGAATCCGACTCTAGGGTTGCGGTGCTCATCTCCGTTTCAAAGCCGAAGAGCCAGCGCTGTCCGAAGACGTTTCCGTGGTCATGTGGCCGGCATGACTAAACACCAAGGCACACGGAATGCTGTTACCTTCCCACCGAAGTGGTACCTATTTATCTACTTGCAATTTCTTGCTTTCGAACTGCTAGGTTGGCAGGAGCTGGAACTAGAGACGGGAGCTCACTCCGTCATGCGGCACACTCGGGTCTCGAACTGCTGAACTACTGACCTTCCACAGCCTGCACTTCAGCATCTTAACCACTTGAGCCACCGCAGCTCCTGGTAATACTGTAGCATGATGTTATTTCCATCCCCTCCTTTTCCAGCCTCAGAGAGGGGGGGGGGAGCAGCGGTGGGAGAATGCCTGCATAAAACGGGCCGTGGTATCATTAAATTGTTAAGTTGCTGGTCTGCTTGTCCCATTGACACGTGAACAGGAGTCTGCTGTGGTACAGAAAGGAGAGGGTCTTCTCCTGAAGGGTGTGAGGTGCAGGGATCCCAAGGTATACTGGGGACCATGAGGGGCTCCTCAGCCCTGGAGGATCTTTCTCGTTCGTTTGAGGAGTCTTTCTTCCAAGACAGGGCTGAGCCAGAGGCTCGAGCAGGCCTCGACAGCTTTGGTACAAAACGAATTCCCATTTTCTGTTTCCCAAGTTCAGATCAGGCCCTCAGACCCGCATCCTGCAACTGTCACTTGATCTTCAACGAGTGCCTCAAGGAGTCCCCCAGAATTGCATGTCTCAGAATTGTGATCAGCAATTCACAAGTTTCTCCCTTCTCTATATTTTCATGCCAAGCTGATCTCCCTCAGAGGCTTCATTTTCTTTAGGGAAGCAATATTCCTGAAATTTCTTGTATCGCAATCTCATAACTTAGCAGGGCTGCTCTTGGTGCGACCGCAAACTGTTTACATTCTAATGGTTCTGGCTCAGCAATATTTCAGTAGTGGATCTTCACTTGCTTTCATAAGGAGCTGTCAGATTCTTCTCCTCTCTGCCTTTTCCTCTTTATTGCATTTCAGGACACATTAAGCAGAGCGCCAAGTTGCTCTTTTTTGTTAGTAATTTTCTTCTGTTATGTACACGAACACCCATCTTTCCTTCATGCACAGGGCAGCTGCTCCGATGTGCAGTGGACTTACACCAACCTCTACTTCTTCTACCAACAACTTTGAGAATCATAGTTGGCCAATAAATTTTTATTGGCAACGAAAGGCTAATTATAACCATTCACACAATTATGGAATAATTACGAGGGGGGAGAGGGAGCGGGGAGAGAGTGGAGGGAGGAATTAGAAATTGCTTCTATCCCCTCAAAGGCAAGAGCCTGGTTCAAGCAGAATGCAGAACTATTGTTTAGTGTCTCTACATATAGTTTACAAAACCAGGGTTGTGCATTCAAATCCCAGTTAGCCTCGACACACGCTGGTTTCAGCACCTTCGCTCTTTCCCCCGGCTCCCCTGCAGAGCCCCAGTCCCACCATGGAAAACCACCTGCTGTTGTTGTTGCCCTCAAATCACAGCTGACTTATGGTAACCCCTGGCGCGATTTTCAAGGCAAGAGACAAACAGAGGTGAGTTGCCATGGCCTGCCTCTGAATCATGACCCTGGTATTCCTTGGCAGTCTCCCGTCCAAATACTAGCTGGGGTTAACCCTGCTTCACGCCTGAGATCTGACAGGATCAGGTTAGCCTGGGCTATCTAGGTCAGGGCTATGTTAAGCTAAACCAATATCAAACCATGGTTCAGTAATAATGGTTAGCAGACTGTCCAGCATTTGGTTGATCGTACCATTTTGGATAGTTCTGTGGTAGTATCAGGTCACAAGTTCAGCGTGGTGTAGTGGTTAGAGTGTCATATTAGGACCCCTGCTCTGCCGTGGAAGCCCACTCGGTGACCTTGGGCCAGTCATACCAATCTCAGCCTAACCTACCTCACAGGGTTGTTGTGAGGATTAAAATGGAGGAGAGGAGAACAATGTTGGGTCTCCAATGGAGGGGAAGGTGGGGTATAACTGAAGTAAGTAAGAAAATAATCAATCACGGTCATCTCTGAGACCCTAGAGATAGGGTTGCCAGTTCTGGGTTGGGGGATACTTGGAAATTTGGGGGGTGGAGCCTGGGAAGGTGGGGTTTGGGGAGGGAAGGGATCTCAGTGGGGTATAATGCCATAGAGTGCAACCAACAAAGCAGCCATTTCCACTGGGAAACTGATCTCTATTGTCTGGAGATCAGTTGTGATTCTGGGGTATCTCCAGGCCCCACCTGGAGGGTGGCAACTCAGAGAGCTGCTGCCAGTAAATGGCACTGGACAATATGGCCCATTCTTCCAATATAATACATGGTATAACCTTTAAAATAATGCAGATCTCTCTCTCTCTCTCTTTTTACAAAGTCAGCAAACTGAATTTAACCAACAAGGATGTTTCAGTACATCTAGAAGACCTTGCACGAGGCTGAAAGACTGAGATCCCTAGATAAAAAGAGGACTTACTATTTTTCCTTATTAAAAATTCTGACTGCATGGTAAGCGGATTCATGGGTTATCTGTAAAAGGGTTGACATAATAAGGAAGTCTAGAGATAATCAAATCATTGTTCATAAAGAGATTCAGAAATGGGGAAAGGTCACAGAGGCAGCCGTCCCCCGCATTGGAAAACTCGTGATCAGATTTGCCAAGCTGTTGAGTTAATGCAAACATGGGAGCCAATAACACAGAGAAAGGTTACACTTATCAAGGTGTTTCAGAAAATAAAAGCAAACGGGCTGCTCACACAGTACATTGAAAATTCTACTGGATGGACCTCTTTGGATCCTGGCCAGTACACATGGAGCAATGCTCTGGGCATGTCTTCCTCTGCAGCTCTTGAACAGCGTGCGCCGCTTCAGCAGAACTTGAGAAGGAGATGGATGGATTGGGCTAAACATAGATCAGTTTTTGACACCAAAAGAATTGAAAATTGTAATCTTATTTACCATATTTATACACTGCCTTTCCCTATCAGGTTTTCTCCCCAGCCGCTATGACTTATTTCATATGTTCCTTTCACAGCAGGGAAGTTTGGGTTTAGAATGACAAACACCTACTGGACAGCGCCCATGCCACGCATGCCTGCTGAATAAGAATTCAGCTAGGTCACAAATTAAAATAATGCAAATTATGATCAGTTAAAGCCAACATTAAGGCCAATAAAATAAACAAAGCATTAAAAAGGTAAAGGTTCCCTTGCTCGAAAGCCAGTCGAATCCGACTCTAGGGTTGCGGTGCTCATCTCCGTTTCAAAGCCAAAGAGCCAGCGCTGTTCGAAGACATTTCCATGGTCATGTGGCCGGCATGACTAAACACCAAGGCGCAGGGAACGCTGTTACCTTCCCACTGAAGTGGTACTTATTTATCTACTTGCAATTTCTTGCTTTCGAACTGCTAGGTTGGCAGGAGCTGGAACTAGAGACGGGAGCTCACTCAGTCATGCGGCACATTCGGGTCTCGAACCTTCCACAGCCTGCAGGTTCAGCGTCTTAACCACTTGAGCCACCGCAGCTCCAAAACAAAGCATACAGTTGATCTAAAAATGCAAACAGTGACCTGCCTTACAGAACAAAAATGCTTTTATCAACTTTCTTAAAAAGGCTAAGAACCAGGCCAGTAAAACCAGGAGGAGGGTATTCCATTGCAAAGGGATCTAGTTATCAAAATGGATCAATCCCTAATAAACCCCAGCCTTGCATCCACACAAGAGGCTGGGCTACTTGGCAGATCTTCAAAGCTCATTAGTCGGAGTGACAGCATCAGAAAGTCCACCTGAAAGTCAATTTTCTGCTGGTGACGGTATCTAGCGTCTTTAATTATGGAAGATAATTTTTAACCACAAATACCAATGAAAATGTGCCATGCAGGTTAAGTCTTGCCATTCTACCCAGGTCTGCTTTGCCTGGACGCAGCCAAAATATGTAACCTAAGTTTGATTAAAAAAAACAAAAAACTATTTTTGGAGTGACATAAAGTACAGTGCAGCAGCCACAGCAGGCCTGAAATATTTCCACACACAAGTGTTAAATAATTCCTGAGCAATGCGCAAGACATTTCTCCTAGGGGATTTTAACATGGGTTCTCAGTATCTTTCAGTTTCTCGACATTTCCCCCCCCTTTTCAGATGCGTTAGCAAATTTTCCCTATTTATAAAGGTATTCAGACTTGTCACAATGGTATGTTAGCTTTCCTTGTCTCCAATACACAGAAGACAAGGAAAAAATTCTATTATGGCGGAAGTGGTATTTGGAGGGAAGGCTTTCTATTGTGGAGTCCTGAGTCTGCACATAAAAGAAGAAGAGATTGGATGTATAGTCCGCCCTTCGCTCGGAGTCTCAGAGCATCTTATAATCACCTTCCCTTTTCCCTCCCCAGAACAGACACCTTGTGAGGTAGGTGGGGCTGAGAAAGCTCTTTCAAGGTCTGCTCTTGAGAGAACAGCTTGGAAAGAACTTGTGACTGACCCAGAGGTCATTTCGGGGGGGGATCGCGGGGGATCGCAGTTCCCCCGGGTGAGGTATGGGGGGCGGGGCACATGACGAAGCC
>NW_015165249.1:289204-310449 GCF_001447785.1 Gekko japonicus | reverse complement strand
GGCACTCCCGCCGGCCTTTCAAGTCCACCACCGGGCCCAAAGCCGGTGGCGGCCAGGACCGTTGGGGGCGGGGTGTGTGGCCTTATGACACACTTCCAGTGATGTCAGGGGGTGTGGCCTTATGACACACTTCCGGTGATGTCAGGGTGTGTGGCATATGCTAATGAGTTATGTTAATGAGTCCCCCTAGCTCTTTTTCTACAAAACGACCCCTGGACTCACCCAAGGTCATACCAGCAGCTGAATGCAGAGGAGTGGGGAATCAAACCCTGTTCTCCCAGATTAGAGTCTGTGCACTTAACCACTACACCAAACTGGATTCATATTCCCCTGTAGGACCTCTGTCAACAAAGCCCAGGTGATTTACAGTGCAATCCTGAGCAGAGCTATGCCCTTCTAAGCCTACTAACATCAATGGGTTTATAAGAGTGTAGCTCTGCTTAGGACAACCCTGTTAGCGTCATGATCCCAGATGCCTTCAACATTCTCATGAGAGCCTCTCCCTGGATTTTGGTGTTCCAGATCACCTGGCTGTCTTTGTGGCTTTGGGCCATTCCTGGGATGGAGTAGAGCACACACACACACACACACACACACACACAAAGCCCTAACTAATAAAGAAAAATATCTGAGCTCAGTGCCGCCCTTAAGATGAGCAAAGTACTGTATTTGAAGACGTCTGGTTGAACACGAAAGCTCATACCTTGAATAAAACTTAAAGGTGCCACTGGACTTTGTTCTGCCGCTTCAGACCAACACGGCTACCCCCACCTGAATCTAAAGAGAGAGGAAAAACCCACTTACCATACACTTCAGGGCAGATCAACCACTTATAGGTTGCGGGGAGATCCTACCTTTTTTTGCTAGTTAGGTTGAAAGTTGGACTTTCATCACAAGTCCGGTCCCTTCCCCCCGAATCTGACAAAAGAGCAAAAAGTGAGTTATATGCCATAAAAATTTTGCTGACGGAAAGGGTTTCCATCAGCGGAGCAGGACTTCCCTGCCTCCCCTCCAATTGCAGCCCCCAAAAGTCCCATGAAATGCTGCTCCTAGGTGATCTCCAGGGACAGCATGGGGAGAGTCAAACGTCTGCCACCAGTGGGACCGATAGCCAAAAACCATCTCCCCCTCCCATCAGTGGAAATTTCCTCTCCATCTTTTATCATTATTTATTATTTTATTATTTTTTTATTTTGATGTATTATTATTCTACTTATTATTTAGAAAAAGTATAAGCCACTTGCCCTGATCTCATCAGATGTTGGAAGCTAAGCAGAGATGGTACTGTGCTTCCCCCGGGCATCTGGTTGGCTCCTGCTGGAGTCAGAGAACCAGACCTGATAAACTTGTGATTCGATCCAGCAAGGTAACTGATGTACACTGGCAGTTAAAAAAGAGTGCATTTAGGCATGTCCAGAATGCAGACATCTCACCAGCAAGAGGAGCCAACCATTGATCTGAAATTAGAGGAGGAGACCTTCCAGGTCAAAAGGCGTGACCATTCAGTCAGTCTGAGCTCTGGCACTCTTTGCCTTTAAGAGATTAAGCGCTAGACAGACACACATCTTTCAGTGCAGGCAACGCACCTTTGGAAGTCCTTCACACACACCAAATAATGTACCTTCAGTCCACTCTCAATGCACTTTAGCAGTTGTTTGCAAGTGGGTTTCGCCCTTTCACCCAAGGAAGTCCAGGATTCCTATGCAGAGAGGCAGGCAGTGGCAAACCACCTCTGAATGTCTCTTGCCTTCACAACCCTATGGGGTCACCATAAGTCAGCTGCGACTTGATGGCACTTTACACCAGCATAAGCCACTTCCCCACTTACAAAAAAAATCCAACAAAGCAGCACACATTAAAAGCCCGTTTTTTTTAAAGTAAAAGCAATAATGAAAAAAACACTATGAAAACAAAAGAAAAATCCCAACAGCCCCAATAAGGCCAAGGAAAAGTCCAACAAAGTAGCACAAATATAAATTATTCCAAAACCCTGGTCCTGAGTTTCCTTCTCCCCTTGCCCGGAAAATGGCCAGGTAGTCCAGAATTCAGATAGAAAAATGTATAGGACGCCATCTTGAATTTTTTTTAATTCTGATTCTTTAGTTTTTATTAAATTGTATATTGAATCTTAATGTTTTGTATATTTTATGGCATTGCCCAGAGTCGGGCATAAGCTGAGATAAGGTGATTAATAAATCAAAATGATAAAAATGATAAAACCTGCATGGGGAGGGCATCCCATCAGTGACTCCAAAGGCCCTTCTCTCTGATGCCTTCACAGCTTTAGTCTCAACAGCCACACACGCTTCTACGGGAAGGAAGTTATGCTACATTTCAGGATAACGAATTTGTTCAAAATTGGACGCAGGCAAGTTTAAAAGCAGTACAGTGTAAGGAACCTACTTTTTCGTCCTCTCCATTTTTCCTGCTTTGGTTATACTTGGTAAGAACCAGCTCTTCTTGAAAGGTGAAATGATTCTTGATTTCCAAAAAAAAAAAAAATCTGAACAGCAAAGCTTTATCACTGTCATGCACGAATTAGGCAAGCAGAAGTTATCACTACGTAAGTAGTACTATTTTTGTCCCTCATGACTGATACTGCAATTTGCATCCTCTAGAGAGTTTCACCATCTTCAGCACTCGCTCCTCAAAGCCTACACAAAGGCAGGAGACCACGACTCCCTGTGCGAACTCTGGTCTTCTCATTTTCTATTTGTGTGCCTTTGGCCTTGCATTTCTTTTAGTCAAACTGGTGCCCCCACGTTCATCAAGGATGCAGATTCAAAGGTATGTGGACCGGAGGGGGAGGGGATTGGATTTATACCCTCCCCTTCACTACCCACAGGAGTCTCAGTGCCACTTACAAGCTCCTTTCCCTTCCCCTTCCCACAACAGACACCCTGTGAGATGGGTGGACATGAGAGAGCTCTCTTGAGAACTGCCCTTGAGAGAACAGCTCTGAGAGAACTTATGACTGACCCAAGATCACAGCAGCAGCTGCATGTGGAGGAGTGGGGAATCAAACCGGTTCTCCCAGATTAGAGTCCGCACTCCTAACCACTACACCAAACTGTGGAAGGACGGAAGAGCATCCAGCTGGCAGGAATATAGCAGGGGCCAGTTGCTACAGAAACACAATTAGGAACTTAAGTACCTCAGGGCTGCAGGATCAGCCCTGATGCCAAGGCAGCTGTTGGCTATTGCAATGAGTTAGAGCTTTCCAATGCATCCTCACCCTAAGGAGGCAGTTGCTGCTACTGAGGTAGGCTGGGGAAAGCTCCCGTTTAGTTCCAGAATTTTGTCTGGGAGAAAAGTTTCATTCCATTGCTGCCTCTGGGTGTTGGCTACTGCAATGAGTGAGAGCTTTCCAATGCATCCTCACCCTAAGGAGGCAGTTGCCGCTACTGAGGTAGGCTGGGGAAAGCTCCCTTTTAGTTCCAGAATTTTGCCTGGGAGAAAACAGTTTCATTCCATTGCTGCCTCTGGAGATGGGGGTATGTGGCTCATCAATTCTGTGGTGGTGGAAAGTGCCATTAAGTCACAGGTAAATTATGGTGACTCCATAGGGTTTTCAACACGAGAGATGAACAGAGGTCGTTTGCCATTTCCTGGCTCTGCGGAGCACACTCTAAACTTCCTTGGAGGCTTCCCATCCAAATGGTAGCCAGGGCGGACCCTGCTTAGCTTCTGAAGTCTGAAGAGATCAGGCTAGCCTGGGGCCATCCAGGTGAAGGCCATCAATAGGAGCGCTCAGTATGTGCTAGAGAATGCACACATCTGTAAGGCAGAGGCTCTGTACACCTTGGATAAGGATCTATTCATGCTTCTGCATTAGGGTGTGCATGCTTCGTGTAAGGGAGAAAACACTGGAAAGCACATGGGAGGATTTTTGGCAACGAGGTTGCCAAACCAAAAAAAAACCAAGAAGATCCTCATCTTCACTGAAGAGCTGAATGACACTTTTCTTCTGGCACCCCCAACTATGGATGATGAGGATTATTTTGCTTTTGGAAAGTATTTCTCCATTGTTGAGTAGCACTTGGCAGAAATATCTGTGGACACTTTTCTCACTATCTTACGCTTTTATTTTTAGAAATCCCCCATGACACAGAAGCAAATAACTTGCTTGTCATCTAGCAAATGATTATCAGAGTTTGGCTCTGGGCCATAATTCCCACCATAAATGCCTGTAGCTTGGAGACTCCTGCCGTGGTACTACATACAGCAGATGTAGCGATGCTGAAAGCAGCAGCCATTTCTTAGGCTGCTGATGGCACAGTTCAGACACCATAGTGAACTGTGGCTTAGGAAGCTTAACTCTGGCGTGGTATAATACCTTATTGGAGAAGCCATGGCTTGTGGCATACCAGAATCAGAAACCATGAGCTGAAGTGCATTTGCAAAGCATGGTTGATGCTAACTATGGTTCAGCATAATGTATGAATGGACAAACCATGATTATGGCTGTCTCATCATCTTCTGACGGCAGTGCTGAACACATTGGAACCAAAAACAGACAACTCTAAATCATGGTTTGCTTCTAGGTTTGACAGCTCAAACCATGGTTTGAGTTCTACACTAGGGTTCCATAATTTCCATACTCGTGGAAGTTTAACTGTGGCTTCTTGCCATGCTGTCTGAAAGGGCAAACGACAGTTTGTGACTGGTTGGTAAACCAGAATTAGAAAACGTAGTTTGAAGTGGTTTTGCAAACCATGGTTTATGTGAATTATGGTTTGATGCGAATAGACATTGCTCTGCTTCTAGAGGTTGCTGCACTATGGAACCAGAATTGAATTTATAAAGTGAAAGCAGACAAGTAAGCTTTAAACCATGTTTTGCTTGTTTTACATTTGGAAACTCAAACCATGGTTTTGGTTCCAACAAGCTGTAGCTAGTACAATCCAAGGTTTGGCACAGTGTCTGAATCCCAGGTACTTCCTCTAGGCAACCACGACACAGCAGTATGTCTGCAAATTTCTGGAAATGGAGCAAAGCTACAAGACACAATGATTTCTAAAAGAGCAGCAAGTAGCCATCAGGACCGAGATTTCTGTGGGAATGGGTAAGCTGGTGCTTGATAGGAAGAGAATGGAAACTGATGTTTTATTAATTTGGGATCTGGCTTTCTAGTGGGTGTTTATTGCTCAGTTGCTTTTATTTGGTTGTAAACAGTTGCAACGAGTGAGCCCTTCACCTTCGAGACGGGGCAGGTTCTAAAACCCTTTTTAAAAATTGATGTTATCTTTTAGCATCATTGACTCCCACAAATCTTCTTCTTGACATAGTTACTGAAGAAATCTGCTTTTGTAGCACAAGGGACTCCTTCGTTTTGAATGCTGATACTCCAGAGTGCACGGGTGGGAAGTAAACTGGTGGCAGCAGACATATTGTTAGCTAAAAGAAATAGAAGTGTACACCTAAGGAACTCCATAAAGGCCACTGATATTATGTTTTGTGTTTTGAAGGTGCTTGTGATGGGCAAGCCGATATATTAAACCATCGCTTGTAAAAAGGTAAAGGTAAAGGTTCCCTTGCTCGAAAGCTTCCCAGCATATTGAGTTACATCACTTACTGTACATATTGATTTACACAAACGCCATGGAAAGCAAACAAAACTTGCCTTTGATCCAGGTGGCTCTTGCATCTAACCAGCTTAGCCAGGTGGGTGCCCTCCTCCCTTGCTTCCCTTTTGAGCAAAACACCTTTAATCCCATGCTAACTCTCTCTCGATGCCTTGTTCCTTCTGGAACAAACAGTTCAACCATGCAAAGCTGGGTATAACTTGACAAAAAGGTGTATTACTCAGAAAGGTGTGGCTTCCCACTTCTTTCTGGGAAAAGGTGGATTCAGTTACTAACCCTCTCAGGTGTTTGCCTTCTTGAGCAACCCCCAAGCTTCGATCTGATGCGATTCGAAAAGAATTCACCTCTGTGTTCTGCTGGGCAACATTCTTCAATTCTGGTATTAGGCCTGATGATTCTGTCTTAACAAATGGAAAGTTGCTGCCAACATCTTGCTGATACCAGGAAGAGCATTGGCCTGGATGGAGTGCAAGGGTGCGGGGCCTGTGAACGCCATCTGGAAGTGGGTCTTTCGGGGTTTCAAACTGTCAGGTGCTAAAGAAAAAACGCCCTTCTTCTGTATGTTACTGGCCCCCATATACAACTGGGAGGGAGGCTAGGGTCAAAAAAATTCCCCCCCAGCCTCACTCTCTGAAAAGGTCTGCCCTGGCATAATATATTATCTTTGGCAGAACAAGTTTCTGGAGTCACCAGTGTCCTTTTAAGGAAGGCCTCTCTGATACTCAGTGTTCCAAACTCAGGAGGAATCCAAGCTTTTAAAAAAATTGCTTGAATTCATTTTGTTTCAATGTGCCTTCCAAAAAGAGCACAGGAAGCTTAGCAGACAGCTGCTTTCTCCTAAGTACCTGACCGACCATTTAAAACTGAAGTCATAATGTTGATTGTTCTTAGCTTGACATGGGAAAACTCAAATCGTGCATGCATTTCCTTATCATCAGACACACACACACACACACCCGTTGCTACAACTGCCCTGAATGTTCACATTTGCGTTCTGCTCCTTACTTTCAGGGCCTTTTTCATTCCAAGTAGAAAATATCCAAAGGGACAGCTTTCTGTTGCTACCTTTGTGGACAATGACATCCGACCGCATGCAAAGAGATGGCGGCAACAGTTTCAGGTCAAGCAGCACAAAAAGGCAGTGAGAAAACACTTTTGCGTTTTACAGCATCCACAGGTGGTATCATGCCACTGAGGATGCAAACCAGAACACACGTGAAGAAAAAAAAGATAGGAGATATTTTGAAAATAACAGATGCCAGAGTCTGACACACTAGCTATGAAGTCTATTGCCCCTCGATACAAGCAGGCAAACCAGGTCATACGGGAGACGGGTGCATTCCGACCAACTCACAATGGAGCTGAAGGTCACCCCACCAACCCTCTCCCCCGAAGCAAGATCTCTGTACAAAAACACGTCTTAGTCTGCCCACAGCCCCATTTATACGAGGTGCTACAAATCTAAGAAGTGGGAGACACACTAAAAAGCCTCTCGTAAAGAGCAACAGGAACCCTGACTTCAAACCTGATTTGACCTTCTGCTGCCAAGATGTCCATCCGGCCTTTAAGATCAAAGCAGGGCAAGCAGCCTTCCTCCCTGGACTAAAGAGATATACAAGACTCAAGGTATCAACAAGCGTCTTTTATCTACCTTGGCCTATGGAAGAAAATCAAGAGGAATTTATTCCCCCCCCACACACACACAATGTACCAAGGGTTGGCATGAAAACCTAGAGCACAGAACCTCCTATCTGGGACTCAAGTTTGATTTTTTTTTCTTTTGGAGCCTACTCACAAGATGCTGTCCCCCAAGATAACTAAGCGAAAGCTCAGAAAGGGGTATGGTTTCCTAAATGTTTATGTCTTTGAAACCCGGCTGATAATATGCCATGGAAGAAATGCATTTAAGCATCCGTAAGGTAGCGCTTTTTTATTTAAGCATCTCTAACACTGACTCGTGTCGGCCACAAAGATGGGAGATCCAACTCTCTGAAAACCAGCTCGGCTTCGATTTCTCGCCACACTTTCCTCTTGCACAGACCAGGAGAAACGCGGCATGGCAGAACAGCTGACCCAGCTGGGGCAAAAAACAGACCGAGCTCCGATCAGCAAGGAAAATCCACCCCCCCCCCTCGCTTCCTACTAGCCATTCAGAGTCCAAAGAGTCCCCTAGATAGGCTGAGCGGCGGCTGGAAGGTCACCGGAACACAATAGCCGGCTTTCTCTTTCAGTTGCAACTGTTAACCCAGCAAAGACACACACAAAAAGCAAACCCACTCTCCCAGAGCAGGTCCCAAGCCCAGCTGCCGCCGGCAATTGCTCGGCAGAGAAAGCCGCCCTCCCACCTCCCTTCAACCCTAACCCCGAAGCCCCCCAAAACACACGACCCGGGGCCGCCAAAACAAAAACCGCTCTGACCCGCGCGCGCCCCCCGGGCCCCGACGAAGAGGAAAGGCTCGTGCAAGTTGCGCCGCTAACCTGTTTGAGTTCTGCAGGCATGGATGCGAGGCGCCAGCTTCTCAGCCCCTACCGGGCAAAGGGAGAGCAAGAAGGCGTCCTTTAAAAATATATACGGCTATATCTCGTGTCCCAGATCAATCCAGATGGGGGCTCTTCGGGAGGGAGGAGGAGCCGGCTCCCTGCTTTGACAGCCCGCCGCGCCTCGCCTTCTCCCTCCCCTCCGCTCGCGTCTGGAGAGAGCCCCCCTCGGAATCGATCGCGGCAGCGGCGGGACCAATCCGGGCAGGAGGAAAGCCACCCCCGGCGGTGGCGCCCCCGATCGGAGCGTCTTCCAAAGGAGCGGCGGCGGAGGGGGGGGTCACATGCTTTTATTTCTCTCCCCCCCTTCCTCATCTCGGGCCCGGGGTGGGGGGGAGGGCGCCGGGCTGTTGCCTGAGGGTGCAGGTCTTGCCCACCACAGAGGCGTGCTCCGGCAAACTCTCCCAGTTCGCGTCGGGGGCAGAAATTGACAGTCGCAGCTGGAAGCGCCGAGAGAGCCGCCCCAGGCCACACCCAGCCAGGCGGCGGTAGCTCCGGAGAGGTGGGCTGGGCTCCCTCCAAGCGGAACCCCTCCAAGCAGTTGTTGCAAGCTCTGTGGTCAGAGTGCCTACCAAAAAGCAAAATTATCAGAGTGATAATCGCTAGAACTTCTTTCCCAGTGAACAAGCCTTAAAATCGAGTTGCAAACAAAAAAAGGGGGAGGCAGGCGGGCGGTGAGATGGAGGGCTTCCAAACATGCAAAGTTTTCCTGAGCGGGTACTGCTTGCCCCACTGGACGAGTGAAACAACCCCCCCCAATCACCACCTATAGATGGCCTTGGCAATCTTTTTTAAATTTCTGGGACCGTCTTGGGTTGTCACCAGAAAAGTGCCTTGAGCTTTTGAGTTATTTTACTTCATTTGCACCCAGCCTTTCTCCCCAAGGAGCTGCGGTGGCTCAAGTGGTTAAGACGCTGAACTGCAGGCTGTGGAAGGTCTGTAGTTCAGCGGTTCAAGACCCGGGTGCCGCAAGACAGGGTGAGCTCCTGTCTCTAGTTCCAGCTCCTGCCAACCTAGCAGTTCGAAAGCAAGAAATTGCAAGTAGATAAATAGGGACCACTTCGGTGGGAAGGGAACAGCGTTCCGTGCGCCTTGGTGTTCAGTCATGCCGGCCACATGGCCACGGAAACGTCTTCGGACAGCGCTGGCTCTTCGGCTTTGAAACGGAGATGAGCACCGCAACCCTAGAGTCGGATTCGACTGGCTTTCGAGCAAGGGAACCTTTACCTTTTACCTTTCTCCCCAATGGGGACCCAAAGCAGCTCACACCTTCTCCTCCCATCCAGTTTTATCCTGACAACAACCCTGTGAGGTGGGCTCAGCTGAGAGAGTATGATTGGCTGGAGGTCGCCCAGCGAGCTTCTGTGGCACCGGTAGGGATTCAAACCCGGGTCTCTCAGGTACTAATCCAGCACACTTAACCACGACACCACACTGGATTGGGGGGGGGGGGATAAAGGCTGGTTGAAAGAGAGACACCTAGTTCAGGAGAGTGGGTGTGAGGGGCAGGACTCTAGCCTTAAATTCTGGTGTGGCCCACGTGTGGGATAAGTGGTCAAGGGAACAGCGGCAGGAATAATTCTGTCAGCAGCTGATTCACACATTACAGAGTACACAAGGTGAGTTTGGGGTCCCCCACTCTGTGTAATTGTCAGAGACAAGTTGCGGATTCTCAGTTCCTACACAGAGAAGGCCTAATTCAGACCGCATCCCATGTGGAGAAGGGGCTGTGCCCTTCGCTCCTGCTCTGTTTTCCTGACCTGGAACAGCTCCAGGGGTTGCTGACTGGCCCTCTGTGGAAACCAAGATTTCCCCCAGGGAACTAGAATTATCTCTGCCGCTGCTCCCATGACCACTCCCCCCAGATCTGGGATGCACGAGAATGAAGGCTGGAGTCCCATCCCTCGCATGCAAGTCCCTGACCCAGACTGCTCTTTTTCAACCAGCATTTATTTCGTTTTACATTTTCAAATCTGCCTTTCCAACCGTTCAAGGCGGTATGCAATGATAGCAAAAGTCTGTCGTACAAAACTTTAGACGGCTTCGTCACAAACTTGTTAAAAATCCATTCAAGCCACCACAGTATCAGCATAAGGCAAACAGCCTCCAGATATCAGACTATCTGACAAAGGCAAATGTAAACAGGGAGGTTTCTCCAGAATCCCAGCAGTGAGTTTATCGGCTTCAAATCCTCTGGAGGATGCTTCCAAAGAGGGGGTGCAGCTGTGAAAAATTTCTGGCCCTCGTTGAATTTATCTGTCTGTTGGCTTGATTTTAATTGGCAACGGGATGCTCACAAAACCTCTGATTCATCCTCCTCCAATTCATAGCTTGATCGTGCAAACAGATGAGAGAGAGAGAGGAGCCTGGCCCATTTCCCTTGCCGGGTTGTCACCACACGAGTTTCTCCTTCCAACACACCAACAAAAACAGCACCCTTAAGGATCGCCATGACAAGCCACCATGGGGTGAGAGGGAAGCCCTCCTTTCCAGACTGGAAAAAAAGACCATTGTCACAGACTGGTGAATGAAAACCAAAATTGTACTTGTTCGGTGCCAAGCTGGCACAACTTTCGCACAGAGGCACGCAGCAGACTCAACTCTGCTCTCTGTTTATTTATTTGTTTGTTTAGGGAATTTATAACCCACCTTTAAATAGGATGGTGCTCCAGGCAAGGAGCAGTAAACAAAACAAGCTCACTTGTCCCCCCCCCCAAAAAAAAACACAACCCAAAAAGACCACAGCAAAAACTTTGGAAGGAATCAGCATAAACAAAATTACAGCCATCAACAAAACCAAATCCAATTAGAAAGGTACATGAGCCACAGGAGTCAAAACAGGCAAGTCTCTACAGCCCATTTGGAAAGGGCAAGATGCTGAATCTGGAACACCTTGGCAGGAAAACGATTGCGTAACTCTGGAAGCCAAGACTGACACGTCCCACCTCTAGCAATCACCAGCCCAATACCCGACTGGACCATCAAAACCTTTCTGTATTGCATCTCACTGATGGGAAGGTATAGCCATTACTGCAGACACTCAGCATACCAACTGGAGAGCAGGGAAGAAAAGTGCCAGGGAGGTGAGTCTTCCGTTTGGCATCACCATATAGATGACTTTGGAGAACAGCAACTGCCGGCAGAAGAGGGAAGGACCCATAACAAGTTATTATACATTAGATTACACTGACTAGGTCAAGACAGTTCTTAGGTATATCGGGGGGGAATAGATAGATAGGGTAGGTAGGTAGGGAGATTAGATAGATGGAGAAGAAGGAGAAAGAGAAGGTGAAGGAGGAGAAGAAAGGCAGGTATGTAAGTAGATAGGTAGATAGAGTAGGCAGATAGATAGGTAGATAGATAAGGTAGGTCGGTAGATGGGTAGATAGATGGATACACAGCGATGTACATATATTTGCTTGCAACTGCTTTACGCAATCTGATTCATGCCTTCAGCGCACCAATCCAAAGGATGGACACTAAATTAATAGGTCAGGCCAGCAAAGGATTCTGTGCACCATGATCCAAGCACTGTGTTATGGAGAATAAAAAACATTGGCCTTGAACTGGACGGACATGGGTTCAAATCCCTATTCAACCAAAATGTTCACCAAGTACCTTTGAGCGGATCCCTCCCATTCAACAAATCCCTCTGATTGGGGTATAAATGGCAGGCTGGTCTGGACGGAGCAGGCTAGCCTATCTTGTCAGATCTCGGAAGCTAAGCAGGGTGGGCCCTGGTTAGTACTTGGACGGGAGACCAACATGGAAGTCCAGGGTTGCTTTGCAGAGCCAGGGAGTAGCAAACCACTTCTGTTCAGTCCTTGCCTTGAGAACCCCATGACTGGATGACACTTTCCATCAACAACATAAATAGCAGATATCTTTTGGTAGGAGGAGGATTATTTGAAGTCTATTTTTGTTGCTTTAAAACTGTGATGTTTTAAGGATGGTTTGTCAACCACCTTGAGTCACAAGGAAAGGTGGGATATAAACACTGTGATAAAAATGTAAACAATATTTACAAAAACAAACCCTGCGTCACAGGGCACCGGTGAGAATAAACTGGGAATGTTCTGTCTCCTCAAGCTCCTTGGAGGAATGGCACATGTACATGTGAAGCTGCCTCCGATGGACTCAGGGCAGCAGCTCTCCAGAGTCTCCCACGGAAGTCTTTCCCATCCCTTTCTGCCTCATCCTTTTAACTAGTGGTGCCGGAGATGGAACCTTCTATACGCAAAGCGGGTTCTCTAGACCTGCGCCATGCTCCTTTACCCAAACAGGAGGGATGGGAATGTGATAGGAGATAAAATCACTTCTGTGCCCTGGCAACTAGAGACAAGTTAAGTGTGTGAACTGTCCCTTGCCAAAAGAGAGGGGCGTATGCAGCCCGGAGCCAATGACACAAACGCCCAATGAGGAAGTCGTGTCACGTAGATTACCGTCTATTTTTAGAGGAGGCCTTTGTATAAGGCAAGCTCCCCTCTTTCATCTTTCCTCCTTTCCCTGTCTTCCCCCTCTCCACCTCCGCCCGTTTCTCCTGTATCTCCACCTCCATTAGAAAACACTTTCACTGTTTAGGGATATCACTACCTGATCGCATCCATCAAACAATAAGCATCCAAAGGAGGAAGAAGCATTTGGAGACCGTTAATCTCGACTTTATGTTTCTCTATAAAACACTGACAAGGGAATGCGTGTGGACCATATGGCTTCTGGGGGAGTTTTTTGTGTTTTTTTGGCCTGTGCATTCCACAACCTGCAAACTAAATGCCATTATTAAAAAGAGCCTTGGGGGGGGGGGGTTTTACTATTCTACTATCTTTGCGACATCAAGCTTCTCCCTATGGAGTTTTTAAACTCAGGTTTTAAAATCTTAGCAGCTTAGACCTTTTTCTTTAAGTATACCGGTAACATAACAACGGTTTGGCACAGGAGGTATTTCCAGCGAGACATGAATTAACAAGTGATATCCCGAAATAGAAATATAAGGGAATAAATTTGTCCAAGGAAAACAAGACGCTTGTGAAAAATGCAGAGTATGCAAGAGAGTCAGGCTGTTCCGGTTTATGCCCAATTTGGGATTGACACTTCCTGAACCAAAATAAATTCCAGGTTTTGGAAGGTGCTGAGCACATGCTTCCTCTTCTTGCCCGCTTGCCATATGTACACAAACATCTTTCCTCCTGGGGGGCCCAGTTCCCATGGCCTTTGCTGCAGCCCAGAGAGAGTGACAGGTGGGGAAGTCTGCAGCCTACCACTACATAACAAACACCGTGTAATAGTTCAATACAAATTCAAATTATTGAAGCCGGTATATAACAACTGTAAAGACAACACACTGCAACAGTTAAGTATAGTGCTATCTCAATACCAAAAGATTCCAAGCTGTCAACACCCTATTCTGGAGTGACAGGGATTTCCGCAGTCTTCATCAGGACCGCATAAATAATCAACGGAACCAAAACGGTCTAACAGTACATAGTCACTTTTTAATAAGTGTGACCACTGTTTAGTCAGTTACAGAACTATAGGGTGTTGACCGCTTGGAATCTTCTTGAACTTTTGTTACAAAGGATCTTCAGACCTTTTTGAACCAATTGGGAACTTCACCACACTTGTGAAACAAGTCATATTGTACTGAGATAGCACTATACTTAACTGTTGCAGTGTGTTGTCTTTACAACTGTTACGTCCCAGCTTCAATAATTTGAATTTGTACTGAACTATGACACGGTGTTTGTTCTATTGGACTCCCTTGTTCACCGTGGTCCCTTCGATTTATTGTTTACCACTACGTAACAGCAGATCTCAGGGTTCAGGGCTCCTGAGGCCTCAGTAGTTGCCTAACCATGCCACCTATGGTTGTTAGTAGCCAGGGGAAGACCTATGGCTCAGAGGCAGAGCATCGACTTTGAAAGCAGAATGTCTCAGGTTCAATCCCTGGCATCTACAGTTAAAAGAATCAGGTAGTGGGTGATGTGGCCCTCACCCGGATGGCCCAGGCTAGCCTGATCCTGTCAGATTTTGGAAGCTGGCTGGTACGCGGATGGGAGACCACCCAGGAAGTCCAGGGCTGCTACATGCAGGAAGACCACAGCAAACCACCTCTGAACCTCTCTTGCCTCAGAAACCCTACAGGGTTGCCATGAGGTGGTTGTCCAATGCTCCTTCTAAGCTGTGGAGTCTTGTGAGCAAACGTTCTACTTTGTGAGCGACTGGCATTAAAGTTGTGAGCCAGTGACTGGGCTACTGCATAAATTAATTTGCTCGGGAGCCCTCCTTCCTGAGCTAAGAGAAAAACTGGTGAGCTAGCTTACTCAGCTTAGAGGGAACACTGGTTGTGACTTGATGGCAAAAAAGAAGACAGTAGGAGATGTGAGAGATCTCTGCCCCAAACTCCAGAGAGCCACTGCCAGTCAGAGTAGACAACACTGACATCCAGGCCTCTCATCCTGCCGGAGCGCCCCAGTACGTCGCTCCGGGAGAGATGCTCCGGGGGGGGCAGGGCGGTCACATGGTGAAGCCCTGCCCCCTTCTTCAGGCCGCCCTCTGCTTCGAGCCTCATTCTGTTGAAGAACGAGGACGAAGCAGGAGGGTAAGTTGGCTTCCCCACCCCCCACCCCCTCTTCCTAGCCGAGGCTGCTGGAGCAGCCTCAGAGAGGCCTGGAGGCCCCATCCCCCCTTTCTTGGCAAAGCGTGGAACTGGGGGGGGTTGCTCTTAATATTTTTATTTATTTATTTATTTTATAGCCTGCCTTTTTCCCCAGTGGGAAACATAAGAGCGTAAGAAGAGCCCTGCTGGATCAGACCCGTAGTCCATCTAGTCCAGCATTCTGTCTCACACAATAGCCAACCAGTTCCTCTGGAGGTCCAAAAACAGGAGATAGGGGCCGAGGCCTTCCCCTGATGTTGCCTCCTGGCACTGGGATTCAGAGGCTCAGTGCCCCTGACCCAAAGCGACTTACATCATTCTCCTCTCCTCCATTTTATCCTTAGAGCAATCCTGTGAGGTACGTTCGGCTGACAGTGTGTGACTGGCACAAGGTTACCCAGCAAGCTTCCATGACAGTGTTCGGATCTGAACTTGGGTCTCCCAGATCCTAGTCTGACACGTTAACTGCTCCACCATGTTGGCTCACCAAATGGTTTTATAAAATGGGAGGGAGAAGAATACTGAGAGCCCCAGAATCATGTGCCGTTAAGCCCTAAAGACCTTTCTCTGCCTGAGACCATGAAAAGCAGCTTCCCATAAACAATACTGAGTTACACGGACCAGTGGTTTGCCTTGGTATATGTAACATCAGCTTAATATGTACAGCAATGATGTGGCTTCGGTTGAGAGGATAGGACTCAATGGAAGAGCACATGTTGAATATGGTCCATAGGAAGGTCAGTCCCTGCCATCTCCAGTTAAAGGATCACAGACAGTAGGTAACCGCAGGAAGACCCACCTTGGCAAGAGACCCCAGAGAGCAATGGCTGGTCAGAGAGGACAACACTGAGGTAGAGGGACCACTGGCCTCACATGGTGGAAGGCAGCTTCGTAATATACAGGTTTATTGTTTTGGAGGGTGGTTGTGTTGATTTGCCGTAGAACAGCCAGATACAAGTCCAGTAGCACCTTACAGACCAATAAGATTTTGGGGATAGATCAAGATGGGTAGCCATGGAAGTAGAAAAGACCAAGAGTCCAGTGACACCTTAAAGACTAACAAAATACGTGGCAGGGTAGGAGCTTTTGTGAGCCACTGCTCACTTCATCAGATACAGCTAGAATGGGAGTCCCTCTGTCCTATCAAGTGGGGTATAAGCTTTCAAGGGTCAGTACTTCCTTGGTCAGATTCAAGTTGGGATGACTTGTATCTGATGGAGGGAGCTTTGACTTTCAAAGTCTTATACCCCCAAAATCTTGCTGGTCTCTAAGATGCTACTGGACTCAAATCTAGTTGTTATACATCTGTTCAGCCTGAGATTGTGTTACAGAAGGAGGAGGAGGAGGAGGTTGGATTTATACCCCGCCCTTCACTCAGAGTGGTTTACAATCTCCTTGTCCTTCCCCTCCCGACAACAGACCCCCTGTGAGCTAGGTCAGACTGAGAGAGCTCTTTTAAGAACTGCCCTTGAGAGGACAGCTCTGAGGGAACTTATGACTGACCCAAAGTCACACCAGCAGCTCCATGTGGAGGAGTGGGGAATCAAACCCGGTTCTCCCAGATTAGAGTCTGCGCTCCTCACCACTACACCAAACTAGCTCTCACTGGTATGTTTTGGGAGCAAACTAGATGAAGAACCATGAATATAAAAATACACTTCATTTGGCTACTTTGTTCAAGAAGAGCATTTGGAGTCCCCACAGAGTAGACTGAATACTTACGTTGTGTGCATTAGTTATTTAAAAACTTATAACCCCCCCCCCCCATTTTGCCTGTTCAGCTCTGGAGTTGCCTTATAACACAGAACAACAACATGAACACCCTAAATCAATTGGGGGGGGGGAGTGAGACACCCAGCAGTCTAGTTAAATGCTTCCCAGCCAAGCAATAAGGAGACTCCTAAATGGGAAGGTCTTTGTGTAACCCATGCAGTTTTGTAGCTGTTAACAGCATACAAGGATCAGGCACGCCTGCTTTTGCCAATAGGTGGTGTGGCAATCAACTCCCTTTATGAGCATGCTCAGTGTTTGTAGCCTTCCCTAAAGGAGGCTGGGTATTCCCAGCAGCCAGCAGTTCAGCCTGGCCCAGAAAGAGGCAACATCTTGGGGAGAGGCCTATATAGACTTGGTTGTGTTAAGGCCTGCCTTGAATTATTGCAGGTAAATCCTGGAGTCAACTGAGAAGAGCTGCAGCCTCCCAAGTACAGCCTGGAAACCTCATATGCTGTTCCAGTATCTGTGAGCTTACAACATATGGACTTACAATATATGTATTATTTATGTGCTTAGTAATTTTTCTGTTCTGTGCATCTTTGTGGATGCTGAAGATATCTGTACTTAGTAATATCCTGAAGATTAATTGCTATGAAGTAATAGCAACTAACCAAAAGTGAATGAGGATTTATATGAAAACCTCCATGCTTTGTTTATATAAAGAGTTTATTTTAAATGTTAAAATGCATTGGTTGTATTGCCTCTTTTATGCCTGTGTTTAAGTACATGTGTAGTAACAGCAGTTACATATTGTTAATAACCATAGGTGGGAGTTCCGCTGTCAAAACCGACTGAACCTGCCCACTCTCCCTATAGATATTAGGACCTTAGTGGGTTACATTTGCACGCCCCCTCAAAAACTGGAAGAATGTAAGCCAGACGGGGCTTCCCTGGGGAGGGAGTTCCAAAGGCTTGGCACTACTACTGAGAAGGCCAGAGATCTTACAGCTGCCAAACCCTCTGTAATATTTCTGAGCGCAGGGACTCTCAGAAATACAAGGGCATCGAGACCTGAAGGTTTCAACTGCCAACAACCACTGGACCTTTTTATTGTCTCCTGGATCGACTGAGGCGTGGAAGAAGCACACATAAAAACAGAAGAGAAGCCATGTTGGATCAGGCCAATGGCCCATCCAGTCCAACGCTCCGTGTCACACAGCAGCCAAAACCAGGTGCCATCAGGAGATCCACCAGCAGATGTCTAAAGATATACAAAATCGCCCTTTTAAATTTATGTTTTGATATACGGGCATTGTGTGCTTTCCTTGATTTGCCTGTTCTTCATCCCTAGGGTTCCCAATGTGTTTCTCTTATGCCATTTGTTTGTTAGCTGCAGTTTGAGGCTGCTATGGGAGCCAGAGCGGTGTGGTAGTTAGACTAAGATTTGTGAAACCCAGGTTTGAATCCTGGCTCCGCCATGGAAGCTTGCTGAGTGATCTTGGGCCAGCCCCTCCCCCACACAGCCTAGCCTACCTTTCAGGGTTGTTGTGAGGATAAAATGGAGAAGGGCAAATGTTGTCAGCCACTTTGAGTTCCCACTGGGGAGAAAAGTGGGCCATAAAGGAAGCAAATGAAAAATAAATACTGGTGCAAAAAATGTCCATTTGGGTGGAAATAGTTCTATCAAATTTTGTTAGCAATGGTCAAGGGGGGAAAAGTACCAACTGCAGTTTTGCCCCAAGCGGGAAGGAACCATGGCAGAAATTGGAACTTTCCGAGTGAAACCGTAGGTTCATTAAATTTGATAACATTTCTGCCCTCTGGCCTGCTAAAACAAGAATCTTCAAACTTTTCAGACTTGGGCCCCGTCTTTAACCCCCAACTTGCAACACAAGAGTCACTTTTGATTTTTTATTTTTTTACCATATCTGTCCCCTCTTCTCTCTTTCCACCCCACTTCATTCCCCATTTCTCTTCCCCATCTCTTAAAAGACTTTTATCAGAAATCTTTAATAAGCAGAATGGTGGTGGTATCAGTAGTTTAACCCACCTCTAGTTGGACCAATGTCCCGCCCAAGAGGCATGACGTACTAATTAGAAATCTCTGTAGCAGAAGACCAGAAATGGATTCGTGAGCAATCAGAATCTTTGGTAGGACTGCAGCCACCCACATGCACCTCTGCAGAAGGTGGCACAAGTAGTAGGATCTTCTCCAAAGATCTTATGAGTGCACATGAGTTTGCATTTCTTCTTGATGCATTTACCTGGTGTAGTGGTTAAGTGCGTGTAATCTGGGAGAACCGGGTTTGATTCCCCACTCCTCCACTTGCAGCTGCTGGATGACCTTGGGCAAGCCATAGTTCTGTCAGAGCTGTTCTCTCAAGGACAGTTCTCTCAGAGCTCTCTCAGCCCCGCCTACCTGACAGGGTGTCTGTTGTGGGGAAGGGAAGGGAAAGGAGTCTGTAAGACGCTCTGAGACTCCGAGTGTAGGGCGGGGTATACATCCAATCTCTTATCTTCTTCTTCTACATTTGTCTTTTCTCCCAGTTTGGTGTAGTGGTTAGGAGCATGGACTCTAATCTGGGAGAACCAGGTTTGATTCTCCACTCCTCCACATGCAGCTGCTGGTATGACTTTGGGTCAGTTATAAGACCTTTCAGAGCTCTTCTCTCAAGAGCAGTTCTTGAAAGAGTTCTCTCTCAACCCCACTTACCTCACAGGGTGTCTGTTGTGGAAAGGGAAAGGTGATTGTAAGCCGCTCTGAGACTCTTTTGGGTAGCAAAGGGCGGAGTATAAATCCCATCTCTCCTCTTCTCTTCTTCTCCCACAGTGACGACCCAAAGCGGCTTAGAACACCATTCTCCTCTCCATTTTCTTACAACAACAAACTTGTAGGTTAGGCTGAGAGAATGAGGCCGGCCCAAGGTCACCCACACGGGCAGAGTGGGGATTCAAACCCGACTCTCTCAGGATCCTAGTCCAACACTTTCCCCACTATGCCACAACAGCTCTCATAGGGGATATTCCGGAGGAGACATTCTTTTAAACCCCCAGACCACTGTTTAAAGCTTTGATTTCCCAGCACTGGGAATTAAGCCGGGAAGCCCTGGGGTAGCTGATGTCGCTCCAACAAGACAGGCATTGCGTGACCTCTGTGTAGAATGCATAGAATGTCCCCCTCCAGCTCTGATTCATGAGTCAGCGGCCAAGGAGAGGGCAGGGTTTCTAGCTGCTACAGGAACAAGTACAATTTGAATGACTAAGGATTTTAAGAACAATTAACTTGGAGTAGGCTCTCTTTTAGGAGCTGCGGTGGCTCAAGTGGTTAAGACGCTGAACTGCAGGCTGCAGAAGGTCGGTAGTTCAGCAGTTCAAGACCCGAGTGTGCCGCATGACGGAGTGAGCTCCCGTCTCTAGTTCCAGCTCCTGCCAACCTAGCAGTTCGAAAGCAAGAAATTGCAAGTAGATGAATAGGTACCACTTTGGTGGGAAGGTAACAGCGTTCTGTGCGCCTCGGTGTTTAGTCATGCCGGCCACATGACCACGGAAACGTCTTCGGACAGCGCTGGCTCTTCGGCTTGGAAACGGAGATGAGCACCGCAACCCTAGAGTCGGATTCGACTGGCTTTCGAGCAAGGGAACCTTTACCTTTACCTTTAGGCTCTCTTTGCCCCATTGACAAATGAGCCCTTTTGTTCCGAGGTTGTCATGTTGCCTCTATTTTCATGTGTACTTTTGTCTTCTCAATCCTGGCAACAATTTTCAAGATTTTGGTTTGGGTTTTCGGGTTGTGTTTTTGCGTGTGTGTGTGTGTGTGTGTGTGTGTGTGCGCACGTGCTAGGGCAAGTAAGGTAAGAGAATCCTCCTCTCCCCACCAGAAATTAGAGGTGAGAAATGTACCAAGACTAAGCACTGGATCTCCCCCCCCCCAAGAAATGTCCCATCAGTTGTGTGGCTCCCACCCCCACCCCTCTGTCCCTGACTTCACACCAACATTAGAAGTGGTTTCCCCCACATACTTCATGTTTCACGATCAAGTGCTGCATCATTAGACAAACCTGCTGGTTTCCTGTCTAAATTCTCTTTTTTCCCTCCATCGAGCCACCCTGTTAGTCCTATAGACCACTCCATAAATCCACAATATTGGATGTGTCTGCGGTGTTGCAAAAATCTACCAGTTTATAATAGTCTCTGGCAGATCATTTCCATTGGTCCAGCAGTGATGGATCAAAAATAATGGCTTCCATCAATACCAGAAGCAGCCTCTTTGTAACAATGCTAAACTAAACAAGAACTGAACTCTGTAACACCAGCATCTAACATGCAGCGCACAGGCCAAATGCAGCTCAGTGGACCCCGGGGGTGCGGCCTGCCTGCTATTTTTAGCAAAACTTTTTGGAAATGTTCAAGTTTAATTCCACTGCAATTACATCAGGAAACTGGTGCATTATAGAAACTTATGGACAAAAGGAAAATAGTTATGGATGAAGCCTCCAATGCATTCAATTCACATTTGAGTCATGGCCAATACTCCTATGGCAAGCATGCACCCTTTTGACTCTGATGTTCAGTGATGACACTGCCACATCAGAGTTAATGAGCAGAGGAGGAGGAGAAGAAGAAGAGGAGGAGGAGGAGATTGGATTTATACCCCGCCCTTCACTCGGAGTCTCAGAGCGGCTTACAAACTCCTTTCCCTTCCCCTCCCCACAACAGACACCCTGTGAGGCAGGTGGGGCTGAGAGAGCTCTTCC
>NW_015165249.1:260346-289117 GCF_001447785.1 Gekko japonicus | reverse complement strand
TCTTCCGAGAACTGTCCTTGAGAGAACAGCTCTGACAGAACTATGGCTTGCCCAAGGTCATCCAGCAGCTGCAAGAGGAGGAGTGGGGAATCAAAGCCGGTTCTCCAAGATTAGAGTCTGCGCACTTAACCACTACACCAGACTGACTAAACTGAGGCTACTGTATTTTGGTTATGTTATAAGAAGCCGTGAGTTGCTGGAAAAGACAATAATGCTAGGAAAAGTTGAAGGCAGCAGGAAAAGAGGAAGACCCAACGTGAGATGGATTGACTCAGTCAAGGAAGCCACAACCCTCAGTTTGCAAGACCTGAGCAAGGCAGTTGACTAGAAGACATTTGGGAGGTCATAAATTCATAGGGTCGCCCTAAATTGGAAGTGACTTTCTGCGCTTACACGCACAAGACTGAGGGTGGATGCATGACAGGGGCTCAGAGATCATCTACCGAAAAGCCCTGGACACTGCGGCTCTGCCATAAATATACGTAATGACATAATGCCCTGACCCGGATGGCCCAAACCACTACAGCCTAGTCAGCTCTCAGAAGCCAAGCAAGGTCGGCCCTAGTTAGCCTTTGCATGGAAGACGAACCAAAGAAGTTCAGGATTGTCTCCTGCCTTGAAAACCCTACAGGGCTTCCAGAGGTTGGCTGAGACGTGACAGCAAAAAAAAAAAAAAAGTTGCAATTGTGAATTAACATGAAAATCAGTCCAAGGACAGCCCCTACGCTTCTGCCTTTGTGGGACAGTCCTGCAAGTTCCAACAGAAAGGCAAAAATAAAGAAGAGGAATTGCACGTAACAGGATGGGGACACAAGGAGAGGGCAGAGTTGCCACTATCCCTAAAGAAGTCAGAAAATATATGCTGTTTAAATAAGTTACAGTGATATGCTTTTTTTACAAGGTTGGAATACAAAAATACAGTCAGTTTCAAATAAACAGAAGTGGTTTTTAACGAAGCAAATGATGTTAACGACGTGCTCTGGAATGTCCTGTGTGATTTCGACATTCCTTCCTCTGAACAAGAGTCTATCTACAAATAAACATTTACAACAATTTTTTTCTTCAAGGACACTCCAATCCAAATAGCCTAATTAATGTAGAAGACAATAAAAATTTGTATCTGCTTCACTGTATCTAAAGAAGTGTGCTGGCACACAAAAGCTTATACCGAATAAAACTTTGTTGGTCTTAAAGGTGGCACAGGACTCAATCCGCTAAGGGACATGTACACAGCGGCTTGATTCCCATTGCAAACGATGGTTTGGCCCTTTATACCTAAGCAGGGGTCGTTTCGTAGAAAAAGAGCTAGGGGAACTCATTAGCACAACTCATTAGCATATGCCACACCCCCTGACATCACCGGAAGTATGTCATAAGGCCACACCCCTTGAAATCACCGGAAGTGGGTCATAAGGCCACACACCCCGCCCCCAACGGTCCTGGCGCTGCCGCCGGCCTTGCAGCTCCACTGCTGAGCCCCATGAGGGCTCCAGCGGTGGACCTGCAAGGCTGGCGGGAGTGCAAGGAAGCCCCGCGAAGGCCCTCCCTGGCCCCAGGCAGGCAGGGGTGGGGAGAGGCAGGGAGGAAGCAACTTACCCTTCCTCTTTTCCTGCCTCCTCCTGGCTGAATGAGGGCCGGAAGCAGGGGGCGGGGCTTCGTCATGTGCCCCGCCCCCTGCACCTCCCCCAGGGGAACTGCGATCCCCCGCGATCCCCCCCGAAATGACCTCTGTACCTAAGCATGCTCCCTTTCCTCTTCCTCTTGTTCCTTGTTCATACAAAAGCCCAGTTTGCCATTACATCCAAATGAGGGATATTTCGGTGCAGACTGATCTGTAAGTTGCTTGCACAACAATGAGAACTGGAAACCATGGTTTGAAGTTGGATTCCAGTTCTGGAAAGTATACTCGGCATAAAGTGAAACCATGAGCAAAATTCTGACCATGATGAATATGATTTTGTAGAACCACCAGGAGCCAAAGGAAATTGCTTTATCCATCAGACTGAGCACACAGGCTTTCAAAGCAGTCGTCCCTGTGGTGTGTTAATCTGTAATAAAGCAATGAAGCTAAATAAGCTTCAACAAATAAAAGCAATATTAATAATAAAAATATGAAAAGTTGCATTGAGAACCACTGAAAAGCTCTGCTAACTCCATCGTTCTTCTAATTCTACATAACAGAGTTCCCCCCCCCTCCCCAAGTACCTTTAAAATACAAGGCTGGATCCTTTGACGCCCTTCCACTAAGTTAGATCCTATGACACGTTTCCACCAAGTCTTTCTCCAACACAGAAAGGTTTGCTTCCACAAAGAAAGATTCCTCTCCACCAGAGGAAGCCTCTCTCTATCAGAGAGAAAAAAATGACATTCTCCATTGGAGGGAATCTTTCTGCCTTGAAGGAAGACTTACTGGAAGAGAGATCCAGGTAGGCAGCTGTGTTGGTCTGAAGCAGTAGGACAAAGTTAAGAGTCCAGGGGCACCTTTAAGACCAACAAAAGTTTATTCAGGGTATGAGCATTCGTGTGCATGCAATGTCCTCAGATTAACTTCCATTTTAATGTATCTGAGGAAGTGTGCGTGCACACAAAAGCTCATATCTTAAATAAACTTTCGTTGGTCTTAAAGGTGCCACAGGACTCAAAATTTGTTTCAGTGGAAGAGAGTCACAGGATCCCACTTCATAGAAAGCCTACAGTTAATTTTCGAATTCTCTTAAACCCACATCACCATACTACTTGTATAGCCCTATGCATGCTTATTTGGCAGTAAACCCTGCTGTGTTTAAGGTTGCCAGCTTCTAGGTGGGGCCTGGAGATATTTTGGAATTACAACTCATCTCCTCCAGATGACAGAGATCAGTTCCCTGGAGAAAGCGGCTGCTTTGGAAGATGGACTCTACCTGGATGAGGTTCCTCCCCAAACCCCGACCTCCACAGGTTCCATCCCCCAAATCTCCAGGAATTTCCCAAGCCAAAGTTGGCAACCCTAACTGTGCTTGATGGGCCTTAGTCCCAGGTGAGTATGCACAGGATTCCAGTTTGGGATAGTTTACTTTCGTTAGGAACCTTCCTAATAAACTACTTGGGTTTCTCCCCCCTGCCCCATTTCAGGTGGTATTTGAACTCAGTGGGGGTCTTCTCAGGGTCTGATATCGAATGCAAAAGATTCACGGGTGGAAAGCAGTTTTGGAAGCAACACAACACCACCACTGATACACACAAACCCAAAGCACCTTGCACATACTGGCAGGCTGATCCGTAGCTGCCCTTAGCCCCATGAGGCACAAGACCCTATGAGCCTATGTTTTTGCTTAAGGAAACACCAACCTCGTCTTTAAATGTAGGTTACCGTTTGGCTTAGGGGGAAAACATTGGACATTGAAACAGAAATAAAAGGTATTGCTGAATTCCCCGTTCCCCCCAAAGAAATGGGAAATTGAAAGCAGAGTCACAAGGTCAGCCTCCTCCGAAGGCGCTTCTTCGTCAAACAATTAAAAATAAAACAGGATTCCTTTTTAATCATACAGAGCTGAAGGTAGAATGATACGGGTGCGACAGCCCACAGAGGTGATTCTAACCAGTTTGGTATAGTGAGAGCCAGTTCGGTGTAGTGGTTAAGTGCGTGGACTCTAATCTGGGAAAACCGGGTTTGATTCCCCACTCCTCCACGTGCACCTGCTGGATGACCTTGGGCAAGCCATAGTTCTGGCACAGCTGTTCTTGGAAAAGAGCAGTTTCTGTCAGAGCTCTCTCAGCCCCGCCTACCTCACAGGGTGTCTGTTGTGGAGAGGGGGAGGGAAAGGAGTTTGTAAACCACTCTGAGACTCCTCTGGGTAGTGAAGGGCGGGGTATCAATCCAATCTCTTCTTCTTCTAACCCCAAGGTTGAATCGATGCAGGTGCCAGATGCCCATAAACACAGACCACCTAAGGCCAGCATCTGCTCTCCCTAGCTAAAACAAAAGTGATAATTGTGATAAATTGTCTACAAAAGTTAATTGCTGAGGCGGGCAGGCTTTCCTCTCAGTGGCTCATAACACTGCAAGCTTTTATGATACAAAACTCTGATTTCTAGCCCTCCCTCCCCTGCACAGCAGGGCTCGGGGCGGGCTACAACAACAAATATATACACAACAGATTTAGAACAATTAAAACATAATTACATAATGTTAAAGCCTATACAAAACACCAGATGATGCAACTCACAAAACGGTGATCAGGTACAAGTTAACAAGTGCTCCCAAGAAAAAAAAAACTATCTGTATGTGTGCCCAAGGATGAAACCAGATTCCGGGCAAGTGGGCAAAAAGCCACAAACAGTAGCATAAATAAAAAGGTGCAAAGCAACATAGGTAAATAGACCTTCGCTGCCTCTACCACGGGCCTCCGTTTTACAGCCCCTGTGGAATTGTAACAAGTTCCGCAGGGCCCTGATTTCACTTGGGAGAGTGTTCCACCAGGCTGAAGCCAGAGCCAAAAAGGCTCTGGCTCTGGTTGAGGCTAAGTGGATGTCCTTTCAGCCAGGGACCACCAGCCGAGGTTGATCTATAGAGTGTAAAGCTCTTCTAGGGACATACGTATAGCAGCAAGTTGTGTGGTGTTTGGTGGCCCTGCCTATGGGCCACCCCATTCAGGTGTTCCTTGGGTTGCAATCTGTGCCAAGACTCCTAAATCAAAGGCAAATCTTGATCTGAGCCTCCTGTGTCCCAAGGGAAGGCTCCAAAACTCTCAGCAAAGCCTCACATTATTCACTTAACTGGATTCAGTCAGCTCCGCTTTCTTCCTAGGTTGAGAGTGGCTACTGGGATTCATCTTCCTACTTCTGCTCTTACATAAAAGAGTCCCCAAAATACTTATTCAGGAAGTTTTCATGTCCTGGTTCAGCTGTGGGAGGCTACACCCACTATTCCTGCCATGCCTCTGTGCATGCTGTCTGTCTGTCTGTATCTGTGTGTCTCTCTCTCTAAGACAATGTCTTCTCCCAACGCACAATTAACTGGTGAATCTCACTGCCACAGGCGACAGCAATGGCCACTATCTCCAATGGCATCAAGATATGATTAGACAAAGTCACGGAGGACTGAGTTCATCAGTGGCACCTCCACATTACGAGGCATTATACTTCTGAATAATAGTTGTTGGAGGGACCACCACAAGGGAGGCAGTGGCCTCAGTGCCCTGGTTGTGGGCCTTTGAGGATGTCTGGTTGACCACTGTGTGAAACTGGATGCCGGATGAGATAGTCTAACCCAGAGGGATGCTTTCTCTTAAAGCAAGCCTCTAGTCCAGGGGTGTCAAACATAAGGCCCGGGGGCCAGAACTAGCCCGTCTGGGGCTCTTACCCAGCCCGCAACCAACTGGTATGTATGGAAATATCAGGTACTCTCCTTTTATGGCATCCCTTGGAGAAAACCTAGTCTTGCATATGAGTAAACACATTTATTGGGGCTTTTGTGGGTTCCCCAGTAAATCCATTGCTTTCACTGCTAGGAATCAATTGCTTTTGTTTTTATTTTGAGTAAAAAATATAATTATTTGGGTTTGCCTGTGTACTTTATAAAGTTTATATCTCCGGTACCTGGCATTACATTTAATGGCACACATGGCCCAGCCCAACAAAGTGACATTTATGCCAGATCCGGCCCTCATAACAAATGAGTTTGACACCTCTGCTCTAGCCCTTAACGGTGTGAAGATGGGATTGAAAAACTGTGGGGTGTGCTTGAAGAAATCTCAGGAACCAAAAAGAACTGAGATGGACACCCAACAGTCTAGAGCAGGGCTCCCATACCCTATAAAGCATCTTTGCTCCTCCCCATAACTAGCAAGAACACATTACATAAGAAGAATCATAGACACAATTTTGCATAATTTCAATGATTTACCCAGGCTGCAGATTACAATTTTTAATGCAAAAAATTAAAATAAATCAAATATATTACATATTCTGTGCTAAGTATATGCAGTCCTGGAGATGTTCTTCCATTTGAATCAATGGAAAACCCACCAGAGGCTTTTTGAGCTAAGAAATTAGCAATGAGAAACCAAACCTCTGCTCTATTCTGCATCCAAGACTGCAGACTCGGTTGGCAATTTCAGTTCAGCCCACACCTAGATATATCCGTCCAATTAGGATACCAAGATCTAGAAGCACTGTTTATCCTTACTGAGGAATCTCTGACTTTGTAGAACAATGTGTAACACCTTTTTTTGTGACTGTTCTCCAATGATAAAGTCTTGAGAAGCAGAACACAGACAAAACACACCCTAAGCCTCAAGACGCCATAATTGTCACCAACTCACATTAGCACAGCATGCAAGACTCAGTCTGATCCTAGACTCCCAGGAACGATATTTCACAAAATCACACCCCGTAGTATGCAATGATACACTAGTGACTGACACCCAACAGGGCATTCTGCAACATGGAAAGGGGAAGTTCAGTACGTTGCCCAATGTTCTTTGGTGGAAAGGTGGGATAAAGTATGAGAAACCAATCCTGAGGACAGATGAACATTTAAGTCGATGTGCAACACAGAGGGACAAATAAGATGAGCAGGCAGTTTACCTGCAGGACCAGCTGCTGCCAGGCGGTCGCCAGGGGCTGGCCATTGCCAATGTTGCACATGCTCACTCGGTCGGAGGGCTGATTGGCGCGTTCGAGTTGCAGGGAGACATTGCGCCGTTCCTCTTCAAGGGCCCGGGTGAGCCGCTCAAAGCGAGCCTCTTGCTCCTTAACCGAGGCTAAAATGCTGGCAGCTGACCTGATATCATAGTCCTCCATGACTGGTCTGAAATTCTCGGGCCTGTTAACTGACAACGGGCAAAGGACAAGGGTTCGGTGAAGGGTAGGGGGAGGAGTCACAGGTCAGAGGTCAGGGATAAAAAAAGAGGCACACGTTAATTATGCTTCTACACACCAGTTACGCCAAGAAGCATGTTGGTCCTGCTGTTCTGAAGACAGAACTCCCTTCTTCCAAGTCCTTTTCCAGGGGAGAAAGGCTTTCTACATCCGAGGAAGAGTTTCTCAACTGGAAAATACCTTTCTCCATCAGCAGAAATCTTTCTCCATCAGAACAAGATGTAGTGAGAGTTGCAGAAGCCAATCCCTTTCCTCCCAGACTTTATTTCCCTTTATGACACCAATTTCCTCCCTTTTTTAAAAATACACACACACACACATCTTGAATTATTTTAACACTTCCATTTGACAAGAAATGTTCATCCTTTTCAAAAAGTAATATCGCTGTGCAAACAACAATGTACTTTTAAGAAGATATTAGTTTCCCATTTTCGTCTCTTTTTCTTTCCCTGGCAGATCAAATATTTCTACAACTTTACTCACGTCGGCTTTTAACAGCGCAGATAAAAGTTAACTCTCCAAGGAGGATGAGCTCTTTGTCAGAGGCCTGCTGGCTCTGCTGCTTGAATTACATAAAAAAATCCTAAAGGGAGTTATGCCCTACCAAGACCATTGACTTCAATCACTCTGCTTAGGACTGTGCGGTTAATTTAGAAAAGGAGATCCAATAGGGGTTAACAGCCCAGTCCTGCTGTGACATCACAGAAGTGCTTGACAAGGAAGCAAACCCAACCGGTAGAGCAGCGTAAATGGCTATCCAAATGCGTGTTGATGAATGAAAGCTCTTTCGTACTATGCTTTGCCCACATGGAGAGCACTTTCATGAAGGAATTCTGTACACCAACTGGAACATTTGCACATTCATGCACATAAAGCAACCAAGTTCTTTGCACTTGGACATGGCACACCTTTCACTCTTGAAAGCTTATACCCTGGAAATTTTGTTGCTCTAAGGTGGAACGGGATTCAAATCTTGCTTAGGATGAGCTCAGTGCTTTGCCAATCAGCCTGCTGGTACAGAAAGATCCAAAGTTCCCTGTTTCTTCTGTTCTATTCAAAACCCTTTAGACAAGGGGGTGTCAAACATGTGGCCCGGGGGCCAGATCAGGCCTGCAGTGGAACTGGACATCTCCTGCTTTCAGTTCTGCTGCTGCATCATAGCTTGCTTCGCCAGACTCTCTTAATCACTCAGCCATTTCATGTTTTCACCTGGGTCCTAGACTCAGAACTCTGAGCATGAGATTTCTGTGGTGAATGTCAATAAATCAAAAGTAGGTTTGCAGTTTACAGAATTAATGTTTTAAGAATGCTTTTATTTTAAGTAAAAAACATATTTGTATTTGTGTCCTTTATAAAGTTTATATCTCTGCTACCTGGCATTACATTTTATGACACACATGGCCTGGCCCAACAAGGTCTCATTTATGTCAGATCCGGCCCTCATAACAAATAAGTTCGACACACCAGCTTTAGACTTTATTTCCAAGACTGGAGAAACAAAGAGGCACCAGCAAGCACATTGGCAGGCTCCCTGGCATCCAGGAGAACCATGCTGGCCATTACTGCTCTACCTACCAAGAAGTGCCATATCTAAAGCTTGAATCCCCCCCCCCAACCCCCTGCTAGAGTAAGGACATGCTTGACTGAAGCACCTTAAAGACTAACAAAATCTATAGCACAGTATGAGCTTTTGTGAGTCACTGCTCACTTTGGAGCAGTGAGCCACAAAAGCTCCCCCCCTGCCACAAATTTTGTTAGTCTTTAAGGTGCTACTGGACTCTTGCTCTTTTCTACTGCTACAGACAGACTAAAACCAGGTTGCTTTCCTGTAACTGATGATCTTCGAGTGGTCATCTGTGCAGTACCACACATGGGTTGGGTGCTTGTGCACGACCTCGACCGGAGAAACTTCCAGAGCTTGCCTCAGAAATCCTTTTTTGGCGGGCTCTCTTCCCACCCTGGGGAGCAGGCATGAATTGTGTGTGCCTGGAGTGGGGGAGAGAGCTGCCTCCCACTCAGTTCCTTCGACCGCTACAGGTAAGTCCCATCAACTTAAGGTAAGTGATCAGGAGATGCCAGCAGTGGGGAAGGCCGGGTGGGATTGTGGTACTGCACAGATGACCACTCAAAGATCATCAGTTACAGGTAAGCAGCCTGTTTATCTTCGTCGTGGTCTCTGTGCAGTCCCACCCATGGGTGATTGCAAGAGCTGAACCAGTTGGAGGAGGGAGCTGGGAGCTGAAAGAGACAAGAATATTGGTTAGGACACGGCATCATTATTTAAATTCACGGATCCTACCTGAAGAAGCAGAAGGATCAAGCGAAGAGAGATCGCAGCATCGCCTGGCCAAATGCAGCATCCCGTCGAGCTCGAACGTCAAGTGCGTAGTGGGACACAAAGGTTGATGCCGAGGACCATGTAGCGGCAGCACAGACGTTTTATAACGGGACACCAGCCAGGAAGGCCATCAGTGTCGATACTGCATATGTAGAGTGGGCAGTAATACAGGTAGGAATGGGTTGATGTGCCAGCTCACAGCAAAGGGCTATGGTGGAAGTCACCCATTTTGACAAGCGTTGAGACGAAATCGGCTCCCCCGCAGATGGGGGACCGTAGGCAACGAAAAGCCTAGGAGACTTACGAAGAGGCTTCGTTTGGTGCAAGTAAAATGAGAGCGCTCTGCGAACATCAAGGCAGTGTAAGGCTCTCTGAGGTGCGTCAGCCGGGTTTGGAAAGAAGGTAGGTAAGATAGACGACTGAGACAGATGAAAGGCAGAAACGACTTTAGGGAGGAAAGAAGGATCTGGTCTGAGAACAACCTTCTCCTTATAGAAAATTGTATAGGAGGGTTCAGCTCGAAAGGCAGCAAGTTCCCCTACCCAGCGAGCAGTTGTAATTGCAATCAGGAAGGCCATCTTCCATGAGAGTAACCAAAGATCTACGGAAGCCATGGGTTCAAACAGCTTAGTCATGAGCTGAGTAAGAACGAGTGAGAGACTCCACGAATGTACAAGGGGCTTCCGCGGGGGACACAGCCGAAGACCTTTAAGGAAGGACTTTGTGAGACGGTGTGAAAAAACTGTAGAGCCCTGTATCAAGGGATGCTAGTGGAGATGGCCGCCATGTGGACCCGTAAGAAGGAGTAAGCAAGGCCAGATTCCTTCAAGGAGACAACATAGGAGAAGATCTCACGCAGAGACGCCTGGATTGGATCAAAGGAATGGCAAGAGGCATAAGATTGGAACCTCTTCCACTTCAAGTGGTAAGCGATACAGGTAGAGGGCTTCCTTGAATTAAGGAGGACTTCATACATTTCTGGTGGGAAGTCTAGTGCAGGATCTTCCAGTCAGTCAATCAGAAGAAGGCCGGGTTGTGGTGCAGGATCCTGCCTCAATCCCGAGAGAGGAGATCGGAGACGAGAGGCAGGGGCCGGAACCTCTGCTTGGAGAGATGGAGGAGGTGCAGAAACCATACTTGGCATGGCCACCAGGGTGTGATGAGAATGCAGGAGGTGGCATCGGCCACAATCTTTTGAACGACACGGGAGATCAGAGGGAAGGGCGGGAAGAAATAAAATAGGGTTCCCTTCCATATGTGAAGAAAGGCATCGCCAAGAGATCGAGCAGACGGCAGACCTCTGGTGAAGAAGAGGTGACAGTGAGCATTCTCCACAGTGGCGAAGCCGTTGACAGTCAGACGACCAAAGTCGAGGAAGACCAGTCGCAGGTATCAAAGATGGATGGACCATTCATTGTCTGACATTCCCGAACAGCTCAAATGGTCAGCATCGACGTTTTGAATGCCTGGAATGTGTATTGCCAAGAGCATGATCAAATGGCGGAGGCACCAATTCCAAAGATCAATGGCCGCCCTGCAGAGGCGAAGAGAGGCAGTCCCACCCTGCTTGTTTATATAGAAAACAGTGATGGCATTGTCCGAGGCAACTGGGACGACATTGCCCTGCATTATCGGAAGAAAGGATTGCAGAGTGAGATGAACAGCTTGTAGTTCCAGTGCATTGATGTGAAGGGTGGCTTCCCGATGAGACCACGTCCCCTTGGCTGAGAGCATTCCACACTGGGCTCCCCAACCCCAGAAGGATGCATCTGTGGACAGCAAAATCCCTGGAGGAGGATGCCGAAAGGGCATGTCGGAAAGGAGATGCTGAAGAAGGGACCACCAAGAGAGGAAGTCGATGACTGGAAGCGAGATCAAAAGGATCTTGTGCCACAAACTCCAGAGAGAATCGAAAGCGCGGAGAAGCCAAAGTTGGAGAGGATGCATCCTGAGTCTGGCGTGCTGAACAACAAAGACCGTGGACACGAAGTATCTGCGAAGGAGCCTCATGATGGACTGAGCGGATTGTTGGGGAGCGGCCTGGAATGCGGACACCAATGAGATTATGTCAGAGGCTTTTGAATTCAGAAGAAAGGCGGTCTCGATGGTGGTATTGAGGCGGGCGCCCAAAAATTGCAGGATCTGGGTAGGGTGGAGAGTCAATTTGGGTAGGTTGACACAGAGCCCTAGGACATGAAGAAGGGAGAGGGTTGCATGGACATCTTGGGCTAGCTGGGCCATAGGGGCAACCAGAAGCCAATCGTCGATATAGGGGTAAAGGGCGATCCCTCGACGATGAAGGTCCGCAGCCACAGCTGCCATCAGTTTGGTAAAAACCCTTGGGGCGGTGCAAAGCCCAAACGGGAGGACTCGATACTGGTAATGTACATTTCCGACAGCGAAACAGGAATTTCCGATGTTGGGAGCGGATGGTAATATGAAAATAAGCGTCCTGGAGATCTATGGATGCTAGCCAGTCGGACACTGGAAGAAGAGGAAGAATGGATTGCAGAGTCACCATTTGAAACTTGTGGCATCGAACGTATCAATTTCGATCTCGAAGATCCATGATGGCTTGCAAGTTGCCATCTCTTTTCGGAACTAGGAAATACTTGGGAGTAGAAGCCTAGGGTTCGTTGCGCCTCCGGGATGATCTCGATGGCACCCTTGTCGAGAAGGGCGGAAATCTCCAGGGAGAGCAAGGGATCTGGGGTGTTATGACAAAATGAGGGAGGACGGGAGGTGAAACGAACTCTGTGGTGTACCCAACGCGTACAATGGTGAGGACCCAGAAGTCGGTGGAAATTTCTTCCCAGGTCAGAAGGAAGGGGAAGAGCCGGGTCCGAATGGGAGGGGAAAGAGAGAGGTGACGGCAGGCCATCGAAGCGGTCAAATGGACAGTTTTGATTGCTGGGGCTTCTTAGGGGCCTGCTAACGGGGTTGGTGAGACTGGCGGGAATCATAAGGCCTCTTTCTCCACTGAGAGACGTTTATTATAGTAAGGTCTCCAGGAACGGTATCGGGGTCAAAGTGTGGAGTCTGCTTTCAGCTATTGTCAACAGCCTTCAAAGCTTCGTCAGTGGTACAGGGGAAAAGTTCCTCTCCATCGAAAGGGAGGTCTTCAATCCAGAATTTAACATCTGGTTGAAGAGAGGTGTTCTGAAGCCAAGCGTGACGACGGAGAGCAATGGAAGAGACAAGGACCTTAGAAGAACAGGTGACAGCATGATGAATAGAATTGATCTGCTGCTTAGAGATTGTACAGATTTCGGATAAAGCCGCCAACAAAGTAAGGCGGTGCTCCTCGGGGACGAACGGCAGTGGCAATATTAAAGGCATAGGCTGAAAGGTAAGATAGATAGGTATCGATTTTTATATTCATAGAAGCAACCGAATACATTTTCTTGGCAGCAGCGTCGACTTTGCGGCCCTCGTGATAGGGCGGAGCAGATTGCCAGACTGGTTGCTTAGACTTTGAAGACGAGTGCACAACCATCGAATTCAGTGGAGGCTGAGTAAAAAGAAACTTTCCAGAGGACTCTTGAATCTTATAGAGGCCCTCATAATGCCTCGATATCGGGGGAACAGAAGCAGGGTGATCCCAGAATTCCTTGAGAATGCAGAGGCAGGACCGTAGAAGGTGGCAAGTCTGCCTGAATGAGTTTGTGAACCACATCAGTCACTGCGGACATCTCAGTAGAGCCTTCGACCTGAAGAGCAGTAGCCATTCTCGTCACAAGCTCCAAGTAGGCCTTCGGTGGGAGATAAGGAGCCCGAGCGACGAGGCTCATTATCGATGCGTAGAACATCGGGATTGAGATCACCAGATTCCAAGTAGTCCGATAGGAACAAAGGAGAAGGTGATTGCAATGGTTGAGAAACATCAATAGGTGTCTGGTCATCAGCAGGTGAATGGTACCGAGGTTCTAAGGGAGAACTCTTTGGGGCATCCATAGATCTTGAGAGCTCTGGAGGCTGATCGAGCGCCAGAGAACGAGCAGACACAGCAGAATGCTAATATCTAGAGTACGCAGGACCTTGTCAGCATTCGGGATGTTCAGTATGTCGGAGTTGATCATAACGATCTCAGCAAGGCGTAGAAGACCTGGAGTAAGAACAAGGATACTACAACCTCTGGTAGTGGACATCAGGGGACCACGACTGATAATCAGACGCCGATCTCGAAGGAGAGGGCAAGGGGCAGCGATCATGCCATCTGCGGTCATAACGGGACCTAGATCTGGATTGACCTCTGAAAAAATGCTCCCTGTCATCCAAAATGTGGATAGGCGTGTGGGAGTGACGGGAACGAGATCGAGACTCACAACGAGATGAAGACCGGCAAGGCGATCTTGAGGATTGGCCCAGCGGGATACAACCAGAGGGTGAAGACAAAGTAGGCGGTGGCGTCGGAGGCTGAAGATTGGCCTTTTGAGGGACTGAAGACACCACAGGAGCAGAGGTCAACAGACCAGAAATCAGCACGGGATCGAGCTTCAGGGCCGAAGTCAATGTTGAAGGTGTCGGTTTCGATTCTGATGCAAGTTTATCATCATGCTTTTTCGGCTTATGCTTCGGTGGTTTTTGGTTTTCTGTCGGCTTCTGGTGAAGCGAAGACTGAGAAGCAGCCGATGACATGTTCAGGCACAAGACTGCCTCCAGAAGAATGGTACGAAGCCTGGCTGCTCTATTCCGTCGGGCCTGATGGGTAAAGTTGGCACAATGGGGGCAGGAATCAACCTGATGGGTTTCGCCCAAACACAGCAGACAAAGATCGTCGTTAGATGGAATTTTAGCTGGACAACGACGACACGTCTTTAAAAACCTTGTCTTTCCCATACAAACGCCACCCCACCGACAGAAAAGGGGGGGGTAGACAAAGAAACAAAGTGAGGAAAAAAACAGGTAAAGTTTTCTTTCTCTCTCTTTTTTTAAAAGTTTAAACAGAAGATGAAGAAGAATAAGAACGGAGAGAACCGAAGAAGGTCGAAAATACTCAGCTGAGCCAATTCGAAGAGCAGTGCTAGCAAGGTGTGAACACAAAGGTGGTTGAAAAGGAACTAAGTAGGAGACGGCTCTCTCCCCCGCTCCAGGCATGCACAGTTTGTGCCTGCTCCCCAAGGCGGGAAGAGAGCCCGCCAAAAAAGGATTTCTGAGGCAAGCTCTGGAACTTTCTCCAGTCGAGGTCGTGCGCAGGCGCACAACCCATGTGTGGGACTGCACAGAGACCGCAACAAAGATCATGGCTACCCATCCTGATCTTGAAGTCAGTTTTAGGGGTAGCCATGTTGGTCTACAGTCGAGCAGCTATATTTGAGTCCACTAGCGCCTTAGAGACTGAAAATCTTGTTGATCTCTAAGATACTACAGGACTCGAAGTTAGATGTTTAACTGAGTTTTAGTCAATGAAAATTTTATCTCTTCCCCTTGCCTGGACCTGGATAAGCCCAGGCAAGCCCGATCTCATCAGATCTCGAAGCTAAGTAGGGCTGACTCTGGCAAGTCCTTGGATGGGAGACCTCCTTGAAATACCAGCAGTCAGGAGGCGGGGGCAGGCTTTATTCAGCCACCTCTCTGAATATCCTCCAGGCCCCCAGTAGGGGTCAGTCACCAGAGGTCGCCATGACTTCCAGGTGCGCGCGCACACACACAAACATACACACACAAAAATACCAAAAGAGAGATAAAATTTTATTTCTTATTATGGCTTTAGATAAATTGGCTGGTTCACTGCTGGGTTTTGGCTGGCTCACCACTGTGGTATTTCAAGGTCTTTCTCAGTTTTTTTTGCAAGGCACCTAGAATTCCTAGAAATCTGAGGTTAAAAAAACTGACTACATAAATGTCCAATTGATGCTCAGGAAGCTCACGCAGCAACAAACATTGCTGCAAACGTTTTCTAGAAAAGGCCTGAATGGATGGAGCCTGTCAGCCATGCCTCTCTGTCATGCTGGTTCCCAGCACTGAAACTGCTGCTGCGTAGCTCTAGTTTGTCAGGGGCTCAGCTTCCTTTTAAACAGTTCAATTATTTTAATGCATTTCAGGCTGGTGGTTTTTCATTTCAGATGATGTGAATGCTAGGAAAAGCAGAGTGTTGATATTTTAAATAAATACATTGTAGCCCACCAGATGCTTGAGACTTTTCCCTCCTGTTTGGCAGTCCCAGGCACTTTGCACAAACGAGAACCCCTGGAACCCGCTTTGTATGGCTGTCAAACTATATTCCACTTGGGTCAGAACTTCTGTAGGCTTGTTTGAGAGAATGAATTCTGCCGACTCTCCCCCCCCTTTCACATGCACACATTTTTCTTTTTTTAAGGAGACTCATTACGGGAAGGAAATAAAATCTTCCCCCCAAAACGTCCATGCTGTGATGGCAAGCTTGGCACAGGACAAGTTGCATTTATCGTGGGAATAAATGGCATGAAAGCTGTTCAGAGCTTCAGATGAGATGGAATGTGATTGATAGAGTGCAGAAATGCCAAATAAGCTTCTCTACAGGCGCAGGCACCAAAAGAAGCGAGTCCAGTCGCAATCAAAGAGATGGCCTTCCCTGCTACTAGAGCTGCGTCTGTTTTTGCAGTTCTGCACAAACAGAGGTTGGCTGCACAGTTCAGTTCTCTAAGAATCTCCGCTCTCACTTTTTCTCTCATTTCCATGAACAAAAAAGCACACAACTTTCTACGCCCTGCAGACTCACGGATCAGCAGCTTAGATGGGAGACCACTCATGCAACAGCAGGAACATGTTTTTTTGAAAACACCAAGGTTCTAGATTGTGAGGTTATGCTTAGACATGTACAGAGTGCAAATGGATTTTTAGCGGTCCAATACCCTTGTGTTCCTGCCCCCAGTGGAAGCAGAATGCGTCATTCAAAAGAGGAACCGCTGCAGCATCAGTTATGCAAAATAAGAGACATTCATCCGCATCTAAATAGTTTTGCCCAGGTTGCAGAATTCCGGCTTTCTGGTTGCAGAACTTAGACCCCCCCCCCCGACAGAGAACAGAAAGCCTTGTCCTATTATGATGAAGGGGAGGCAAACTCTTGTTACAGAATTTTTTTTGTTTCCCTTTAAAAAGAATACATGGCACAATGACAGGCTGCATTTGAAACAGGCCAGGACTGTTTCAGCAAGGTCTCTCACATTATATTAATAATCTATCAGTTTGGTGTAGTGGTTAAGTGCGCGGACCCTAATCTGGGAGAACTGGGTTTGATTCCCCACTCCTCCACTTGCACCTGGCTGGATGCCCCTGGGCAAGCCATAGTTCTGATAAGAGCTGTTCTTGAAAAAGAGCCGTTTCTGTCAGAGCTCTCTCAGCCCCACCTACCTCACAGGGTGTCTGTTGTGGGGAGGGGAAGGGAAAGGAGTTTGTAAGCCGCTCTGAGACACCTTTCGGTAGTGAAGGGCGGGGTATAAATCCAATCTCCTCCTCCCTCCTCCTCCTCCTCCTCCTCCTCATCTATAAGCTAATCAGAAAGGACTGTAGTAGGTGGCTTTTCATACAGCAGCTTACAACCAGCACAGGTAAACAGGAGATACCAGCTGCTATTGCCTTCTATGGAAAACGAAAGGGCTGCTTAGCCCCACATATCTGAAACAAGACAGTTGAGTCAGACAAGGTACCTTTCATGATCCCTCTTTAGAGGATTGTCAGGAGGACCTTAGAAGGGAACGATGCACAAACATCTCCAGCATGTCTGAGCTGGATGGAAATTAATTTCGCATTAACCTTGCAAACGCAAGCAAAAGGACTCCTACCAAAGTATAACACTTCAGTGTAGAGGTTGCTCATAGTTTTGACTGGGATTTTTTTTTAATCTGCTGGGAAGATGAAAAAGGCAATCCTTGGGGAAGCATTGCGGGATTCCAAGGAAGCACATGGAGATCCACAAAGAGTCTTTCCACACTTCCACAAATTATTTCTAAGCATACCACTGTGACTCACCACCACCACACTCAGTGCACCTAAGGTTGCCAGCTGGGGTCTGGAAAATACCTGGAGCTGTTGGGGGTGGAGCCTGGAGAGGGCGGAGCTTGGGGAGGGACCTCAGCAGGGTATAACGCCATAGACTCCATCTTCTAAAGCAGCCATTTTCTCCAGGGGAACTGATTCTGTTGTCAGGAGATCAGCTGTAATTCTGGGAGATCTCCAGGCCCCAACTGGAGGCTGGCAACCTTAGAAGCACCTCCAGGGATGCATTCTGAAGGCCACGTCATACATTGTGAAGTCTACATGTCCTCCAAGCAGAACTTATACACACATGCCTTGGGAACTTCCAGTTGGGATCTTAATTCACAGGCATGAGCTGGCCTAATTCAAATGAGAACTGCAGGGTGCAAAGAGGATGCCTTCAGTCTCACCCTCATACCATTGTCCTGACCTGAAACAGACCTGAGGAGACACTGTTTGTCCATTGGGAAACTTATTTGTACTAATGGCGACACATAAGTGTCCTGAACAGGGCAGATAGTGGCTCGCCATGAGCCTTTCAGGTCAAGCCAACAGCACAAGGGGAGAGGCTGACACCCCATTTCCTTGTGTGCTGTGGTACCAATCCAAACTGAGCCCCTGTATACCCGGGGATTAAGTTCCCAGCTGGGAACTCCAGGCGCATGTTGTAACCAAAATCCCTGTGGCGGCCACGCATTTGCCATGTGGACTTTGTAAGATGGGAATCAGCCCTGACAACAGGAGAGAAACAGGTGGACAATTTGTGGATGGGTTTCAAGGAGCAACTAAGTCTCCAGTGAGTGGTTGGTAAGGCCTGTATGGAACCTTGCTGTGTGTAACTTCTGTGCATTCTTGCAAAGTCCAGAAAGCTACTACTGAAGAATTCCGGTGTCTCCTTCAAATGGCTACTATTCTTCTCTCAGAGCAATTAAGTGTCTAGACTTCATGCTTGCCAAAAATAATGTAAACACAGTAAAGGGATGCCTGATACAGGGTCTTCCCTAGATCTTAGGTCTACACATATATTCATTGCCATGTGCCATCCTCCAAATAACAGTGTGTGTAGAAAAGGTGTCAATAAATACTTTACACTTAATGTCTGTTCGTTGTACCACTTGCACAATACAGTAATGCTCAACAGGAGAATTGCTCCCAATAGGTAGAGAATTTCCACCTGCTACCAGCCACCACCAGGAGTGAGGTGGCAACAGAGACAAATTCACCTGAGAAACTGTTCTACCTGTTGCACCTGCTGCAGGAAATAGCTGCCATGCAAAGGGTGCCCCACCTGGCAGGTAATGGCACACCTCTCTTAAGATGCTGAAGACAGAGCAGTGCCCTCAGCACCAAAGTTATGAAACCACTTTGCCTTACAACAATATCCCCTTGGCATTATTATCAAGGGTGTTTTGTCTGTACATCTTCAAATAAATTTCTGCAACCAGGAAACCAAGTTATGCAATCAGAATAAATCTCACATGCATCCTTAATTTGGTACGCTCAGTTCTGCTTGTGTCATTAATAGCGCAGTTACACCCTAACCAGAGTTACACCCTTCTAAATCCATTGAATCAATGGACTTAGAAGTGGGTAACTCTGCTTAGGACAGCACTGTTTGCTTTTCAAATAATTTAGAACAAGTTATGTCAAATGAAAAAGAAGGGTAATGGAGTGAGCAGGAGAACACAGAGAATCTGTGATTCTCAAAATGTCAACATTTAATATTAAAGTAGATGGCAGTAGCAGTTGATAATACTGGACTACAGAAACCAAAGGCCTGATAAAGAGGCTTTATGTGTAAAATAGCAGAATGTTCCCAGTTCAGTTCTTGGCACCCCCAACTAAAGGATCCTGAGTAACAAGTATCAGGAATTATCTTTCTCTTCTTTACACAGGAAGTGATTAAAATGTGGAATTCGCTGCCAGAGGATGTAGTGATGGCCACAGGCATAGGCAGTTTTAAAAGGGGATTAGACCGATTCATGAAGGACATGTCTATCAGTGGGAACTAGCCATGGTGACTAAAGGGAACCTCCACTAATCCTCTGAATCCCAGTGCCAGGAAGCAACATCACGGGAAGGCTTCAGTCTCTATGCCCTGTTGTTGGACCTCCAGAGGAACTGGTTGGCCACTGTGTGAGATAGGATGCTGGACTACATGTACCACTGGTCTGATTCAGCATGGCTCAGCCACAGCCAATCAAATCAAACAATGCAGAGTTAGCTGGACCAATGATTTGGCTCAGTCTAAGGCAGCGTCACATATAATCACAGCTCAGGGGAAGAGCAGAAGGTCCCAGATTCCCTGGCATCTGCCATTCAACCATCTCAGACGGCAAATGTCAGGAAAGACCATTCTCCACCAGATGCTTTGGAGAAATGCAGCCAGTCACATGACAAAATACTAATGGAACGCTGATCTGGCTCAGCAGAAAGCAGCTTCATGTAATCTTTTAGGCACCAGCTCCAAGACACAGCTGAGTCAATCTTGCAAATTCCTGGATGGCTGCCGAATCAAATTGCAACTAAATGCCAGGGATGCCTCCTGCCACGTCTGTGACGACCGCAAACAGCAACTGTGGTGCATGATCAAATCTAGCAGAAGCCCCCAAGTGCTCCGGCACTGATAATAGCATCATCAGAATCCCTCTGTATACGTGAGGCTCCACTGGATCTCCATGCATCCTTATTACTGAGCTCTCCCCAGCCTAAGAAGCCACAATGGGGGCTGAACAGTACTCATACAGGCTAGCTTCTGCCTCCCCCACCTGCATCGCGGGCGTCAAAAGATACTAAACTGTTCTGGTCATTAACTGCAGCTGTTTTTGGGGGGGGGGGTTGCTCCTCCATCAGAAAAATAAAAATGTGACTTCCAGGATTTAAACTCTTTAAGGAGAGGCCCATATAATTTGCAGTCTGCAGAATTTTCTTAAAAGGTCTTTGGAGAGGAATTACCGATGTTTCCTTCCCTAAGAAAATGTCTTGCCCATTAGGTAGAGACGAGGAGCCTCTGTTTTTGCTCCCTCTCCAAGGACAGGTTTGGATTGTGGGTATCTCCACCCCCCCTTAACATTTCACAATAAGACCCTGGATGCTGCTTTAGAGATTCTGCAGGCAGGGTCTTTTCAAGTCTGCATAGCTCTGTAGCCCTGAGGCATGGAGAGACCTGGGTTGCGGCTGGCTCTCCGAGAGGACTCCCAGACAGTCCTGTTCCATCGCCCTTTTAAAAGCCCCCCGTTCTCCCTCTGCCGCCCCCAGGACTCACTACCCAGCCGTCCTCCATAGACAATAGGAGGCTGAGCCCTCTATCCTTGTGCAATGAGTGTGTTAAACATATTGTGGCAACCTCCAGTCTTAGAGTGTGTGGAATGAGAGGGAGGGAGGGAAGGCTCCCCCTCCCCTGAACAACTCAAGCTCTGTTTCAAATACCAGGGTAACCATTTAAGAGTTCCACAGAGAGGAAGACACTAAAAGAATCCCCATTTTAAAAAGGGGGAACAAAAGTATTGGCTCCTTTCTTGCTCTTCTGTAGAGCACGCACACACACCCCAATTTAAACGGAGACTCGGAAACAGTGATGAAGCCGGAATGTTTAGACAATGGGGTTTTGTGCGGTGCAAGAGATTCCATTCTGGAACGGATGGTTATTTCAGTGTAGCGGGGATGAAAGGGAAAGGGCTTGGAAACAGTATGGCGGAGGGGGGCTCTCTGCCCTCCCTCACTCCCCCTGCTTTACACATTGCCTCCCCCCCCCCAAGATTCCTGCAAGGGAGAGGCAGGCTACTGGGGACTAGTTCTCATAATGCTGTGCCTAGGCTGTACCTTTTCAGATTCACATAACTGAACAGGCCTCTCTCTCTGCCCACTCACTCTCAATCAGATCCCTTGCTCATAGAAAAGCAGCATGTCAGGGAGAAATGTTTACCTAGGATTTGGGGGGCGGGGACAGGTACACGGGCATGCAAGGTCGCTTCTGGCAAAAAAATAAATAAATAGAAATGACAACATGACACGACTTCAGGTTTTGCCAGAAATAATGTCTCCCCCACCCCCACCCCGCCAGTTCCGCTCTCACCATCCTTTGAAGCACTGGTGGGGAAGAGGGGGGATTGCTGACCTGGCCCACCCTTAGTTCCAGGAGGAAAAAAAAGGGGGGGGGACAAAGTGCAAGAAGGGAGAATCATTTGACCTTTTAGGTTCCAACACGCTTTGTGATGAGCTCTGTCGGAGAATCTCAATCAGAAACGATGTCGTTTAAATCTTATTTTTAAAATTTTAATATTTGAAATATTTTTAAAAAATATTTTTGTGATGTCACAAGGGACGTCATGATCTCCCGGTGCCCCTCGTGAACTTTCAAACGTTTTTGAGAATTTCCCCCCTGCAAAGAGGTCCTGGAACTCTGTTCCGGCGCGTACCTCCAGAAAACAAGTCCTGACTCTAATTCCCGCCCTGGACAAATGGAGCAGCCTGGGCGCGAGAGAAGGTTCTGGGTGAGATCCCCTCATGAAGCTCATCGTCAAACACGTCGGGATCTAAAAAGTCAAATCAACTGCTCTCCCTTGCAACTCGTTTCCCTTTCCCCCCCTCTGACTTATTGGTGCGGCCGTATTTTCTTTCCAACCCTAGTTCTGGCCTAGCCCCGAGATGCTACTTTTCTGCATTCAAAGCTTGGCTTGCTGGTTTGTTTATTTATAGGCATGGGGGAACATTCAACCACACAAGGCCTCACCTGTAGTCTGAAGTGACACAGCCCAGACACAGTTTTCTGGCCTCAATGAAAACTGGGTCCTAGTATCAAAGGCAGAGAACAGCATTTAGCCTTGATGCAAAGATGGAGAGTGATTAACACACGGAATTCACTGCCACAGGAGGTGGCGGCGGCTACAAGCATGGACGGCTTCAAGAGGGAATTGGATAAACTTATGGAGCAGGGGTCCATCAGTGGCTATTAGCCACAAGGTATAGATAGGAACTCTCGGTTTGGGGCAAGGGGTGCACTGTATTCTTGGTGCTTGGGGGGGGGCAGTGGGAGGGCTTCTAGTGTCTTGGCCCCATTGCTGGACCCCCTGATGGCACCTGGTATTTTTGGCCACTGTGTGACGGAGTGTTGGACTGGATGGGCCATTGGCCTGATCCAACATTGGCTTCTCTTATGTTCTTATGATGTTTCCAAGGGCAAGACTTTCCTTTTCCCCAAAGATCACATAACAACCTTTCGCAAGCTTGGGGGTACCATTGGGGTGGTGCTCCCAGCCCCTATTCCTCTCCACACAGGCCTTGCTGATTGCATCTCCAGTTATTTATGCAGCGTTTTAACCATCTGTGCTATCAGCACTGAGGGAGGGCTGAGAAGGGAGGTGCTGGCCCCCAAATTCAATACCCTAGGTCTTTAAATGATGCTTTAAATAATGCTTAGCATTTGTCTAGCACTTTCAAAGAGCTTTGTGTATATTATTTTGTTGTAACTCATACAACAGCTCTCTCAAGTAGGCCACTGTTGTTCTCTTCTGTTGCAGACTGGGTCAAGATCCAGAGGAAATGGCTTGCTTAAGGCCACCTAGTGAGTTCCTCATGGGGCAATATTCGAACTGATGACCTTCCAGTTGGTCAGTGTGTCTCTTAACCACTACACTGCACCGGCTTGTGTAATACGCAAATGTATCACCGGTTGTGAATAAACTGAAATGGACTGAAAATTCTATATTAGAACTATATTTGATTATATATGTGATTTCTCATGCCATTCTCATAAAACACACCTGCTTTTTAAAAAAGCAATGTGTGATGAAAATAAGATGAAAGCTCATTTAAGGACCAGTTATGATACAGCTCTTTCATCTGTACCTAGGGAAATACCTGGAGATTTAGAGGGCGGAGCCTGAGGAGCAGCCCCGTAGCTAAGGAGTTTTTGGGGAGGGGGCCAGGGGCCCCCACCAGCAGAGTTCCCTCTAAGCTGAGTTAGTGTGAGCTAGTTCACAGTTTTTTAGCCTTCAGCTCACACATTTTTGTCTTAGCTCAGGAAGAATGGCTCCAGAGCAAACCAATTTATGCATTTGCCAAATCGCTCGCTCACAACTTTAATGCCAGTAGCTCACAAAGCAGAATTTTTGCTCACAAGACTCCATAGCGTAGAGGGAGCATTGCCCACCAGCCGATCAAAGTTAGTTAAATTAACTTCGATTTAGTTGCTGGGACTCCTAAGGCAGGAGATTTAGTTGCTGGGAGGGGGGGGAGAGCGCCGCCACCCACAGCAGGGACAGCCCTGGCACCGCGGACGAGCCCTGGGGCTTGTGGGTGCGCCGGGACGCTTTCTCTCTCTCTCTCCACCTCCTTCGGTGACTGGCCACCAGGGCAGGTTCTGGGCAGAAGGGACCCAGCTGTATTTTCTACAGGGAGCCCCCCACCCCGGAGCATGACACCCTCATGGCCCGGTGACAGAGCCCCGTGGAGCTGCCTCACGTCTGCCACCCCCCCGAGCCCCCGTGCAGGCCGAGCCCCCGCCCTGCCCGCCCTCCTCCCTTCCCTCCCAGCCTCGCCTGCCATCCAGCCCCCTTTGTCTCCCTGGCACCACCGGCTCCACTCCTCACGCGCTCTGACCCAGCGAGGAGCCGCCAGCAGCGCCGCCACGGAAGGAGGAGGAGGGAGCGCGAGAGCCAGCCAGAAACCTTGGCTCGGTACTTGGTTCGTTGTTTTTTGTTTTGAGCGAGCAGCAGCAGGCGCGGAGGGGGGAGCTGAGGAATGGAGGGGGGCATAAAAACCACAGGGGGGCAGGCCCCATGGGCCCCGTGGGCGCTACGGGCCTGCTGAGGAGAGAAGGTTTTGGGGAGGGACTTCAGTGGAGTATGATGCCATAAAGTCCACTTCCCAAAGCAGCCATTTTCTCCAGGTGAACTGATCTCTGTCACCTGGAGATCAGTTGTAATCCCAGGAGCTCTCAAGTCGCCACTTGGATGTTGGAAACCCTATCTGGACCCTTAATGCAGACAGACTCTGGAAGTGAAACACCTAGCATTTCCCTTCAACCGTGAGGACTAGAAACTTACTTAGAAAGGCCAGTTGTCTCTGGACAAGTCAAGAATTTCTGGGCTATGCTAGGTAGAAATGTGAGAAAACACAGAGGGAGGACATTTTATAGCATGTAGAACTGTGTAGTACAAAATGTGTCTGTGTGAACTTGAAAGGGAAAAACAGGACCAATTTGCTTCCAATTGAAAGTTTAAGGAGAAGGTTAGAGGGAGCCGCCACTGCATAGTTCTCAAGAAGCGTTCAAGCGCATGCTGTTTCCCATGCAATCGTGGAAAGCATGCATTCATGCATTGCAAAGAAGAAGAGAAATCAGGAAATACACACCTAGTAGGTAAAGAGATTCTCTATGTTAGAGATGTTGGGACATCACACACGTTAAACCTTAGAGGAAAGCAGCCCAGCCTCAAACTGAATCAGCTGCAACAGAGAGAAGGAAGAGAAGGAAAGTTAGCTCGTGAGAGGTTAGTAGATGAAAAAGTCCTATTTGTTATACAGGTTCACTGCAAAGGTTATGGAGACATTGGACTGGCACTAAGAAAAGGTATTACATGGATTTTGTTTCGGTCATGGAGACATCAGCCAGACTATTTTATGCAGGCACAGAAGGACTTTTGACATAAAACAAAAGAGACTTTACCCAGCTGCCCAGGCCCCATGGATTCCCGTTCCCCACACTTCTTTCAAAAACGCCTGTGTGAGAGGAGAAGATGCTGCCCTTTGAAAAGAGCAAGGACGGCCCCCCACTGCGTGTGCAGAAATAGCTGGATCCTGGTAGCAGCTTTCAAGAGGTATTCTATTCTAGCTGCCTTTCGATGGGGGCTTAACCCTGGGTTCGACTTGGGAGAACCATCATCAGATAAAATGTTTAACCTTAAAAAGCAAGACATTACAGTCCTTCATTTGGATGGGGAATGTGGCACAAAGGATTCTGGGAATTTAAGTCTTTCCTCTAGGCCACTTCCCCAGTAGAAATCCCTCTTTAAGCTGTTATCAGCCCCAGTTTGGGGGGTGGGGGGGAAGAAAGGCAGTCATGGTACCTGTTTTTATCAGGTCTAACAGCAGATGGGGCAGAGGCACTGATACTGGATTAAATCAACCTCCCTTGAAAAGTACGGTCCCAATCCAAATCCTTCCTCCCACAACTGCTTTTTAAGGTTAAAACAGGACACATGATCTTCCGCACAACACATAGCTGAATTGATACAAAATTCAACTGAACATCAGTATATCATCTAATACTCTACAAAAGAAAGTTGGTAATCAGGGCTATTTTTGGGCAGGAACGCACAGGAACGGAGTTCCGGCTGGCTTCAGAGTTGGCCACGCCCACTACAGCCAAAACCTCTGCGTGCCTGGCTACAGAGGGAAGGCCTGGAGAGCGACACACACACCCCGGGCGACTCCAAGGCCCTGAAAGGATCGGGGAGGCATTTAAATGCCTCCCCATGCCTTCCCTGGCCTGTCCAAGGGCCAGCTTGCTCGGGCACCCCACAGCTGCGGGGCGCCTGGGCAAGCCAAGGGAAGGCAGTTTAAACGGCCTTCCCTTCCCTTCAAGGGGGGGGGCCTGGGCTCCCCACAGCCAGCTCAGGCAAGCCAAGGGAAAGAATGGTGTGTGGCCTAATATGCTAATGAGTTTCTGGTGTTGGGTGTGGCCTATTATGCTAATGAGTTCCTGCTGGGCTTTTTCTACAAAAAAAGCCCTGGTTGGTATCTTTTATTTTACAGCAGGAAATTAAGGGATTCAGGTGTTGCCAGGGAGCCCACCAAAGGCTACTTTCATGAGTCACACCAAAGAATTATAAAATGTTCACTTCAAAACATGTATCCCATTATAAACAAACAAAATCTTTACATATGGACACAACATCAGTTTGATCGTCTTCTGTCACGGTTCCCAAATTAGCAGACGTTTCAGAATGCAGAGCAGAACTATGCAATATGAGAACTGCAAGGATGCCACTGAAAATGACCTCCCTGAGTCGACTGTAATGTGTAAATAACTGATATCTCAACATCATTGTGTTGTGGGTTCCCTGCCTCAAACTGCCAATAATATGGTGCATGGACAGAGAAACATACACTGTACATCAGGACATGGGGTCATTGCACACCACAGACAACAAGAGGGTGAAAATGATCTCAGGGGTGCCATTTTAGGCAGAAGCTCAGTGTTTTTCAGAATGTGCACTTTCAGGATTAAAGAGCTGCAAGGGGCACTTCCTGAAACAGCAAAACAAGAAGGGTTGTGTTGTGCCAGCCACAAAGGTTCATTTAACAGGTGAGTTTAAAGGGAAGGGAAGTACAGATTCAGTACCCAATGGCTCTCAGTAAATGGTGGGGAAAAACAGGTTGACCGGAGACTACAGTTTCCTCTCTAAGAGAGAGACACTTTCTGCAATTACTGCTTAGCATTTATTTGGTATCTAAAGTGCTTCACATGTGTCATCTTGGTGTAATCCTTACAGCAACCTTGTAAGGCAGGTCAGTATTATTTTCCCCAAATGGGGACGGGGCGGGCTGAGAGAGCGGTTTGCCTGAGGATAACTAGTGAGTTTGTGGCAGAGGTGAGGTTTAGACTGAGGACCTCCCACATCACAGCTCGTTCACTGCTACATTATACCACCCCTTTGATTTTACGCTTTGAATTTCTCTCGTGTATCACATGGTCCAGATCCCTTGCAAGATTGAAGATAACTGCACCAACACTCCACTAATAGATTTCTCCAACTTTCCATCCTCTCTCAGTCAGTATAGCCAGGAATCTCTGTTACGTAGCAGAGTGCACAAGGCTTACACGAAGCAGCAGCTTCTCTGTACTGTGCATGCTGGCAAAGTTACGGAGTTACATGGAGCCTTGTGTCAGTTTCAAACTAATAAGAGTCCCTTATTCAGGAAACTATATTCTAGATACCATAGGTGAGAGATAGGGATAGGATCTAATCTAACTAGCTATGATGGATGCAGATCGAGAATATATGTCCTGCATCCATGGTGCCAAAGATAGCGACTGTGTTCCGTCTTTGTGTGTGTGAGGGTCAGGCAGCTTTTACACGTGTTTTAATTGTTTTAAATTTTTAACAAAAGTAATTATTATTTAAGAAGAAGAAGAAGAGGAGATTGGATTTATACCCCGCCCTTCACTATCCAAAAGTGTCTCAGAGCGGCTGATAAACTCCTTTCCCTTTCCCTCCCCACAACAGACACCTGTGAGGTAGGTGGGGCTGAGAGAGCTCTGAGAGAAAACGGCTCTTTTTCAAGAACAGCTCTTATCAGAACTATGGCTTGCCCAAGGTCATCCAGCCAGGTGCACGTGGAGGAGTGGGGAATCAAACCCGGTTCTCCCAGATTAGAGTCCGCGCACTTAGCCACTACACCAAACAAAATAAAACCCTTGCAAAATGGCAAGCACACTCTTAGAAGAGGCCTTCCCTCCCACGTGAGTGAGAAAGAGGAATGCCTCTTCTAAGATATCCACTGAGGTTTATATGTACATAATTTTTTCCAGGGGAGGGCGGCCTAAAAGTTGAATTAAATAAATAAAAAATTTTTAAAAGGGGGTGTTTGGGAAAGAAAACATGGTTTTCCATTTGCAGCCCTTTTATCTGATATACAAATATATGCAGGTTTCATTGACTAATTAACTAAATCAAACCCATCTGGTCAATCAGCTTAACTGAATAATGGCTTTAATTTTAGGAAATTGCCTGTTGTACTTGCAGCTTGCTGGGTTGGTTTTTTTTTTAATGACCATTTTCCTTTTATTAATTTATTTAAATTTATTTAAAATATGTATATGCCCGCCCTTTGCTCGAGCATTCCCATCTTACAGTTCCTTGCACAGAAAACAAGCTTTACCTTAGTCACAAGGTATGGATAGGGACTCTGGCGCAAGGGATGCTTTGTATTCTTGGTGCTTGGGGGCGGGGTCAACAGTGGGAGGGCTTCTAATGGCCTGGCCCCAATGGTGGACCTCCTGATGGCACCTGGTATTTTTGGCCACTGTGTGACAGAGTGTTGGGCTGGATGGGCCTTTGGGCCTGATCCAACATTGGCGTCTATTATGTTCTTATGTTTTACATTTTCAGACCCTCACTGCACTGGTAAAGGGCCCTGACCTGGATAGCCCAGGCTAGCCTGATCTCGTCAGATCTCAGAAGCTAAGCAGGGTCAGCCCTGGTTGGCCTTTGGAAGGGAGACTTTCAAGGAATACCAGGGTCATGACACAGAGGAAGGCAATGGCAAACCACCTCTGAACATCTCTCGCCTTGAAAACCCCATGGAGTCGCCAGAAGGTCAGCTGTGACTTGACTTTCCGCCACCAATTGTTTTGGGAGGGCGGAGATCTATTGATTACAGAGTTTCACGAGGTGTGGCCTCCCACTGTTTTCTAAGCTGCAAACAGAAGCCAAATCCAGGCTACAGCATGGGAAAGGGCAGAGGATACAGGGCTTCAACGCCTCCACCACACATATTTCCGGTGCCGTTTTCACCAACTCAATCATCTTCCCATGGCTATTTTCCCCAATGGTGGTGGTGGTGGGGAACTGTTCATTTATATGTACCACAAGGTACATTTATGCTTTCCCT
>NW_015165249.1:257239-260331 GCF_001447785.1 Gekko japonicus | reverse complement strand
GAGTCACCAACGGTACAAACACCTTGGCCACAATCCAAATGCAGAACCCTGGCTGCAGTTGAAAAATGGCAGGGGATCTGTTCACATCTTTGTTTTTTTTAGTTATTAGAGTACATCCTTCTTGTTGAGACTCCAGGCAGATTACATGGCATAAATCAAGTGCAATCAACAGTAAATCAAGTGCAATCCCATGAGCAATATGACAGGAGTTTGGACTACAAAAATAAAAAAAACTAACAGAAAGCTCAAACAGAAGAGAAACAAAGCATTTCATATGAAGTTAAGCCTTTTGCTTTCTCTCTCTCTCTCCCTCTCTGCTAGTTTTTTAAACACATAGGGAGTCATTCCCCCCCCTAACATTAAAAAGAGCATTTGATCATTCAGACCCCCCCTACCGACCACCACAAATGGCATGGTCCACCCAGAAGGAACATCAGACGTCAATGCTGATCATGAAGTCTATGAACAAAATAGCCCACTGATGAGACCTGCAAAGTGCAGTGCACAGCTAAACGTGTTACCAGAACCAGTCGCAAAGCCAGCCCATTTCCAGTGCTTCGAGGGAGAAACCACTTGAGGCAGCTTCCTCCGCACAACCACCAAAGCTTTGGTTGACCAACTTCTCATTTAGCCCGTGGGCAATAATCCCACACTAATGAAACAGCAAAGTACAAAAAGAGGGGTTTCAATATAGGCAGAGACAGGCAGACATAGTGTGTTGGTTTCGAAAGAAACACAAAACGGTTGGTTAAGGGGGTTGGGTTTTTTTTTTAAAAAATTGTTTTACATGCTAAAAAGAAAAGCAATCCACCGTGGAACAAAGAACTCAGCCAAGGAATGAATTGAGAGCAGAGGAAGTGCCATTAAAAATAAGCTGGCCTCCCTCCCTAAACGAAGGAACTCTGGAGCTATTTAAAGCTTCCACAGCCCCGAGTAGGTCAATGGAAGTTATGCCTCAGCAGAAAGAAAGAAAGAGGGGGAAAAACCGAAAGAATAACATTTCAATACAAGATTATAGCTGCTGATTTGAGAAATTAGGAAGCCTCGCAGGAGTTTTTGGCGATTCAGTCGGCTGGAGTTTAATATTCACAGAGTCTGAGAGAACGGGAGTATCCCATTGTGTTTTTAAATTAATGATTTCCCTAATAAGGCACACTTAACTGCAATCAAATAACAATTCGTGGGGGGGGAGGTACACTGGCTAAACGAACGGGTGCAATTAGGGACGGGCAAAACCAGACCCATTATTTCTACAGAGCTCTCCGGTCATGTAGATCTCTGATGCTAACTGTCCAGGCAAAAGGGAGGTGGGGAAACCAGAGCCCACACATCCCAGGAATGGAGGGGAAGGGGGGGCTGCGAAACTGACAAAAACCTGACAATTTCAACTCTTCTCTTTGCCAGTCTTTTCCCATACAGTTTTCCGTGATGGTAGCATCCTCCGTGACTATGGATGGATGTGAAAGTTAAACGACAAAAGAAAACAGGCAGGAATAAAACTGATTTGTTTGGAATGTGTTGTTGGTGGAGAGTTTTCCAATACCACGGACTGCCAAAAAGACAAATAAGAGAGCTCTGGATCAAATCAGCCCTGACCTGGATGGCCCACGCTAGCCCAATCTTGTCAATTCTCGGAAGCCAAGCAGGGTCAGCCCTGGTCAGCATTTGGAAGGGAGATTACCCAGGAAGCTTGTTGCTATGCAGAGACAGGCAATGGCAAACCGCCCCTGAACCAAGGCTCCCTCTAAGCTGTGGAGTCTTGTGAGCAAAAATCCTACTTTGTGAGCTACTGGCCATTAAAGTTGTGAGCGAGCGATTTGGCTGCTGCATAAAAGAGTTTGCTCTGGAGCCATCCCTTCCTGAGCGGAGACAAAAATGTGTGAGCTAATTCACACTAACTCCGCTGAGAGAGAACACTGCCCTGAATGTCTCTTGCCTTGAAAACCCTACAGGGGCGCCATCAATGGACTGTGACTTGAAGGCACTTTACACACACAGAGAGAGATCAAATCAAGCCTGAATTCTCCCTGGAAGCTAAAATGACTAAACTGAGGCATTTGTACTTTGGCCAGATCACGAGAAGGCAAGACTTACTGGAAAAGATAAAAATGCTAGGAAAAGCTGGAGGCATTAGGAAAAGAGGGAGACCCAACCTGAGATGGATTGATTCAGTCAAGGAAGCCATGACTTTCAGTTTGCAAGACCTGAGCAAGGCTTAAACGATAAGATGTTTTGGAGGTCGCTGATTCATAAGGTCATAAGCAATGTTCCCTCTAAGCTGAGTTAGTGTGAGCTAGCTCACAGTTCTTTCGCCTCCAGCTCACGCATTTTTGTCTGAGCTCAGGAAGGAGGGCTCCAGAGCAAACTAATTTATGCAGTAGCCAAATCGCTCGCTCACAACCTTCATGCCAGTAGCTCACAAAGTAGAATTTTTGCTCAGCTTAGAGGGAGCATTGGTCATAATTCAGAGCAGGAACTTTGAGGCACTATATTCTTCTCTAACCTGCACGGTACTGAATAGCCGACGAAGACCATTCATCGGGAGGGGAGTTGCATTTGTGCTCCTTGCAAAGATCTTGGAAATTACTATTTTAATGGAGGCCTTGAGCTGGAACAAGGCTAGATGGGGATGCAAACCTTGGGGACAGATTAAGGTTCATAATTGCTTTAAAAAAATGGGCCCTGCTGTTTTTGGAAATTTTGTTCACCTGCCCTCCCGCCACCATCACCGGCACTTTTGATAAGTCCCAGAGAAAGTGCCAGCCAAATTTAATGCCTGCATTTGTCAAAGGCAATCTTCCCAAAGCTGCTGCATCTCCAGCAAATGCCAACATTTAGGGCTCTTTCAAAGCCGCATTAAAATTACATTTTGCTACAGTGAACTTCATCCCCCCCCCGCCCACACTTTGTAACAATTTTATAGCCTACAGCGTTATTTTTCATGTCACTGGTGTTTACAGCATCTCCCCATTTAGAGCCCATCCAAAATATGTTTGCTTGTCTCCATTTCCAAGCCATCAAGAACCGTGCAGAATACGAATAAATCAAGCAGAGCTCTCCGCTAATCCTCTCCCCACTGGCTGCACCGCTGT
>NW_015165249.1:172699-257226 GCF_001447785.1 Gekko japonicus | reverse complement strand
GCTGTCAATGTGCCAATATCCTTTGCTTTAAAGTTACTCGACCAACTCTCCACGTCAGGGTGGCGAGGCACTCGACTAATCCAAATGTAATTATTTTTATTTTGGAATCAGACTTCAAGACACTGTATTATGTGCCCCGCTCAAGAAGAATGCACTTTACATCTGCTGGGAACGCCTTTGTTTCCTAATTTTGCAATTCTCATTTCTTGAAAAAGAAGGAATTAAGCTGTTTTAGTAGCATTTGTTCGTTATTGTTGGTATTATTACCATTGAATGGTCCATTATTTCCTTGAAACAACAGAATGCTTTTTTTCCCTTTGTTGTATGGTTAGGCATTCTCTCCCTCTCCCTCTCTCAAATAAATTATTTGGAAAATAAATAGATTTGGCTGGGCCATTTCCACACACAAAAAAAGTCCTTCCGTCAAAATAATCTAACAACATTATTCTTTGGAATAACCAAATCGTAACTTTATCAGCACATCAAAATGTATTCATTTTGCAAGCCTCTGAGTTATACACAGCGCTTTCTCAAACTGGGTGTCCCGTGACATATTAAAGGGTAAAGGAGGAGGTGTCTTAATGAGAGTGTGGCATTACACCCTTGACATGATGGAGGTTTACAAAATTATGCATGGGATAGAGAAGGTAGGGAAATAAGAAGTACTTTTCTTCCTTTCTCACAATACAAGAACTTGCCTGGGCACTCAATGAAATTAATGAGCAGTGGGTTTAGAACAGATAAAAGGAAGTCCTTCTTCACCCAAAGAGTCATTAACATGTGGAATTCACTGTCGCAGGAAGTGGTGGAGGCTACAAGCACGAAAGGCTTCAAGAGAGTATTGGATAAACATATGGAGCAGAGGTCCATCAGTGGCTATTAGCCACAAGGCATAGATGGAACACTCTGTCTGGGGCAGTGATGCTCTGTATTCTTGGTGCTTGGAGGGGGCAACAGTGGGAGGGCTTCTGGAGTTCTGGTCCCACTGGTGGACCTCCTGATGGCACCTCGGTTCTGACCATTGTGTGACACAGAGTGGGAGACTGAATGAGCCACTGGCCTGATCCAACATGGCTTCTCTTATGCTCTTACGTTCCTTGACTACAGATTATTTCAGGATAAAGAGGAAGTTCATACACTCTTTATTCATCAGGGCTTTGCCATACATCAGGATCCCAAGACACTAGAGAGGCTGTTGATTAGTGGCGGAGCAACTGCTTTGCATACTGAAGGGCCAGGTTCAACCCCTAGCATCTCCAGTTAAAAGGAAGGTTGGAAGTAGACAATGTGAAAGACCTTGACCTGAAAAACTGCAGACTGAATGCCTGGGATAGCTGAATGGTCAAACTCGGTATAAGGCAACATCATATGATCAGGCCACACGATTAAGCTATATCAGAGCAGAGCTGGCCAGAAAAACAATACTCTCTTTGAAATCAATCAATCAATAGCGGGCATTTCACCACATCTGTGCCTAACACAGGTCACTCACAAGCATGACGGAAACACGGATCAATGAAAAACAACATTCTGTATATTTACAACAATAATAATTACATGCTGTCAAGTTGCAGCTGATCTATGGCAACCCCATGAAGTTCCACCTCATGGGGTTTTCAAGGCAAGAGACGTGCAGAGGTGGTTTGCCCTTGCAGGGAGGAAATGGAAAAATTGGAGATCAGAATCGGAAAGCAGATCACATGCCCACTTCAAAGGTGAGACAGTGGTGGTGTTTATTTGTTAGCTGGAGGACTAGGTATCGGCTACTGTTCACAAACATGCATTTTTAAAAGTAATTTACACAATCCGTATCCCACCTTTCTGCCCTAACACAGGCCAACCAGGGGGGCTGAAAACTTAAAACATACATGATAAAAATCACATTTTGAAACCATTAAAATCACATTTTAAAACCATTAAAATCATCCTCCCCCTCAAACACACACCATTAAAATAATTTAAAAACTAAGTTTACAAATAAAGCATAAAAACAGCAATTAAAACAACAGTTAGGAAGGAGGCATCATTGAGGGAATGCCAAACCAAACAAAGAATTTTTCAACAGCTCGTGAAAGACAGCGATAGAGGGGGACAGATGAATCCCCCGGGGAGAGAGTTCCAGAGTGTTGGTGCCATCACCAAGAAGGTGATGCCTCCTGGACTGCCACCCTCCTAATCTCAGAAGGTGGGGGAACCCAAAGCAGGACCTCCAAAGATCACCATAATGGTTGGACGGGTTCATTAGGGAGTAGGCAGTCCTTCAGGTATATCGGTCCCAAACCATATAGAACTTTGGAGGTCAAGACCAGCACCTTGAATTGAATCTGGAAACAAATCGAAAGCCAGTGTAGATGGGACAAGACCCTTCTTCGTAGTGCCATATATGGTTTTCCCTTCCCCTATTTTCTCCTCACAACAACCCAGTGAAGGAAGTTTGGGAGAGTGATTAATTCAAAATCATCTAGTGAAGGTCCGTGGTTGAGATGTCTCCTATGCAGGGGTCATTTCCTGCAGGAGCGCACAGGAGCGGAGCTCCAGCAGTAAAGAGCCCAGGGGGCGGGCACATGCAACAAGCCCCACCGCCTGCTCCCAGCAGCCCTCAGTCAGAGCAAGAAGCAGCCAGGTAAGTTGCAGAGTTCCCTTGGTCCAAAACAGTCCAGTGGCACCTTTAAGACCATGTTTTATTCAGGTACAAGCTCTCCTTCCTCTGCGAGGACAGATAAGCACGTTCCCCCCCCCCCACATAGCTAGCAATCCAAAACAGTCCAGTGGAGCCTGAGCGGTGGGTGTTGCCTTCTGACATACTTCTGGTGATGCCAGGGGGCGTGGCATATGCAAATAAGTTATGCTAATGAGCTATGCTAATGAGCTCCTGCACCTCTTTTTCTACGAAATGACCCCTGCTCCTATGTAGTGGACTTGGACACTGGATCTCAACCGTTCTATCTTATATCAATTATACAAAAGGTATTTTGGGTAATTTTCATTGACCTGGAAACATGATTCAGTTCCTCATATCATCTATTAGGACAACCAGTCTTCTCTGTGTACTGGCTGAGGAGACACCGAATGTTACTCTCTCACTGAGGTGGATTCGCTCTCAACCTGGGATTAAGGAACGGGGATTTCATTTCAAAAGCCGTAATTTCCAAGAATGTGTGAACCTCACTGCCTGTCTTTTCTAAATAAAAACATTAACTTAAGGCAATGCGCCGTGGGTCAGCCAGATGCCGCCAGCCCCGAAGAGGCAGCGGTCTCTGAGGAAGAACAGACAGGCGAAGAAGGCCCCAGCTCGCAGTTAGTTGAGGACGGCCTGCTGCAGAAAGCTCCTGCAACCTTGCCAAGCAGTGACTCCCAGTCTGACAGTAGCCCCCCCCCCCCGCGGCTGCTCAAGCCCATGGCCCAGAACCAGAGAGGGCCCCACCTCAAGAACATAAGAACATAAGAGATGCCAATGTTGGATCAGGCCAAAGGCCCATCCAGTCCAACACTCTGTGTCACACAGTGGCCAGAAATACCAGGTGCCCTCAGGAGGTCCAGCAGTGAGGCCAGGACACTAGAAGCCCTCCCACTGTTGACCCCCCCCAAGCACCAAGAAGACAGAGCATCACTTGCCCCAGAGCCCCTATCTATACCTTGTGGTTAATAGCCACTGATGGACCTCTGCTCCATATGCTTCTCTAATTCCCTTTTGAAGCCGTCCATGCTTGTAGCCACCGCCACCTCCTGTGGCAGTGAATTCCAAGTGTTAATCACTCTTTGGGTGAAGAAGTACTTCCTTTTATCCGTTCTAACCCGACCGCTCAGCAGTTTCATGGAGTGCCCACGAGTTCTTGTATTGTGAGAAAGGGAGAAAAGTACCTCTTTCTCTACCTTCCACCTCACCTCCACCTCACCTTCCACCTCACCTCCCTCGTCTCCAGAGGCCATTAGAGCACAGACAAAAGAGGGTTTGTCAGGAGACGCAGGAGAGGAGACTGAGTGCGCGATTAGCAGCCAAGAGACACCTGGGTCTAGACAGTAAGGAGGAGAGCGCACACACCTGCATAATGCAACCCAGCTGTGAGACAGGCGTCTCTCCTATAAAGGCCGGAGAGAGGGAGAGACGGGCTGTGGAAGCAACACGCCTAATTTACTCCTGTCCTTGCCACCACTGACTCTGCCACCGGACCATGATTCTGACTCCTGGATTGTAACTGGACCTCGACTCTTGGATTTGCCCTGAACCTGCTTCTGTTGCTGCCTCTGTGTATGACCTAGGGACTGGAGTCTGACCACGCTGCACTGGATTGTGCCTGCACCTTGGCCACACAATGCCGCCCTGCGCCCCATCTGCTCCAGGACACAATGCCTAAGACTGCATCAGGCCAGCACACTGCTTCGGTGGTTGATGTTACCTGCCTCAGAATTTCTCCTCAGCCACAAAGTTTGCTGAGCCAGTCACACACACTCGGCCTAACCTACCTCACGGGTCGGATACTGTGTGAGGATGAACATGGAGGGAGGAGAGAACGATGAACTCCTTGGAAGTAGGATGGGGGGAATGCAACTGGATCTCACTGCAACTCCCATTTTATCTACCCTGATAGAGAGTGTCTTACCAAGTTCCCAAGCAGAGGCCTTTTCCAATCCGGCTACTGGGGATCCTTTTAATGGGAGATAAAGGTAAGGGTTTCCCTGGCTCGAGAGCTACTCAAATCCAACTCTAGGGGTGGTGCTCATCTCTGTTTCCAAGCCGAAGAGCCAGCGCTGTCCGAAGACTTCTCCGTGGTTGTGACTAAATGCCGAGACGCACAGAATGCTGTTACCTTCCCACCAAAGCAGTACCTATTTATCTACTTGCAATTTCTTGCTTTCGAACTGCTAGGTTGGCAGGAGCTGGGGCCAGAGACGGGAGCTCACTCCCTCACGCAGCACCCGGGTCTCGAACTGCCGAGCTACAGACCTTCCAGTTTGCAACTCAGCATCTTAATCTCTGAGCCATACTGGTGATCAAATCTGGGACTTTTGGCAGAACGAGAATTTGTCCCGCTACTGAACGCTAGGCTCTTCCCTTGATGTGTAGACAAGGAAAAATGGGGAACAGAAGAACCATTAATACTAATATAAAAAACCAGAGCAAATGATACGCTGATTAACCTGTGAAGCGTTACTGTTGTTTAGCCATTCGAGTGGTTGGATCCCATTAGCTTTTTTGCTGGTGAAAAGGGAAGCTGGGGTCCTATTTGATCACCAAAAAAGAAGACTATGCTGGGGACCATGGGGCCTGCATGTACAAAAACCACATGAGACAGGGGGTTGTAGTACGGACAGTATAGCCAACCTCCAGCTGGGGCCTGAAGTTCTTCCAGCATTACAACTGATCTCCAGACAACAAACATTGGTATCCCTGAAGAAAATGACAGCTCTGGATGGTGAACTCCAGAGCATTACACTCCACTAAGAAAGTCCTTCCTCTACCCAAACTCCAACTTCCTTGGGCTCCACCCCCAAATCTCCAGAAATTTCCCAACCCAGATTCAGCAACCCTCATTAGCATAACTCATTAGGATATGCCACACCCCCTGACATCAGGGGCCTGGCGGTGGACCTGCAAGGCCAGCGGGAGTGCGAGGAAGCCCCGCCAAGGCCCTCCCTGGCCCCAGGCAGGCAGGGGTGGGGAGAGGCGGGGGGGAAGCAACTTACCCTCCCTCTTCTCCTGCCTCCTCCTGGCTGAATGAGGGCTGGAAGCGGGGCGGCCGGAAGCAGGGGGCGGGGCTTCATCATGTGCCCCGCCCCCCGCACTTCACCCGGGGGAACTGCGTTCCCCCGCGTTCCCCCCCGAAATGACCTCTGACACCAGGCCCTCCTGTCTTCCGCCGTCCTCTGGAGTTTGCTTAATTTCATGTTTCTTGCATCGATAACACTGTCTAACCATCTCATCCTTTACCGTCCCCTTCTTCCTTAACCTTCAACCCTAATTACAAATGAGAATTGGGCAAGATTGAGTGGAAAAACCAGCTGGATCCATCCCAAGCTATTCTGAACCAGTGGCTTTGCCTGAACTCCAGAAACGACCAGTGCGGTGGTCCCTGTTTTAGAGGGACCGATTAAGATCAACGCAGTTTGAATTCTTCTCAGAATTGCAGGGAAAACTCCATAACTTCGGAAGGCACAAAAGTGAATGATCCTTGAGTCTAGTAAAGCATTGAATGAAACAACAGAAGAGGGACAGAGAGCACACCCCCTAGTATTTGTGCAGGCTCTGTGATGTGTCAAGCAACGTATTCAAAAAAAATGAGGAGTTAATCGATGTTATAAACAGGGCTATTTTGGGGCAGGAACGCACAGGAACGGAGTTCCGGCTGGCTCCCAAGTTGGCCACGCCCAGCAGGAACTCATTAGCATAATAGGCCACACCCAACAGCAGAAACTCATTTGGATTGGCTACATTAGGGGTGTGTGGCCTAACATGCAAAGGGGTTCCTGCTACAAAAAAAGTCCAGGGTTTGACAACAAACAAGGTAAACAGAATAACAAGCAAAAGGTGGGTGAGGCTGGATAACCACACTTCTAGTAACATGGGGGTGCGGCCTAATGTGCTAATGAGCTGTGCTGGCAGGGGTGTGGCCTAATATGCTAATGAGTTTCTGGTGTTGGGTGTAGCCTATTATGCTAATGAGTTCCTGCTGGCCTTTTTCTACAAAAAGAGCCCTGGATAGCACCACGCAAACACCAAAACACACAAAGTCATTTCATTCTCCTGTCTGCTCTGCTGCTTGATCGCTTACATTTCTTTGAATTTGGGAACAAGATCCGGTGGTGGCGGAATAGTGGGGAGAAGAGACTGGTTATTTTACAAGTAGATTAGGCCAGTCAGATAATTTGATTCCAGGCTGTCGAGGGGCTTCCTTGCTTCCACGTCTGCCAAAGCGCCGTGCTGCATGCGGACAAATGAGGTCCACAGAGTGGAGGGAAGCTTGTTCTGATTTCTTGCGAACAAACAAACAAAAATACACATGACACAACTGTGTCACCGCAGGAAAAAAATGTGCTGCTAGGGCAATGTTCTCTCTCGGCTGGATTTATGAGGGCAGTGCTGCTTTGGGGAGCAATGCAAACACACGCATCGAAGCTGGATAGATGCACCTGAACCAAACAATTAATATCTGACCTGTGGTTTTTGTTTCCTCCACGGCAAACAAATCCCGACTGCTGGAGGAGGGGAAAGGGATATGTGTCCCACCAAGTTCAAAACGAGCTTCTTTCTCCAGATTTGCTGATTGCTTGGAGGGGAAGCACATCCCTCGCTCTGCCACTGTGCGCACAAGCCTGTTTTCCATTCCCCTTCCCCCTGCCCTCCCGCCTCCCAGAAGCCTCTAAAGGCCTGATCAGTGACTAGTTGTATTAGATATTTCAGGTATGCAACGATGTGGGGCTGGGATAGAAAAGCAACATTTGAGTTCAGCGGTACTTTAAAGACAAACAAGATCTTCAAGCTATAAGCCTTCAAGAGTACCTGACAAAAGGGCTCTTTTTGTAGCAGGTACGCATTTGCATATTAAGCGACACACCCCTGATGTAGCCAATCCTCCAAGAGCTTACAGTAGCTCCTGTAAGAAGAGCTCTGTAAGCTCTTGGAGGATTGGCTACATTAGGGGGGTGTGGCCTAATATGCAAAGGAGTTCCTGCTACAAAAAGAGCCCAAAAGGAAAATTTGACTCCTGAAAGCTTATATACAGGGAATCTTGCTGGTCTTCAAGGAGCTACTGGGTTCGAATCTTGCTCTTCTAGTTTTATTAAGAGGGGCCAGTAAGGAGGGAATAGTGGGGAGCTCAGCCAGGATCCCTCTCATTTGTCTGCAGAAATGGACAGCCGGCGAGACATACTGGCTTGAAGCGCCGTTGTTCTCCACAACATTCCTCCACGGTGCATAATTAACTTGTGGCCCATGGTGTAGTGAGGGCCACTGCTGTGAAGGGGGATTACACAGTTTCATGGAGGACAAGATCAAAGTCCCTTCAAGCTGTGGAGTCTTGTGAACAAACATTCTACTTTGTGAGCTACTGGGATTAAAGTCGTGAGCGAGCGATTTGGCTGCTGCATAAATTAGTTTGCTCTGGAGCCATCCCTTCCTGAGCGAAGACAAAAATGTGTGAGCCAGAGGCTAAAAACTGTGAGCTAGCTCACACTAACTCGGTTTAGAGGGAACACTGGATAAGATCCATCCGTGGTTATTTCATCATCATGGGTAAAGAGGACTTCCAAGTTCACATACCTCTGAATGGCATTGGGGAGAGGAGAGTCAGTTTGGGGTAGTGGTTAAGAGCGGTGGACTCTACTCTGGGAGAATCTGGGTTGATTCCGCACTCTTCCACATGCAGCCAACTGGGTGACCTTGGGGAAGGCACGGTTTTCTCAGAGCTGTTCTCTCAAGGGCAGTTCTCGAAAGAGCTCTCTCAGCCCCACCTCCCTTACAGGGTGTCTGTTGTGGGGAGAGGAAGGGAAGGTGATTGTAAGCCACTCTGAGACTCTGAGTAAAGGGAGGGGTATAAATCCAACCCTTCCTCTTCTCTTCTTCATCAGTGCCTAGGGAAGGTGTTACCCTCTTCCAGAGCATCTTCCTGACCTCTTTAGGAACCGGGGTGCTGGACCTGGTGGACTGTCTGAATTGGCAGGATCAATCCAATGCTGGTACCGTGTTACACCTGAGTCGGCTACTTGCAAGGCCAGGTGCCATCCCTTGGGCCAGAGTCATTTTTCTTAAAGTATCAGAAGCTTTTCCATTCTTGGCCCCTTTTTCTGGAATTATTCTGCCCCATACCAAACTAGCGCCAGTCGTCTGTCTCACAAATGCCTCATAGAGCATGTCATGCTTTCTCCCTGCACAAAGCTGCCACTTATAAAACCAAAAGAGTGATTAACACATGGAATTCACTGCCACAGGAGGTGGTGGCCGCTACAAGCATGGACAGCTTCAAGAGGGAATTAGATAAGCTAGCATATGGAGCAGAAGTCCATCAGTGGCTATTAGCCACAAGGTATAGATAGGAACTCTCAGTCTGGGGCAAGGGATGCTCTATATTCTTGGTGCTTGGGGGTGGGGGCAACAGTGGGAGGGCTTCTAGTGTCCTGGCCCCACTGCTGGACCTCCTGATGGCACCTGGTATTTTTGGCCACTGTGTGACAGAGTGTTAGACTGGACGGGCCATTGGCATGATCCAACACTGGCTTATCTTATGTTCTTAAGATAACATGACTCTTCTCTTATGTTCTTATGTTCTTAAGAAAACATGACTTTTTTAATATTTACATTGAGGTTAGTAGCCTGAAACGTTATTTAGATTGGGGCTCTGTTCTCTTTTCCCCTCCCACCTGTGGTGTTTTGTACAAAAGTCTAAGCAGCTTCATTTTCTACATCTATTGAAACACATCCATTCTACCATCAGACTCTGAATATTGGTCTTCTGCGTTTGGTGCAGGAAAACAACACCGGAGGGAAGCGCTCTCTCTTGAATGGCATGCCAGATTTTTTTTTTTTAAGTAAGGCGAACTGTCTGGGAGCCCTAATAAACAATATCTGTAAGAAGCAAATGTACTGAATCTTGCTAGATGTCGGGAATAATCAGTCTCTTCATGCATGGGAATTCAAAGGCAGGAAAAACAGATACATTTTAATGACAGCCTCACAGAGGGCCGTCAATTCAGCGTGATGGGTTCTGGCACGGAAACGTCTCGGTAGCATCGCCAAACAGAACGGCCTTTGTTACATCCTGCTTCAGAGTGTAGCCGCCTGACTAAGAGACTGCGGTGGTGTCGTGAACCCTGCCAATTAACTTCTCGACTCCTGGGTGTGGGATACCAGCCTTGCTTGGTAAAGCTCAGAACATGCTCTTCTCGAATACCGGGCCTGGAAGAGCACATTCGGAGCCCTGCAGGGTCACACAGATTCACGAGCGCGGAGCTGAACTTAGGGAGGATAATTGTGATGGCTTCTCTAGTTCAACCTAGCCAGCGTGTGACAAGAGGATCTGCCGGCTCTATTCCAGGTTATAAAAATGCCAGCACCTGCTGGAAAGCCACACACAGCAGGTGTTTGAGAGAAAGACGGATAGCTTTGCTGCCCACGTGCTGGAGTCTGTCATATCGGAGATGTTTATTTAAGCAGAAACAAATTTTGTACGACTTGTACATTCAAACCAGCCTGCTTTATTTCAGGATTTGGGGTTCTGTCATCATTTGGATTCCTGCACACCTGGCAACTTATGAGCCTATTCAACTCGGGAGGCATTTTTGGCAGAACAGGAGATGGCCTGAGATGTTTCAGCTTTCAACGGGGAACAGAAAAGTGTTGGGCTTTTGCCTTTCCACTGTGAATGAGCCTCTTGGGCCACCAACCTTCCTCTCCGATTACTCTGTTCCTTCCTTGCTGCTTGGTCCTTATTGCCAGACTTAAAACATCAAGTGAGCCCTGACCTGAATAACCCAAACCAGCCTGATCTCGTCAGACCTTGGAAGCTAAGCAGGGCTGGCCCTGGTTAGTACTTGGATGGGAGACCACTGAGAGAGCCTAGGGCTGCTACACAGAGGTATGGGAGACCACCAAGGAAGCCCAGGATTGCTACACAGAGCCAGAAAATGGCACCACCTCTGCATTTCTTGCCTTGAAAACCCTACGGGGTCACCATAAGTCAGCTACGACTTGACGGCGCTTGACATACACACACAAACAACACAGCTACACACACCAAAAAGCGATGGGAAGCAAAACCTTCCCATGTGCTGCAGGAGCCCCTTATGGAAGGCTGCCTTTCAGAGAGTGACCTGAGGTCACCCCCATTGATGGGGCTAGCCTTGGAGAGAAATTTTCACACTAGTAACAGGTCCTTCCAAAAAGCAGCTTTATGGTGGACCACCAGGAAGGCATTAACAACAGGCAGTCATTTCAACAGTGAAAGAGCTTCCTCTCTGCCAGTGGTAAATGTTTGTAGAAACAAGGGAAGACAGACAGCAAAGGGTTAAAACTAGAGCCTCTCTCCCTCCCTGACATGCTGGTTTTCTACTTGCAAGGCATTTGTTTTACACAGCAAAGCAACATGGCAGTTCCCCTTCTGAAGCTGTGCCGCTCATTCTCCCACCTTGGCATTCGGCTGCACGGCATGGGTAACAGACCTCGTAATCAAACCCAGATGTAGAGCACAATCAATAACCCTTACTGGGCATGTGTTGAGAAACTGCACCTGATTTTCATAGGCAGAGGAGAAACTTTTTGAGACCGTGTCCAAAGCAGCTGTGTTTGCATATTGTCATCCTGGACCAAAGAAGCACAGATTTTTTTAAAAAAAAACCCTCTATTGGTGTCTATTGCTGAGAAGCAGGAAAAGTTTTATAGTTTGTTTTTATTGCCTAACCTCTTAAAACATTTAATAATAAATCTCCCCCCCACTCGTAAACCCAAAATCCTGAGTTGTTCAAATCAGAATGGCTTTCAGCTGTAATAAACTCTGTATGTTTTTATTAAGTTTACATAAGCCATAGGAGCAAGAGAAATCCATGCTCTTAGGATGAAATAAATTCTCCCACCCCCTCAGATGCTTTGCAGAGATTTGTGAAAAGTATGTAGAGGAACAGCATAAGGTGACATTCGAGATGCAATGAAAAACATTCCAAAAGGGCAAAACATTACTTTCTGAAATGCGGCAGAACATCAGATGCGTTTTCCATTATGAGACTGACATCATCCAACAAAATAAGCATTTAAAGAAATAAAACAGGATGAAGCAGAACAACAACAACAACAACAACAAAAAGGATACAGGAGCAAACACAGAAGGAATACACACCCAGGAGATCAAATTCAGTCCATGGGGACAGGCCAGGTTTACAATAAGCATTTGCACCAACTACGTAGAACTAGCCAGGTCCGGTACTAAATCAAAGACAATAATGGGGAGGGTTACCTGTACCAACATAGGACAAATCTGGTCTGGTTTGCTCTGAAAATCAGGAATCCTATTTTAGGGAATCAGAAATAAATGGTCGGAAAGTGCTCAGGTAAGACTGAAAACTACCTGCTCACAGATGTAGATTGGTAGCCATGTTACTCTGTCTGTAGCAGCAGACAAGGGTAAGCATCCAGTATCTGAAAAAGTGAGCAGTGACTCATGAAAGCTCATCCCCTACCACAAACTTTGCTAGTTTTTAAGGTGCTACTGGACTCTTACTCCTTTCCACACCTGCTCACAGACACTAGGTGCGGTGCACAGAACAAGGTTCTTTTTCAGGAAAACAAATATGAACGTTTTTAATATCTGATCTGCTGCAGGGCTCCCACAACACCATTACGCAGCTACAGAGTACTCGGGATAACTGCTGTTAAAATCAAATCACAGCAGCTAAGAATAATGCTCACGGTCCACCTTTCATTAGTTTGTTGGGCAGAGGATATAGCTGTCTTGCTCGGACGTTTGTAATTGTTTCCACTTGCGCTAATTAACTGTGATGGTCATGTTACTGAGACAACTCGGGTCCTGAGCTCCAGGAGCCTTCATGTTGCCAGATGCAGGTCGCCAGCCCACATGGAATCCCTGGTACAAGGAGCGGCCCCCCTGGTTGGCCATTCCCCAGCAATTACGGGGACGGGCATCTCCAGTTAAAGGATCTGGCAGTAGGTGATGTGAAAGACCTCCGCCTGAGACCCTGGAGAGCCTCTGCCAGTCTGAGTAGACAACAGTGTTCCCTCTAAGCTGAGTTAGTGTGAGCCAGCTCACAGTTTTTTAGCCTCCGGCTCACACATTTTCGTCTTAGCTCAGGAAGGAGGGCTCCAGAGCAAATTACTTTATGCAGTCGCCAAATCGCTCACTCACAACTTTAATGCCGAATTCACAAGGTAGAATTTTTGCTCACAAGACACCACAGCTTAGAGGGAGCACTGGTAGACAGTACTGACTTTGATGGGCCAAGGGTCTGATTCAGTATAAGACAGCTTCACAGGTTCCAAACCCAGCATGTCAGATAACAGTGCTGGGTAGGGCTGCCAAGCCATGGCGGGGGATCCGTGCATCTTCACAGGATCCCTGCCGCGGGGGACAGCGATACGCGTTCCACCGCCATCGCCAGGATGTGATGCTATGCGTCGCTCTGGCAACGGGACTACAGCCCCGTCGCCAGAGCAATGCATAGCGTCACATCCTGGCGACGGCGGTGCAACGCATATCGCTGTCCCCTGCGGCAGGGATCCTGTGAAGACACACGGATCCCCCGCCGCGGCTTGGCAGCCCTAGTGCTGGGAAGGGGTCATGGCTCAGTGGTACAGCCTCCGCTTTGTATGCAGAAGGTCCCAGGTTCTATCCCAGACACCTCCACGTTCAAATGATCGGGCATTAGGTGATGTGAAAGACCTCCGCCTGAGACCCTGGGGAGCCCTGGCTAGGCAGAGTGGATGATACCGACTTTGAAACACTGGGGTGGTCTGTCTCAGTATAAGGCAGCTTCGTGTGATCACATGAAAGATCCATATCTGACCTTGGAGAGCTGCTGCAAGCCAAAGAAAGCAGGGCCAGGTTAGATACACCACGTAAGACTGCTTCATATACATTCACAGGCATTCTTTGGAGGGGAGGGGTCTCGGCTCAGTAGCGGAGCACCTGTGTGCGTTTGCAAGGTCTCGGGTTCTAAGCTCTCCACCTCAAGAAAGGACCTCAAGAAAGACCTTTCTCTGCCTGAGATCCTGGATGGCTGCTTGCAGTTAGCCTTCTAGGACTGAGTTCAATATTGCACAAAAATGGGGAACTAGTGTGATTCTGCATAAGCAAGTTTCACACATACGCAGGATTGTCAACCATTGTGGGAACCGGAATTATTGTAGAGGTGCCCATACTATTCAGTTATATACATGCCAGGGTTCGGCCACAGAATCTTTTTTTTCCAGTGCTATGGTTCAAGCCCCGTAACAGGAGAAGGATGTAGATGCGATTGTCTTTGAGAATACTCAGAGTCCATTTAGAAGAAGAAGAGGAGGAGATTGGATTTATACCCCGCCCTTCACTTGGGAGTCTCAGAGCGGCTTACAAACTCCTTTCCCTTCCCCTCCCCACAACAGACACCCTGTGAGGTGGGTGGGGCTGAGAGAGCTCTGAAAGAGTTGTGACTGACCCAAGGTCACCCAGCTGGCTGCATGTGGAGGAGGAGTGGGGAATCAAACTGGGTTCTCCAAATTAGAGTCCTGCCGCTCTTAACCAGGTTTCCCAGTCAAAGGACTGATGTCCTGGCCGGCTCAACTCTGGCATCTCTGATTTTAAAATCAAGCGTAGTGCTACTGGGTTACTCTAAATCCCATATCGGGGCCTGCCAACAGATTGTACAGGTAGAATATATGGATCCGGGCAATGGCCTCATTGCAATCTACTTTTTTCAACACAATAACTTTCTGATGTGCCTTCTACTGAGTCAGGCCTTTGGACTTTCAAGATCCGCTTTATCTATTCCAACAGGTAGTGGCCCTCCAGGGCCTCAGGTAGAGGTCTTTCACATCACCTACTACCTGATCCTTTTAACTGGAGATGCTGGGGATTGAACTTGGGACTTGATGCAAGCAAAGCAGATGCTCCTCCCATCGAGCCATAGCCCCACCCCATACCATGGTAACATAATTTATTTATTATTATTTTGCAAAATTTACACACTGCCTTTCTACCCTCACAAGGGCCACCAAGACACGTGAACCGGTCCTAACAGAAATCTAACGGAAGTAAATCTTCATCTTGCAATAAATGCAAACTCCCAGCTACATAAAGTTGTAGCAAGGGTTGACTGAGATGCTTAGAAACCATGGGTTGAAACTTGTGGATCTTTTGCACTGACAGTGATACAGACCTCTGGCACAAGAAGCCTTCCACGACGCAGGAGACTGTTGGCACCTCACATCATCTAAAGTGTCCTTGCGTTGTTGGAAAGCATCACCATCAGCAGAAGAGATCCACCGGCTCCAACATCATGAATGGGATGGAATAATGGACACGCAAACTGGAGAAGCTGCTCTGCTCTGGTCCTGAAAGATCCTTTGCTTTGCTTCTCCATTCCAGTTACACCCTTGCTTTTAGGACAAATTCACTGACACTGCTGGAAAAACTGAAGTCCATGCCAGTCTCGAAGCACCTAATTTCTGCTCTCCGGGTCCTTCCCGCCCCACCTGGGTCCCCCAACCTCCATCCACAATGTGGAACCTGCACCCGTAGCATGCACCACACATACCAGAGGGCTTGCTTGTAGTAAAAATGGGAAACAGATTAATTCAAAATTAATCTTAACACAGAAAGCGGCGAGGACTTCCACATATTAAAACGCTTGATGCAATATCAAAGCAACGAAGCACACAAGAGGAACAGAATTTGTAATCAGGTGAAGGAATTCAATACCGTTTTGTGTAGGCCTCTGCTTGTCGTTCCTTTTAAAGCCAGAGCCTCCTCCTCGGTACGAAGCCCAGGGAATTTCCAGCTTGATGAAAACTGTCAAAAGAAGAGAAAGACACTCAATAACATGCCATTGCAAGGGGAATAAATACGTTTACAAAAACGGGCATCATTTCCATAACAAAGCTCCAAGGCAACTCTTCAAAAAAGACAACTCTGTGCTATCAGATCATATTTCTCGTGGAATCAAAAAGGATTTACACGTGGCAGTCGAAGCTCAGAGCACCTTTGACTCACTTCAGCTGGTGTAGGGTTGCCAGCTCTGGGTTGGGCAATAACCTGGAGATTTTGGGGGCGGAGCCTGAAGAGGGCGGGGTTTGGGGAGGGGAGGGACTTCAGCGGGGCATCATGCCATAGAGTCCACCTTCCAAAGTGGCCATTTTCTCCAGGGGAACTGATCTATGTTGCCTGGAGATCAATTGTAATAGTGGGAGATCTCCAGCCACCACCTGGAGGTTGGCAACCCTAAACTGGTTGTACACCAGCTGAGGCCCCTCTTGGAAAAGGGACGACCGACCACAGTTATCCAGCAGTGAAGCAACACCACCATACCGCCCTCTAGGTGGGGCTTCCACTGAAAATCTTCAGAAACTCCTGTGTGGTGCAGAATATGTTGTCTAGGTTACCATTGGGGAACTCGTTGCAGTAAGGATATCCTTCCGGCACTCAAAGACCTGCACTGCTTTCCACTTTCCTTCTGGCGCACTTAAAGTCCAATCAGTCTGCCTTCTCCCTAAGATTGCCAACTCTGGGTTGGGAAATTCCTGGAGATTTAGGGGTGGAGCCTGGGGATGGGGAGGTTTGGGGAGGGGAGAGACCCCAGTGGGGTATAATGCCACAGAGCCCACCCTCCAAAGCAGCTATTTTCTCCAGGGGAACTGATCTCTGTTGTCTGGATATTGTAATTCCAGATGATCTCCAGCACCCCCCCCCCGAGACTTTGACAACCCTATCCCGTATCCACCTGCCCATCAGCTGGAGTCATCACCAAGGGCCCTTCTCTGGGTCCCACCACCAGTGTTCCCTCTAAGCTGAATTAGTGTGAGCCAGCTCACTGTTTTCTAGCCTCCGGCTCACACGTTTTTGCCTTAACTCAGGAAGGATGGCTCCAGAGCAAACTAATTTATGTAGTAGCCAAATCACTTGCTCACAACTTTAATGTCAGTAGCTCACAAAGTAGGATTTTTGCTCACAAGACTCCACAGCTTAGAGGGAACATTGCCCACCACTTTTGAATCTTAGCCATATGGTTCCAAATCTTGAAAAGGATTTTCACACTGATCCCATAAGGACCAAGGCAAAATAACTGGCTGAAGTTCACAGTGATATGCTGGGCCTAACACCCTTGTCAGCAGACCTCGAAAGCACCTCGAATCCTACACATCTGACGAACAGAGCTGTGTTTCTCAAAAGCTTACGCTACAATGAAGTGTGTTAGTCTTAAAGGTGCTACTGGGTTTTTGCAATGGACTAACACAGCGAACTCCTCTGGATCTACATAATCGATGTTGATGTAAAGCCTCCTCGTTCACACTTCCATGCTTCTTGCCCCCGTGGCTGAGGAGGGACTGGTGCACAGGTGAGCGGTTGTCCAAAAGAGGTCCAGTGACACATCAGGCAGGGAAATGGGACCAAGAATCTGGACGCTGACCTAGATTTGGGTCCAGTCAGTGCTCATCTTCACAAAGGCTTCACACATCACGTTGGGCTATTTTCATTTCTAGTTTTATTTTGATTTTTGTTGTTAGGCTTGTACTTTATTTTTACTTTGGGGGATTTGTATGTTTCTTTTTTCTCTTTCCTGTAAACTGTTTTGTGTGACAATCTGTTGAGCAAATAGATCTTAAAATAAATACATAAATTTGGAGGCTAACTCTGGGGGATCTGGTTTGCTTCAGCTGCGTCCTGACTTTATATTTTTAGAGCTATTCTCGCCTTATCTGGGACCCAAGCAGACTCTTGGCCTTTACGTATGCTGGACTCAATGTATGGATCTGCCTCCTAGACAGGTAATTTCCAGAGACTCTTTTACCTGGTCCCTTGAAACAACACACAATAACCCTCTATTACTGTTCTAGTCTCTGCTGGCTTTCCAGGCCAAAGTCATTTAGAAGCAGTAGGTATTTTTAAACCATTAACACACATGCAGCCTTAGTAGCATTAAAAATAAGGGCTACAGAGTTGCCACCAACAGTCAGCTGAAGAGTCACAGACGCTGCCTTTTTAAACTCCGCAAATAAGGTGCTGCAGCTAAACCCGTGCTTTAGCACTTCCAAGTGAAAGTTTCTGGTCCCCGACTCCCCGCAAAACAACATAAAGTTAAATCTATTCAGTTACGTACAGTCAAGTTTAATTTTGGGCTTATGGTTGTGTCCCTAGAGTCTGCAATGAACACCATCCTCCCATAACAATCCCATCATCAGAATTACTCAAGAACACACACACACACACACACACATTTCGATTTATCAGTCGCTCAATCCTGCAGAGCTGCTGGCTCTGAGCGATTTACAGTTACACATATTCACACGGGACTAACAATGATTCATAGGGGTAAAGGAGGACAACATATAATTCTTTTAAGTCGCACACATTTGCAGCCGATGGGGATTTTGGTCAGCTGTTCCAGACGGCATTCACTCGGCTTGGCTTGATGACATCAGCTTTTTCTAGGACTGCTTCAAGTCGCAGCGCCGCACTGCTACTGCCTGGTCGGATCGGCCCATCGCAGGCTTCTTGATGCCGAGGAGATCTTTCCAGGCTTCCGAGCTGGACATTCCATTTCGCCGGCTAACACCTCCCCCCACCAGGGGGGGTTTAGTGTGCCCACCCTCTCAAAATGTCACTCCTGGGGCGTGACTCCTCCCATGTCAAAACTCTCAATGACGCGCTACTTTTCTAAAAGAAACTAATGTCACTGTTTCACAATAACAACTCATTGACTTGGTAATTATGTATTTACTTTATTTATATACTACCTTCCTCTGCAGCGGGGACCCAGACCGGCTTACAACATTCTCCTCTCCACCACTGTATCCTCACAACAACCCTGTGAGGTAGGTTAGACTGAGAGAGTGTAACTGGCCCAGCAAGCTTCCACCCAGTAAGTAGAGTGGGGTTTCAGACCAGATACCAGTTTGACACTTTAACCCCCACACCATGCTGGCTCTCAATTAGCAGAAAAGTCTCAAACCTGTTGATGATAACTGAAGTTATCTTTTTAATTTTTCGTATGCAGTCAATGCTTTCAAACAGATGACAATATTTTACCAACATCTGACCAGTCAATCGACCAAATCTGTTTGGACTGATCAAATCCCCGACAACTTGAAAAGTAAAAACCAAGCACAATGAAGTTAGTCCTGGCAGAATGGTAGTCCATAGTATTTTTTTAAAAAAATTAATGCCCAATTTACAAGTATTTTCCCTGTTTGATCGCCTAGACACCGTCCATGGTCACCCCAGGTGCCTAAATGGCTTTAAAAAAAATATTACCAAAGACTAGGGCCACAAACCTCAGTTGACATTACTGGCGATCCTTGATCAGCAGCACGAAGGCTTGGATACTTAAATGTTTTCTCACCACTGCTGTCAGTGTCCAGAGATTAAGGCTTCTGTGCAGTCCCCTGCCCCTCCCTCCATCACTCTGACCTGGTCACAGTAATCCATGCAACCGTCACCTCCAGGCTAGAGTACTGTAACTCGCTCTACACTGCCCTGCCCTTGAGACTGACCTGGAAGCTCCAACTGATCCAGAATGTGGCAGCGCATGTCCTGACAGGCACACCACAGACTGCACATATTCGACCTGTGCTGGCCAGGTTGGTACTTCCAGTGGAGTACCAAGTCAAGTTCATGGTTTTGGTTTTGACCTTTAAGGCCTTGAGCGGTCTGGGACCAACGTATCTGTCGGACTGTCTCCTCCATTACACGCCCAGGAGAGCATCACGCTCCTCACAGAACAACTTGCTGGTCGTCCCCCGGCCCTAGAGATATCTGGCTGTCCTCAGCCAAGGTCAGGGCCTTTTTGGTGCCGGCCCCGACCTGGTGGAACTCTCTGCCAGATAACATCAGGGCCCTGCAGGATCTTACTCCCCCGGTGCCCATGAAACACTCACAGACCAGGAACGGGAGGCAACTACAAAATACAAAATTCACCACTTGTTTTAACCGTGTATAATATGTTGGATATGGTTTTATGCTTTTAATGGTTTTTAATTCGTTCACTGCCTAGAGCCCCACCTTTGTGGGCGTTAGGCAATTCATAAATGCAATGAAGTAAATAAATAAATAAAATCACACACACCCCCAATCACTGCTCCTACATTTTTGCCCTCCCGTGCTCTACAAGTCCTTTCTCCACCGAAACGTCAAAAACGAAAAACGACTTTGTAAGAAACTGAAACTAGGCAGTCTCGTTGAACCTCTACGCGCATCGCCACACTTGTATAACATATTCTGGTCGCAGAGTTTGGAGTGCTTCCCTAATGAGGAATTCCAGCCGCCCCTGGGCAATGACAAACATAACTAGTGAAAGCCAACACTCACGTTGTCCCTGAAATGGTCTGGCTTCCCATCACATCTCTGGGACACACAGCGGACCTAAGAAGTGGAGAAGAGGTTACTTATAATTTAAGAGGAAGACATAATTGACACATATTACCAGCTAAAAGCATAAACGATCTTGATGGCCCAGCTGAAGAACATGTCCAGCCATCAAGCTGTCTCCTCTACTAGGATCCTCCCGGAAAAGCATCCGCTTTAATTTGCTCTCACAGCAAGAGCAGAGTTCTCTGATGCGGGATTCAATCTGGAGAGAAGCCTTATTAGCCTTCAGATTCGCTTAATGTTTCACTTGATTCCATTCATCTCTCTCTATCTCTCTCTTTCTCTCTCTCTCACTTCTGTTCCCACACCGCAAATATTCTATGCATCCCCAAATAACCGTATAAACACTACATTTCATACAAAACCAGAATGCTCTATTTTTGGGGAGGGGGAGGAAAAATCCTTATGGATGTGCAGACTGTGTATACTGAAGACCTGGAAACCCAACAGAGCTTTTGGCAGTTATACTCCCCTACTAGGGTTGCCAGCCTCCAGGTGGGACCTGGAGATCTTCCAGACTTACAACAGACCTCCAGATGAGAGCGATTCTCCTCCCGGTGAAAACAGCTGCTTTGGAAGGTGGACTCTGTGGCATTATATCAGAACGAGGCCCTTCCCCTGCCCAAACTCCACCCCAAAATCTCCAGGAATTTCCAGACCTGGTGCTGGAAACCTGCACAGACACTGAAATCCCCCCTCCTCCAGAATTTTATAAAAATTTCAAAGAGTTCAGTTCAGCATCCTGTTTCCCAAACTGGCCAACTAGATGTCTCCAAGAATTCCACAAGTAAGGCAGGACCTTTGACTCCTGTTTCCCCAAGCAACGGATATTCAGAAGCATCAATATCTGTCTGTCTATCAATCATCTATCTATCGAATCATATCTCAGTCTCAACATTATTATATATAATAATCTCAACATGGCACTGCAGATGAGGGCTGTGTATAAAGAGGGGGGAAACTCCATAAACATGGGTGAGGCCCCAATTTTACAAAAAAATCTGAAACGTTAAAAAAAAAAATAGAGCAGGGGTTTACAAGCCCCCAAACTGAGGAACGCTTTGTCTACGCAAGTGCAGGCAATGTAAACTTACCAGCCGTGGGCAGGGGGAGGAAGACCCAAGTGACCCCCATGCTCCTGATACAGCCTACCCCCCCCCCCTGTCCTCTGCAGACTAGTGGGCAAGACCGGGAACCAGCACTCCCTGCTGACGAGATGGCGGTGCTCCGCGTGGGTGTGGAGGAGCAGGAGCGACTGCTGTGTCCCCCCTCCTGCTTCGACCAGCCATCAGGGCAGGCAAACGGGGGAGGGAGACCAGGAACCACTGCCCCCCCACCCAACAAGCAGCTGGGAGAAGGACAAAATGGGCGGGCGGCGGATGAACTGGCAGGTCACGGAGGAGCAGGAGCTGCTGCCACTGCCTCGCCCACTGCTACACTAGCCGTGGAAGGGCAGCAATGCGAATGGGTGAGGAAGGAGTAGCTAATCCTGCATCACTGATATGAGCCAATGAGTGGGTGTAGTGGTTAAGTGTGCGGACTCTAATCTGGGAGAACTGGGTTTGATTCCCCACTCCTCCACATGCAGCTGCTGGATGACCTTGGGCAAGCCATAGTTCTGTCAGAGCTGTTCTCTTAAGGATGGTTCTAGAAAGAGCTCTCTCAGCCCCACCTGCCTCACAGGGTGTCTGTTGTGGGGAGGGGAAGGGAAAGGACGCTCTGAGACTCCTTTGGGTAGTGAAGGGCGGGGTATAAATCCAATCTCTTCTTCTTCTGAATAGGGCAAACAGGTCAAACCCTATGCCAAAGGACACCTCACAGGGTGTCTGTTGTGGGGAGGGGAAGGGAAAGGAGTTTGTAAGCTGCTCTGAGACACCGAGTGAAGGGTGGGGTATAAATCCAGTCTCCTCCTCCTCCTCCTCCTCCTCCTCCTCCTCCTCCTCCTCCTCTTCCTCTTCTTCTTCTTCTTCTGTGTGAGCCAGGCTGGCAGGTGGCCAGGAGCAGGTAAGAGGCAGAGGACAGGAGGGCAGCCCAACAAATGGCTGGCCAAGAGGGCAAACGGGGGGGGGGATGGGATTCCACCCTACTACTTTTGTGGATCCCCACTTATAGTGTCCATAAGCATGATAGTTCCACTAGCAGCACATTTCTCAACCATGACTAATCACCCACATGATGTGTAGTGGATGTATGTGATTGCCATGCAAACTGTGTTGTGAGTTATGTCCACTTATAGGATCGCCAGCACTGCCTTGGCAGATGCCACGAGATTGCAAGGGCAGTACCTCAGGAGAATCGGATTGGTGTCAATAGGAGTTTCCCTTAATCTCTATGATAAAGGCCAAAGAGACATGGGGAAATTATTAGGGTATCACCATGGAGGCCATTTTTTCCTCCCACACTTCAGTTTCTCAAGGGCAGGGGGTTGGGACTGAGAACAGGGTTTTCATGGAGCATAGGCCAATTCGGACCTGTTCAGCCACTGGGCTGTCAGCTTCCTGCTGGGGGCGGGGGATTCCCCACTCCTGGCTCCTGTTTCCTGCCACTGCTCCTGTAGCTGCCAAGAGAAAAATAATGGGGTGGGGGATTCTGAGGAAAACCCAGAATGCCATCAGTCATAGAAACCATAGAGTTTTCAGTGATTCCTAGATAAGTATGATGTCACTTACAGGTTTCCCTCAGAAGTGGTGTCACACTCTGCCCCTCCACCCACGCCTGCCCCCGGAATTCCCCCCAGTTGCCCCACAGCAGCTGGCTTGTCCAAGTTTGGCCTGTGATCCAACCATACCCTAGTTGTCTGAGTTGGTATAATTAGATGAAGAGTGGTTTTTAAATGGAAAAACAAGAGTCTGGGGTACCAAAAGTCTAGACTTTGCCTTTGATTTCTCATTGAAGAGAAATCAGTGCACCCTTTTGTAACTTCAGCCCTTGCAGTTGTTCAGTGTTACACATCAGAGGATGCTGCTCAAGCCTGAGGACAGGACGATTTGGAAAGACGTTGTGAGTCTCTGAGCATCTAAAGAGTAAAATTCTAAAATTCTGCAAAACCTCCCTTCCAATCCCTCCACTCTTTCAAATTCTCTTTGATCAAAACAAAATTAATTAGAAACAGACTCCAAATTCCTAAAAAGAGGGAAAGGAACAGGCTGCTGGATTTACCAACCTACCAACCCATTTCTTCCACTCTAAAAAGAGAACAAGAGGAATCAATAGTGACTAGATCTAAAAAAATTAAATTTGGGGGGGGGGAAATCCCCCTCCCCGTAACAACGCTGTCAGTGCAATCCTATGCAAAGTTACTCCAGTCTAACCCCGTTGATTTCAACCAACTTGGAGAAAGGCTGCACAGGACTGCATCGTGAGTCTCTCAAATATATTGTATTTGTACATTAATGCAGCAATGGGAGAAGAGGGCTCCAACCTCACCACTGAGGAGGGCATGAATCTTTCTCTCTCTGCCCACTTCTTTCTCATTTTCTTGTATTTTTCTCTTGTACAGCTTACAGTATTAATAAGGGGCATCCCATCTCCAAAAGCTCAACTTGAGGAGAGCTGTGCAGATGGCAGGCAATATCTGAGAACAAACTGGGTAGGGGTATTTTTGAGGAACCCCCCAGGAGTCATTTCCTGCAGGAGCGCACAGGAGCGGAGCTCCGGCAGTAAAGAGCCCAGGGGGCGGGCACACGCAACAAGCCTCACCCCCTGCTCCCAGCAGCCTTCAGTCAGAGCAAGAAGCAGCCAGGTAAGTTGCAGAGCCCCCCCCCTCCCCGGCCCAAAACCGTCCAGTGGCACCTTTAAGACCAAGTTTTATTCAGGCACAAGCTCTCCCTCCTCCGTGAGGACAGATCTGCACATCCCCCCCCCCAATAGCTAGCAATCCAAAACAGTCCAGTGGAACCTGAGCGGTGGGTCAGGGGGTGTGGTATATGGTAAGTTATGCTAATGAGTTATGCTAATGATCTCCTGCACCTCTTTTTCTACGAAATGACCCCTGGAACCCCCTATGTGAGCCCCCAACTGCAAGGAAAGTGGAGTTGGGTGGATGGAAGGAGGGACATTTTCTCTGGCTTCGGAACGATAATGCTCACCTCCATGTTCAATACAAATCGTGCAGGCGTCGGAAACTCAGGAAGCAGGAGTTTCAGCAGCATCTCTGAACAACCGCTTCAGAAGGCGGGAGTATTTCAGATCAGAAAAATATAGCAGGAAGGACAGGCTGACAGCAGCAATGCTGGGATCGGATCCAAAGACCCACGCCAACAGCTTTAAAGTGAAAAATAAAACACTCGGAAATCCTACCACAGATCTCTCAAGCCGCACAGTATTTTGTTTTGATTCTCCCCCCCCCCCCGCTCAACCCACATGTTCACTATGTCAATTTGTGGAAGTTCCCCCCCTTTGCCGCTCCACCAGAAAAAAGTCTTCTACAAAAGTCAGATAGTCTCTTCGTTCACAGCCACCATTCTACCGACGACATGGAAACAGTTCTTGATTTATCCCCGCATAGAAGAAGACGAAGAAGAAAAATAAAAGGGGCTCAGAGTTCTTGCCAACTTGAAGCTGATTATGCTGTTTCCAAGTTGCCATTCTCAGCTCTTCTTGGCCACCGTCCATTTTGATTACACGATCCACACAAGAGCAGTAAAAAAAAAAGTGAGGGCAGGAAAAATTCAAAGGGTCCAAGACATAATAAAAGCAAGCTGTACTTCATTATGAAACTCTGTTCCCTTTCCAATGATATACTTTTATCATGGATTTTAATCAAATATCTTACAGCTCTCAGATGAGAAAGGTGGTGGGAAAAAAACCTGTAATGGCTTTTCTAATTGCTTGTTCTCTGTCACTTGTAACTAATTACCCCAGTCACACTGTTGCAGACTCTCTGGATCTTTTTTTAAGTGCTTATTCAACTGAAGACACCTCCAGTATTAAAGGGGGGGGGGAGAACAACATAATTAAACCATCCTTTTGACAACTGTCTCTAGCAACTGGTATGGGTAAATATTTTCAGACAATAGACTTGTCCTGGATCAAAATTCTTTAAATAACATTAAAAGGATGAGCAAAAAAAAGGCACCCATCTCACATCGAATGCAATATCTGCTACATAGTTCATCGCTAGTTGTGGATATTTGCTGGAAGTTGTCTTAGGAGCTGGCCAAATCTCAGTACCCTTTAAAAACATATTTTGGAAGCCAAGAGGGTAAGAAATGATATGCTAAATTTCTGTTATGACAGGTCCATACATCCCAGCACCACTGTGGTTGTCACCAAAAATCATTTTGGTGCATCCCCACACAGACACTTTAGCAATTATGGGCTCATCACAGAGATTGGTGCTATCAAATAAAAAGTTTCCATATTAGTGCGGAGGATTATGAGGCACTCCAAAGGGATCTGTCAAGGATGGGCGAGTGGGCATCAACGCGGCAAACGGGGTTCAATGTGGCCAATGCAAAGTGATGCCAAAAATCCTAACTATAAATACGTTGATGGGGTCCAAACTGGCAGAGACTGACCAAGAGACAGATCTTGGAGTCATAGTAGATAACTCACTGAAAATGTCGAAACAGTGCGCGACTGCAATAAAAAAGGCCAACGCTATGCTGGGGATTATTAGGAAGGGAATTGAAACAAATCAGCCAGTATCATAATGCCCCCGTATAAATCGATGGTGTGACCTCATTTGGAATACTGTGTGCAATTCTGGTCCTCACACCTCAGAAAGGATATTATAGCATTGGAAAAAGTGTAGGAAAGGGCAACTAGAATGATAAAAGGGTTGGAACACTTTCCCTATGAACAGGGGTCGTTTCGAAGAAAAAGAGCTAAGGGAGCTCATTAGCATAACTCATTAGCATATGCCACACCCCCTGACATCAGGGGCCCGGCGGTGGACCTGCAAGGCCGGCGGGAGTGCGAGGAAGCCCCGCAAGGCCCTCCCTGGCTCCAGGCAGGCAGGGGTGGGTCCTGTGCCCCGCCCCCTGCACCTCACCCGGGGGAACTGCGTTCCCCCGCGATCCCCCCCGAAATGACCTCTGCCTATGAAGAAAGGTTAAAGCGCTTGGGGCTCTTTAGCTTAGAAAAACGACGGCTGAGGGGTGACATGATCGAGGTTTACAAGATTGTGCATGGGATAGAACAGGAAGAGAAAGAAGTACTTTTCTCCCTTTCTCACAATACAAGAACTTGTGGGCACTCAATGAAATTGCGGGTTAGAACGGATAAAAGGAAGTACTTCTTCACCCAAAGAGTGATTAACTCATGGAATTCACTGCCACAGGAGGTGGTGACAGCTACAAGCATGGAAGGCTTCAAGAGGGAATTGGATAAACATATGGAACAGAGATCCATCAGTGGCTAGGCTATTAGCCACAAGGTATAGATAGAAACTCTCGGTCTGGGGCAAGGGATGCTCTGTATTCTTGGTGCTTGGGGTGGGGCAACAGTGGGAGGGCTTCTAATGTCCTTGCCCCACTGATGGCACCTGGTATTTTTGGCCACTGTGTGACAGACTGTTGGACTGGATGGGTCATTGGCCTGATCCAACATTGGTTTCTCTTATGTTCTTATGTTCTTAATACCATCAGCCCTTATTGTGAGACTCTTAAATGTGTTACTGCGACTACTTGGAAGTTCCAACAGGCAGAAGTATTTTTCCGGTGGCAGCCATATCCATGCTATAAAGTAATAATGATCCTAGTAAACCCTGGAGTATACTTCTGATTCAAGATTCAAGAAAAGCTCTATTTGCTCATAAAATCTAGTCTTAGTTGAACCCACAAGTAAGTTTTTTAACCAATCTTGTTTTCCCAGCCTACAGCAACTGACTTCCACAGAAAATCGGCTGGTTGAATTCAAATCCACCCATGCATGCTACCTGAGTTCATTGTTTTCCCAACAGTTTGGTGTTATGCATACATTTTCTGTCTGCAGTCACCTGTATTCATAGGTTTTGAAGTCTTTGCGCTTACATATGTCTTCTTGCACATACAGTTTTTTCTAATTTCAAACAGGATTATGGGAGTGAAGTGTGGAGTGGAATAAATGAGTTGGTGTGAAAGGTTTTTTTAGGAAAGAATTAAGACTACAGGAGATAGGCATCAATGAAACAAAATAGTGCAAGAATACACCATGCTTTTTATATAACCATGAAAACAATTAAAACCTTCTGGTCCAAGTAAACTCAGACTGAATTTGCTCCCACCAAAACATCAGACTTTAGCCTCGGCTGCCAGAATCTTCAAAACAAGATCCTGAGTTAGCAGAAGGATAACTTAAATTGGCAGATTTCAATAGCAAATCCAGTGGAGCGGTAATTCTGATCATAAACTGAACTACGTTAGAGTTTTGCTCCATCGGCTATTTCACACATGTGACTTGTGAGAAATATTACACTGACGTCAAGGGACTTAGAAAGGTGTAACTCTCCTTAGGATTACACTGCTAGTTATTAAATGGTTCAGGCCTCATATGCTTAAGAGACACATCTTCTTCCAGAAACTGCACTGTAAATCAAGCGAGAATACAGTTTTCATTGAACTATCCATGCGCCAAATTCATTCAACAAATGGACACAGAGGTGTTCGGTCTGGCCGAGCCATAATACACACAGCTCCTTCCCTGGGGGTGTGTGCCAAACATTGTAAGCCCTTTTGATTTGGATCATTATGAATAAACTGAAGCAGTTCTCTTCAAGACAGGGCCAGAACAATGCAGCATACTGCACATCAGTGCAAATTTAGTGGAACACTCTGCCAGAACACCAGTGGATCAGAAGCTTCTGCATAATTCATTGATTATTATTTATTTCACAAGATTTCAGCCTCCAAATCTCAACCCACAGATCCATGAAGCGGCTCACAACAATAAAATATGCTGAACAATCAAATATCAAGCTCCTAAGTATCAGCTCCTAAACCAATTAAAATTTGATGGCGCCAGCCAGCTGGTTATAAAAATATAAAACACAATAACATCTACTAAAATCCTAGGCAAAGAAAAGTGTTTTGGCTTGACCCCTAGATACAGTTGCTAACCTCCAGGTGGTTGTATCAAAACACAAACACTCCATGAATAACTTACGAAAAGAAGTAGAAAGAATATATTATCCAAGACAATTTTTACAATTCTTAACAGTTCAACTATTTCTCTAATGCAAACACTCTTATAATTTCCTAAAGAGTTAGGGTCCAACAGTACTTAATACAAAAGACAAATTCTAAATAAAGTACACCAGTCTTCTGTATAAGATGCTTCAGGAGAGCAGACGCTTCAAAAAAGTGAAAGTTCCACAGGAAAACAAAAGTTCCACGTTAAAGGAGTAGCAGCTATAACATGGCCAGCTTCAGTGCCGTGTTCGCTTCCTGCTTCCTCAGATAGCTGATACTCTTCTAGCTATGAAATCAAAAGATAATTTAACAATTCTCCTTAGACCAGTTTTCCAAATCCACTCACCCCATAAACATGTTCTTTCTGTCGACCAGGGCTATTTTTGGGCAGGAACGCACAGGAACGGAGTTCCGGCTAGCTTCAGAGTTGGTCATGCCCACTACAGCCATGGCTACAGAGGGAAGGCCTGGAGAGCAAAACCCCCCCCCAGCGACTCCGAGGCAGGCAGCAGGGGGGGGGGGGGGCTGGAAGGATCAGGGAGGCATTTAAATGCCTCCCTGTGCCTTCCCTGGCCTGTCCAAGGGCCGGCTAGCCCGAGCAAGCCAAGGGAAGGCATGGGGGTGTGGCCTAATATGTCAATGAGCTGCACTGTCATGGGGTGTGGCCTATTATGCTAATGAGTTCCTGCTGGGCTTTCTCTACAAAAGAAGCCCTGCTGTCGACAATGCTTCTACAATACTCATATATAATATATTCTTTCTACTTCTGTTCATAAGTTATTCACGGAGTGTTTGTGTTTTGATACAACCTCCTCCCGTGAGCTCTCTTTTGGATATAACCTCCAGGTGGTGGCTAGAGATCTCCTGGGATTGTAACTGATCTCCAGGCTACAGAGATCAGTTCGCCTGGAGAAAATGGCCACTTTGGAGGGTGGACTCTATGGAATTGCACCCCACTGAAGCTCCTCCCCACCCTCCTCAGGCTCCACCTACAATTTCTCCAGGTATTTCCCAACCTGCAGATGTCAACCAGACTAGATGTTGGGTGAACCTCCACAGGGAAGAAGTTCCTTAAACTAGGCACCACCACCAAAACGGCCCTTTCTCTGGTGGCTATGCACTTCAGAAGGTAGTTAACACAGAGAGAAGAGCCCATCCAGAAGATCTCAACTCTCAAGTTGGAACATTTGGGAAGAAGGCAGCCCTTTACATATCCTAGTTCTCCCCCAAGCCATTTGGGGCCTGAAGGATTATGGCTGCCAGCCGACAGTTCCTTTGTTAGATGGACTGTTGGTTGACATTTTGTCAGTGACAGAACCAGTGGTTAAAGATGTTCACCTGGGAGTTGGGATGTCAGATTGGCGACAACCAAGGCCGGGGCCTTCTCGGTGGTGGCTCCATCCAGGTGGAATGAGCTCCTGGAAGAAATCAGAGCCCTGCGGGACCTTTTACAGTTCCGCAGGGTCTGTAAAACGGAGCTCTTCCACCAAGCGTTTGACTAGGAGTCGCACCGTACATCGAGGAGTGTCCCTGTGCCCTGGCTTTGACATCTTTGCTTCCGGCCTGTGCCCTGGGCCTTACCATTGTGTCCTCAGCCATGCCTGCCATATAACAATGAGAACTGAGCTGATGTGTAAGAACAGCCATCCAACAATTAACCTAGTTATACCATAAAGAACTGTTGTTCTTATTACTTGATATGTTCCAGTGTTTTTATAGGCTTAAATGATTGTATATTTTAAGTTATTTATATGCTGATGATCTTTTTAACTGTATTTATGCTTTATGAATGTGGTAAGCTGCCCTGAGCCCGCCCTGGCAGGGAGGGTGGGATATAAATCAAATAAATCATCAACATCTATGTTTTTAATGAGATACCTATCCAAATTTGGATAAGGCAACAGTCTTCCCAATGAAAGGCAGCTGTGAGTGCTAACAGGAGGATCTGACATTAAAACTGGAGACCATTAAGGAAGGAGGGAAGTGGAAGCAACAAACAAACAAACAAACAACGGCATCTTGACATTCCATCCTGAATACATCTGTGGGATATTTTGTAGGCCTTGGCCTTGATAGCTCAGGCTAGCCCAATCTCATCAGATCTCGTAAGCAAAGTCAGTCAGTATTTGGATGGGATGGTCACCAAGAAATACTAAGGTTTTGATGCAGAGGCAGGCAATGAGAAATCACCTCTGAATGTCTTTTCTGTTGAAAACCCTTCAGGGTTGCCATAAATTGGCTGCAACTTGACAGCAAAATGAGTGTGTGTGTGTTGTTGTTGTTGTAACCATCATTAAGAATGTAAAAAGAGCCCTGCTGGATCAGCGCCAATGTCTCTGTAGTCCTGCATCCTTTCCCACAGAGCAGGCAGGCTCCCTAGAGGTCTCTAAAGACCTGTAAGCAGTGTAAGGAAGACAAAGCATCCCGTAACTGTTGCTCTAAAGGTGTTGTAGCTGTTTGGAACATATCACCTTTGAACAGATCACTGAAGTTTTAGCGTTTGCCAATGTGTTTGGGGTTTTTTTCAACCTTTGCTCTGCAAATATCACAACCTGTAGACACAAACAGAAAGAAAAGTTGACAGAATCAGAATAGTTATGACCCTAAGAAGCACTGTATTGATCCAGAAAAACAACAACAACAGTACAAGGCATTGTACATTTACTTACTGGACGTACACTGTGTCTAGAAGTGAGAATGAGTTTAACACCACATGATGTAGGGATGACCTTGAAGGGGGATTAAATTAATTCATGGAGGACAAGGACCATCAGTGGGTATTAGCCATGATGGCTAAATGGGAAACTTCCAGTTTCGAGGCAGGGTCTCTCTGTAGCTGCAGCTTAGCTCTAACCAGTTTTCTGCTGATGACAAAGGGGAGAAGAGGGTCCCCTGATACCATTCAGACAGCTATGCTGGAGTTCATGAGGCCTACATGGAAAATCTATATAGGCTGCAGACTTTAGTAGGGAGAGGAATGAGGTGAGACTGACTGAGAAAGCTAGCTGGATCCTACTCCAGGCTCCGGTCACACGGGCAGGAAACTGCGGGGAGGGGGGAGCGTGGCAGTTTGCCCCAGGGCAAACTAACGCGCGGTTAAGCGATCAGACCTCCTATGGAGGTACCGTGGAGGTTCCGTGGGTAGGGAGAGGTGCCGATCACAGGACACGCCTGCGCGCAACGAAGAAGCGCGTGGTGCGGCAAACTGGTTTTCTTTTTTTCTGTACACGACAAATGCGCATGCTCCGTTGGGTGCGTGTGCGCATCCACGGAGACTTGGGGGGGGACTTTTTTGCAAGGGGACATGGGCGGGCGCCGGATGCCACCGGAAACGCGATAAGATGCCCGCCCTTGCCCCACGGTTTCCGGAAACTAGTACCTCCGAGGTGCTAGTTTTTTGCTGCGTGTTTTCAGCGGGAAGCCTCGGTTGTGCCACGGAAGCGCTACGCTTCCCAGATGTGCCGGTGAGATCGCGGCCGAAAAATCCGCCTGTCTTCCGTCTCTCTTGCGTGGCTAATGTTCCGTGTGACCGCAGCCTCTGATACCTACCGACACTGCTACAGAACAGAGCTCACGGCAAGATCCTTTCTTACCCAAAACTGTTGGAAAGCCACTGGATTGTGCAATGGAGCTCTTGCACGGCTACAGTGGAGTGGTCAGAGGACTGGGCTAGGGTCTGGGAGACCCAGGTTCAAATCCCAGCTCTGCCATGGAAACTCACTGGGTGACCGTGGGCCACTCACACACTCCCAGCCTAACTTACCCCCCCCCAAGGTTGTTGTGGGGATAAAATGGAGGGAAGGACAACAACATGAGCCACTCAGGGCTCTCAACTGGGGAGACAGGTGGGGTGTGAGTGAGGTAAATAAATAAAGTGTTCAACAGCATCTGCACATTTGATTTATTTATTTTGCCGTCAAGTCGCAGCTGACTTACAGTGACCCCCTCACGGGGTCTTCAAGGCAAGAGGCGTTCATAGGTGGTTGGCCACTGCCTGTTTTTCCGTGTGCGTGCGTGTGTGCTTGCCTGGAAGTCACGGTGACTTCTGGGGACCCCTACTGGGGACTTGGACTTTTTTCCAGAGAGGTAGCTTGAGTAGCCTGCCTCCGCCTCCCACCTCTGGTATTCCTTGGAGGCTGCCCTTCCAAGTACTTGCCAGAGTCGGCTCTACTTCGCTTCTGAGATCTGACGGGATCAGGCTTGCCTGGGCTACCATCAGGGCAGGGCCTTAGCTTCTGAGACCGGATGAGATTGGGCCAGGCTGGGCTATCCGGGTGAGGGCAAAGCATTAATACACTAGAGTGCACAAATCACTCCAGCTTGTGAGCCAGCCACAAATGCCGTGGGAAATAGTTTGGGTCCCTAAGGGGCGGGGGGGGATCAATGTCCAAAGCATTAATATCTATGTAGTCCCAAGGAAAGACAGGAAGGCCTGGTGTGATCTGATCCATGGGGTCGCGAAGAGTCGGACTCAACTGTGCAACTGAAGAACAACAAGTCCCAAGGACCTCAAAGCAGAGGTCATTTTGGGGGGGATCGCGGGTGAGGTACGGGGGCGGGGCACATGATGAAGCCCCGCCCCCTGCTTCCGTCCGCCCCGCTTACCGCTGGGCCCCTCAGGGGGCTCGGCAGTGGAGCTGCAAGGCCGGCAGTGGCGGCCGGGACCATTGGGGGCGGGGTGTGTGGCCTTATGACACACTTCCAGTGATATCAAGGGGTGTGGCCTTATGACACACTTCCGATGATGCCAGGGGATGTGGCATATGCTAATGAGTTATGCTAATGAGTTCCCCTAGCTCTTTTTCTACGAAACGACCCCTGCCTCAAAGCATCAGTTGCCAGGACTGTAGGTCACATTCCACTCCCACCCCACCTTAAGGAGCACGTAGGATCCCAAACCTGTTTACAATGCATCGCTTCAAACATTAAGCCCTCTTCCCAAACACTTTTGCAAATGTATGCTTGTTGTTGACCATGTATATTCACATATCATTGTGAAAGAGACTGCCAGCTGCCACACGGTAAATAAACTAAAGGGGGCAGGGAGGTTGTTCAACTATGAGGTACAGTAAAAAAAACAACACAAAATGCCGGAAAGCCAAACGGCACCTCCTTCATCGGTTAAAGAAGCCTGCTAGACATACAGGTACTCGTTCAGAAAGAGATGCTGCAGATGACAGCAGCCATTACCAGCAAACTGTGTATAAATATTACATAAGAAGAAAACAAAAGCGCTTCAGTGCCCACATATGCCATAAACAAGAAGGGTGGGTTTTCAAAATGCCAGGCCTTTAAAAAAATGCACTGCGGGCTATAAAATGTCACCCAAGTCATTATGAGACGGCAGCGCCGTAAATTATTTAATAAGAGCTGGCTGTGAATTAGCACTGGGAAATTAAACCCATCTATTGGTGCCACGGCAGGTTCCAAGTATAGTCCACTGGCCCCACTCGGCTAAATCGATAGTCTTATCCAGCGGAAGGAAATCTTGGCAGAGTGTGCGCAAAACCTACCAAGGGACAACACAGCAGGGTTAAGCCTGGAAGCCTATGTGCAGTTATCTGGGGATTACTCAGTAGGACTTACTTCCAAATAAAACAGGATTTTGATCACAGTCATAACTTCCCAGTATTGATAGGTTCATATGGCAAAGCATCAAAAACTGGGTGTTCTGGTTAGCACACATTCCTACCCTTTAACTTGGGGGGGGGGATCAGGTGAAGAAGGAGGAGGAGATTGGATTTATACCCCGCCCTTCAATACCTGAAGGCGTCTCAGAGCAGTTTACAATCTCCTTCCCCTTCCCCTCCCCACAACAGACACCCTGTGAGGTAGGTGGGGCTGAGAGAGCTCTCTCAAGAACTGCCCTTGAGAGAACAGCTCTGGAAGATCTTGTGAATGACCCAAGGTCACACCAGCAGCTGCATGTGGAGGAGTGGGGAATCAAACCCAGTTTTCCCAGATTAGAGTCCGCGCTCTTAACCACTACACCAAACTGGCTCTCAAAGTCTAAGAAATCTGTGACAGCAGACACAAGATACCTGGTTTGAGTTGTAATGCAACAGAAAATAAGAATTCATTCAAGACACCAAAGAGGCTGTCTGTGATTTCTGCCTATTATTTAATGGGCATTTATGAAAACCCGAGATTGTTAGCCTGGGCATCAAGAGGAGTTTTTTTTGGAACTCCTGAAGGAAAAGCCATCGCAACTGGTAATTTCGGTAAATCCGCATAAAGTGGCAGCATGACTAAAATTTGTTTTCCAATGAACCTTGCAGATTAACAGCTGTACACAAGTGGGAAATTTGCAAAATCCACTAAACACCCATGAATTATACATTTCTAACTGTTCAGAGCTAATGTGCCATAGTACTTCTGTGAAGATACTGCAGAGGGCTGCGATCATTACCTTTTTGCAAGGTTACTGATTGCAAATAAAAGACATTTAGAAACCTTTTTTTTTAAAAAATGAGTATTTCTTACATTATGCTTATGGAACGGAACAATGTGTTAATAAGTAGGCAGAAATAATTACACACAAAACCAAAATCCTTATGCGCCAACAACAGTGTTTCCCTTAGAATTCATTTCTCAATGAAACCACACTTGAACCCCATAATTTAAATTTTTACTACCAGATACGCATGAGGGTTCATCAGACCCAATTAAATTGAAATGCAACACTCAATCACCTTTTATGCAGATTTTTAAAGGGGGCTTATTACATTATATTGTATGCTAATATTGAATTCCATGTCTTTTAGATGATTAATTACCCACGTTGGAAGTGCCCAGACCTTTAAATATACCCCAAGCAGAGCTGTACAAAGTATTCCCTTTTTCAGGCAGGAATCATGATGTTGGAGAAAACGTGCTATTGCTTTCTGGCCAGCCCCCCCCCCCATTTTTCTTGGAAGCCTCAATCTAAATATGGTACAGTCCAAGCCTTTTTCAGAGCCGATATCATGGGAAGAATGAACACACGCAGGGAGAGAGCAGAATCACAGTGACAAGGTCTGCCCTCCGACCCATGCATGACCTTTGGAATGCAATCACACTGCCTACGTGCATTCGTGGAAGAAGCAAGATTCTTGGATGTGCAGGAAGAAGGAGGAGGAGGAGGAGATTGGATTTATACCCCGCCTTTCACTCGCATCTCAGAGTGGCTTACAAACTCCTTTCCCTTCCCCTCCCCACAACAGACACCCTGTGAGGTAGGTGGGGCTGAGAGAGCTCTGACAGAAAATGCTCTTTTCAAGAACACCTCTGACAGAACTATGGCTTGCCCAAGGTCATCCAGCAGCTGCAGGTGGAGGAGTGGGGAATCAAACCCGGTTCTCCCAGATTAGAGTCCGCACACTTAACCACTACACCAAACTGAGGAGGAGGAGGAGGAGGAGGAAGAGTAGGAGTTGGTTTTTATACCTCGCTTTTCACTATCAGAAGGAGTCTCAGAGCGGCTTACAATTATTTTCCTCACCCCACCACAGACACTTTGTGAGGCAGGTGGAGCTGAGAGGGCAGCCCTCTTCAGAAAGTGGAAGTCTAGGACAAAATGGGGGAACTGAACACAACACATTTGATGTCTCTGGAATAGCCAGGGATAATCACTAGGGGATAGTGATAATTAGTGTATGTTCGACAGCATACTAGGGGTTAGGTCTCTGACTTTGGTGCAGTCAACCAGTCCTTTCTGGTTTTGAACAGGTTTTTTGGGGGGGGGTATTTTTTGTATGTGAGTGTGTGTGCACGCGCACGTGTGTGCACCTGGAAGCCATGGTGACCTGTGGTGACTGACCCCTACTGGGGGCCTGGAGGATTCAGGTGGCTCTGGTATTCCAAGGAGGTCTCCCACCCTAGTACTTGCCAGAGCTGAACCTCCTTAGCTTCCGAGATCTGATGAGATCGGGCTTGCCTGGCCTATCCAGATCAGGGCCAAACACTCCTTTCTGGATCTTCACCTTCAGCTGATCACTGCTAGTTCTGGCTCCTTCAGGCTGCTTCCAGCTTCTCCACAGAGAACTCAACTGCTAGTTACACATATTACACAGTTCTGTTTTGAACAGAAACAGCATTTCAGGAGGCAAGCTATACCAAGTCAAATGTGTGTGTGTGTGTGTGTGCGCATTTCTATATCTCTCTCTATATATAGATATATAAATGATAATGGTCCAAAACAATCAGCAGTGGAAAATCAATTTCTCATTCAAATAACATTCTCCAAAGACTGTCACATTCAATAAAGTTTTGTCGGGAAACTTAGTCAGTCAATAGGATTAATTCATCACTGGCGAGATTAGAATATAAATGTTTAATTCCCCCCCCCCCCGCATCTTCTCCTTTACATTTTTTCTCCATGCTTTCCTGAAGAGCCTTGCTGTTTCAAACAGCTTGATGTGATCTCATCACTGTGCAATGCTGGATGCCAGGGAGGTTAATTTGTATTTCAGCTTTACGAATTAAAGTTAATGTGGTTACAGTAGGAATAACAGCAAGCAGAGATGCCGGGTTTGGGGTAGATTTATCAATTAGATCAGCTGATTAAAAACATTTTAATCAACTAAAAGAAAAAAAGGTGTCGCCAAAGAACCAGTCGATAGATGAATTGTTTTTAATAAATGTGCTTGTAAAATAGGCAGACAGCAGACTCTGTCCTAGAAGAAATATGCTCGTCTGTGTTCTCATACAGTATATCTCTTCTGCTCAAAGGCTCATACCCCCAAAATCTTGCTGGTCTCTAAGGTGCGACTGGAATCTTGTTCTTCCACTGCATTCTAACATGGGTACACTCTGAAACTATACGTCTCCAGAGAGATTAACCTTGATCATGTGTTACAACAAGTTGGTGTACGTCCTGGATATATACAGTCTGTAAGAAAGGGCCCCAGAGCACATCCAAATAATGCCAGGGACCAGTATCTGGATAAATGGGCAGTTTAAATGGCATGTTTAGATGTACATGTTTTGAATGCAATGTAAGAATTATTAATGCATGTAACAAAGGAAAATCAACGTGTTATGTATATGAATTATATGGTCATTCACTGTAACATGTATAAAGGTAAAGGTAAAGGTTCCCCTTGCTCAAAAGCCAGTCGAAGTCGACTCTAGGGGGCAATGCTCATCTCTGTTTCCAAGGCGCTGTCTGAAGACTTTTCCATGACTAAAGGCCGAGGCGCACAGAACAGAAGATATTGGATTTATACCCCGCCCAGGGCCGGCTCGCTCACTAGGCAAACTAGGTGTTCGCCTAGAGTGGACTGGTCCTTAGGGGTGCCAAACTGCACCCGGCCCCCCTCCAAAAGCCCCCCTACCCAGTGTGGCCCATTCCTGCGACCTGCCAGCCCATGGGAGGCTCTGCCGGCAGGAGCCGGGAAAGGCGCTGGGCAGCTGGGTGAGGCAACAGCCGGGCAAAGTGGGTCAGTTGGTGTGGAAATCCTCTGGCCGGTGGCAGCAGCAGCACCCGAGGGAGGGCGGTAGCCCTTACCTGCATTGGGGGGGGGCGCACGGGGTGTGTGTGCCAGAAGGGATCCTTGCCTAGGGTGCAAAATAAGCTGGGGCCGGCCCTGACCCCGCCCTTCACTCAGAGCGGCTTACAAACACCTTTCCCTTCCCCCTCCCCACAACAGACACCCTGTGAGGTAGGTGGGGCTGAGAGAGCTCTTGAGAGAACTGCCCTTTCAAGGACAGCTCTTGTGAGAACTATGGCTTGCCCAAGGTCATCCAGCAGCTGCAAGTGGAGAAGTGGGGAATCAAACCCGGTTCTCCCAGATTAGAGTCCACGCACTTAACCACACTTAACCACTACAGTGTCCTTGGGGATGCTGTTGCCATTTTCTGCTGGAATTCCTTCACTTTATAAATATCATGGGGGCCGGATGCTGCATAAGAACATGAAGCGGGGAGGAGGAAGGGCTTGTCTCCCCTTCCAGAGTTTTCAAGAGCCTCCTTTTGTAAAGTGAAGTTCACTTTACGAAAGGAGGCTCTTGAAAAATCTGGAGAAAGAGAAAGGCGCAAGCCTTGTGGCTGGCATTGCACACGAAGTGACATAATCATGCCAGCAATGTCCAGGCGACACTCTGGTATTTGGGCAAAACCTCTATGGTAGAAGCCAGTTTTACCACAGAGTTTTTGCTTCAAAACCAGCACATCACCCGATGACGTCATTTCCTGTGTGACACCAGCAAGGAGGCCTAATCCTTTCTCTTTCTCCAGGTAAGTCCCCCCTCCCTTGCTGGTTGCCAGGAGGGACCTAGCAACCCTAGCCTCCCTCCCCACCTGGGAGGTACCTAGTGATTATTACAGGTCAGAGCTATAGTAACCTCTGTAAGAAATAGGGCCACTTCACCTGGCAACTTTGAATTCAGTGCTGGCTGCAGTAAGTCATTCTGGGTCCATGTGTCACCCATGCTGCTTCCTTGCCACCAGCAACCCTGGTTTCCTCTGGACTTCTAAACCAGAAGGATTAGGCTGCCTGCTAACATATGTTGAGGAAATGTCTGGAAGGAGGAATCCTTGCCTTGATGGGTGATGAAAAATTCAGCTTGTTTTTCGGCCACAAGTAGGCAAGAAACAAATAGGGACAGACATCTCAAATAACTCCTGCAGCCTTGAGAAATGTTTTCAGTACCGGAAGACAGGAGGTAGCATCTCAGACCTACCGACAGCCATTCCTTATGTAACTTCTCTTTCAACAGAAGCAAGCTCGTCTTCTTCATAAGGAACGGCGCAGTCCTGACAGCTACCTCCTTTAGCAAACAGTCATAGGAACAGAAAAGGCCCACGGTATTTGGAGGGGGGAAATGTTGTTGTTTTTCTCAGTGCTTTTATCACTATAAAGCAGAAATAAGCAAGGAGACCTGACTCTTGCTGTACACCACACGCGCACGCGCACACACACACACACACACACACACCAAAAAACCAGGCATCTTGTCAAAGCAATCTGAACATATCAGGAGGAGGTCTCCAAGAAACGAATCTATGTCAACATGTTCAATCCACAAAGAAATCCGCTATTCCCAAATCACTCCTGATTGTGTTCCTACAAACACAGATTAGCCACTATAAAAACACACAAACAATACTGTAACAATTTGGTTATAATTGCAATAACCAGAAGCACTCCGCAGTCAAATGCTGTCAAACGGTTCTGTACTTAGCAGACTGTTCCCCTCGAATTTTAATTACGTAGTACAATGGTAAGCTGCCAGTGGCCAGAATCCATTGGCTGAGCAATTAAGTTGGCGAGGGCTCAACTCTGAAAACAAAACGGAAAAAAGAGAGCGGGAGAGGCAAAATGTAGCTACTAGTTATCCAGCTGAATGCGTGGCTCCTTCCCTAACATATGTACACTGAAAAGCCTCTTTTTCATGGAAGAGGGGAGCCCCCAAAGGAGGCGGAGAAAACACAGCACAAGTTGGCAATTAGAGGCATTTCTCCCCCCCCCCAAAAAAAATAAGGTTGCAAAGAATGCAGAATGAGAGAAGCGGCTTCCTAGATGGAGCAGGAATAAAGGGGATTTCTTAAGGATTCAATGATGTCGTTCGTACATTAACTGACTGGTGGCCTATTGCGTGTGCCATGAACTTGAACAGAGGCCAAAGGTAAGACCTGCACCATCATGCAGGTCCACCCCTGTACATGTGGAACACATGAGACTGCTTTACGCCAAGTAGGACCACAGGGCACCTCAGTCGGTATTACGTGTTCATCTCGCCCTTTCTCCAAGGAGATCCAGGCGACACTCATGGTTCCCCCCTTCTCCATTTTTATCACTGCACTAATGCTGCAAGGGAGGTTAGGCTGAGGGAGAATGTCTGCCCCACAGTCACTCAACGCACTTAAAGGGAACTTGAGCCTCCCGAGTCCTAGCTGACACTATATCCACAGCACTACACTGCAAGGTGCCAAGCGGAGAAATTCCCAGGGCTGGCTACCTCAGATATTTCATGGGAGCTGTTGCATACAAAGCAGGGCCTACAGCATACAAAGCAGGGGTACTGAGCCACCACCCCTTTGCTCCAAACTCCACCTACTCTTACTGTCAGGTACACAGGAAGCTGCCTTATACCAATTCAGACCAGGAAGGGGCTGTGGCTCAGTGGTGGAGCATCTGCTTGGCATGCAGAAGGTCCCAGGTTCGATCTCCAGCTTGTTGTTGTTGTTCAGTCACACAGTCGAGTCCGACTCTTTGCGACCCCATGGACCACATCGCACCAGACCCTCCTGCCCGCTGTTGTCCTCCTGGCCCCACTGGTGGACCTCCTGATGGCACTGGTATTTCTGGCCACTGTGTGATACAGAGGGTTGGGCTGGATGGGCCTTTGGCCTGATCCAACATTGGCGTCTCTTATGTTCTTATGTTAGTTCGCTCAACTTCACGTTCGTTGCATCTATGACTCTGTCTAACCATCTCATCCTTTGCCGTCCCCGTCCTTCTTTGGCCTTCAATCTTTCCCAGCATCAGGGTTTTCTCCAGTGAGTGCTCCCTTCTCATTTGGTGGCCAAAGTATCTGAGCTTCAGCTTCAGTATCTGGCCTTCCAGGGAACAGTCAGGGTTGATTTCTTTTAGGATTGACTGATTCGATCTCCAGCACCTCCAGTTAAAAAGGACCAGGCAGTAGGTGATGTGAAAGACCTCCACCTGAGACCTTGGACAGCGGCTGCCAGCGGTTTGAGTAGACAACGCTAACTTTAATGGACCAAGGGTTTGAAGCAGCAAAGAAGAGGAAGAGGGAGGAGGAGGAGGAGATAGACCCCAGACCCAGCTCTTTAAGAACCGTAGTGTGTAGTTTAGCTTTTAGACCTTCGGCATGCAAGTCATGTGTTGTATCACCAAGCCACCATACTGAGAGTGTATCAACAGCCCCCAGTCTCCCAGTGGAGAGCATGGTTGAATGGGGGGTTGCATTTGAGTTTCCCCAGTCCTAATCCAGCAAATTCACTCTTACATTCACCAAAGAGGAGGAGGAGGAGAATTTATACCCTGCCCTTCACTACCTCAAGGAGTCTTGGAGCGGCCTACAATCCCCTTTCCCTTCCCCTCCCCACAACAGACACCCTGTGAGGTAGGTGAGGCTGAGAGAGCTCTCTTGAGAACTGCTCCTGAGAGAACAGCTCCAAAACAACTTGTAACTGACCCAAGGTCACACCAGCAGCTGCATGTGATGAATCCACCGCTCTTAACCACTACACCAAACTGGCAGTTTCATGGGTTCATGTGACCATTTTGAGATCACTGGGCTGCTGTTGATGTCAGGGAGGCAGGAACCTTCTCTTCTACTGATAAAAGTGCTCTGCGTGAGCAGTTTCAAGTGTTTTCTAAAACCTCCTACCCCAAAATTGTCTGAAGTTGTAAGTGTCAGGAACCAAACCAGGGACCTCCCACAGAGCATGACCTCTGAGCCGCAGCTCCTCCACAGGTATAAAAAACCCTCTTATCCCAGGCACGAGCAGGGGAGCCTGGGGGTGGGTAGAGGAGAGGGACCTCTGGATACTTCTGCCCGCGGCCCCCCAAAAACTGGGACCAGCTTGCATCTACATAAGGAAATAGACCTGGATCTGACAGAGGTACAAATGAGTGACAGGCAGTGTTCCCTCTAAGCTGAGTCAGTGTGAGCTAGTGCAAAGTTTTTGAGCCTCCAGCTCACACGTTTTTGTCTCAGCTCAGGAAGGATGACTCCAGAGCAAACTAATTTATGCAGCAGCCAAATCGCTCACTCACAACTGTAATGCCAGTAGCTCAACAAGTAGAATTTTTGCTCACAACACTCCACAGCTTAGAGGGAGCATTGGTGACAGGACAACTTCCAGGGATGCCCTCTAGAAGATCACGTGGGATATAACAGTACAGTGGAATGCTAAATATGTACAAAATCCATGTGAATGTTGCACTGGGAGATAATGCCTTTCCCCCCACTCATGCATATTTGTTCTCCAGAAGGAGCAGAGATCCTGTTTTGCAATGGGTCTTGAAACAAAGCTTTGCCATGCGGAAGTGGAATTAAAACAGTTAGAGTCATATATCATTTAAAAAACTCCAGATTGTTCTTGTTGATAACAAGTTAGGTTTATTTCTCAGCTTGCTTGCTTCTCCCTCCCCCCATGCACGCAGCCAAAATTAATACCGGTAGAGGATCTCAGCTTACGGACATCACAACAAACAGTGAAAAGATGAAAGATGTCCTAAATCAGAAAGTCTTCAGACTCAACTCTGACAAAGCATTTTGGCACCTTGAAGTGTAAGGTTTACTGTGACATTACATTTAGTGGGTTACAGCCTACTTTATTAGATGCAAGAAATGAATCCTCAGCATGCAGATACACACACACACACAAACACACACGCTAATAACCTGTGAACAGTGGGTGCGTGGGAGAAGGGAATGTGCAAACTCAAGAAACAAACAGGTTAATTCTCATCTTGAACAATACAAAACTGAGTTTATTCACACCACCTGAATGCAGCTGTACCAAAATCCATTTCCACAACTGCCTGCCATTGTGTATCACTCATTCCCCAACCAGGAAAAGCTCTACTTTCCATCAGAATTCCCAGCAAGGATGTGAATGAACCATCTTCTAAAAATAGCAAGAAGAAGATTACATTTGCTGTGTTTATTCAACACTGGAAACACCTTTGCATTTGTCACTGCTATGAGAAAATTCTTTCCGTGGTCAGCTCCTTCGCCCAAAATAATCTCCATTCTGGAGAGTAACATTTATCTATATTGATCTGAAAGGAAAGGTGAAGTTACAGCACAAAAGAAAGACGGTCTCCCACCTTTTCACTTCAAGACATCTGTAGAATAGTGTTACGTTAGCATAGATTGCAATTGCTAAATACAAATGTACCAGGAGAGAAAGGAGGAAAATTAAAGGCAAGGCGTTGTGGCATTCTGATTTGGAAGTAAATATATATATATAACCACAGAAGGAGAGACAGAGAAGATATAAATAGTGACCAGGCTGTAACCTCTAGGTATACAAAAGAGGAAGCTGCCTCTGAGCAGACTTGTGAGAAAGGATTAATAATTTATAGTTGCTTGTGGTCTATATTCAGGAATCCTTACCGGCAAAGCTAAAATTACCCTGAAGAACAATGGCTTATGGTTGGCAAAGCATATTGGACGTAACTGTGTTGCATCATCTGTTGAAGCTGGTTTTAAGAAACAGGCCTATGACTCAGGAGGTGTGAACGATGCTGCCCACACTACACTCTCACGAGTTATATTAAAACAAGCCAATGGTATTCCATTCAAATGTTCCCAAGGTATCCTGAGGCTCACACATCCCCACGCCATTCCTCTTCCTCCTCCAGGACTCTAATGAAAGGTCTGGAGGCACTGCAAGCCAGAGGCCGTCCTTAACACCCAAACAGCAAACTGGGGTATTTTGCATTCTCGCCTACAAACCTTCTGGTTGGTACAGAAGAGCACAAAAGTTGTTACTGGGAAGAGCTTAGACAACTTTTTTGACTCAGATTCCATCTCGAGCTCCTCGGAAAGGTACAATAAAAAGTAACATAAGTATTTTATTAAATAAAATGCATACATACAGATGTAAATATCAACTCAATAAAATGTTCCTAGATGAGGAGGAGGAGGAGGAGAAGCAGAAGCAGAAGAAGCAGAAGCAGAAGCAGAAGAAGAAGAGGAGGAGGAGGAGGAGGAGGAGGATATTGGATTTATACCCCGCCCTTCTCTACCCAAGGGAGTCTTAGAGCAGCTTACAAACTGCTTTCTCTTCCCCTCCCCACAACAGACACCCTGTGAAGTAGGTGGGGCTGAGAGAGCACTGACAGAAACTGCTCTTTTAAAGAACACCTCTGACAGAACTATGGCTTGCCCAAGGTCATCCAGCAACTCCAAGTGGAGGAGTGGGGAATCAAACCCGGTTCTCCCAGATTAGAGTCCGTGTACTTAACCGCTACACCAAACTGTGCCACTTACTGTTTCCATTCTGCACACAGACATGACTGCATATCCCCACCTTTGGTGGGGAGGCAAAAGGGATTACTGAAGGACATTCGGGTTAATACCAAACTAGTTACTAATTAGTCACCAGTAGCCATTCAAAACATCAACAAACTTAATTAAATCCATTAATTACCATTTTTTTAATCAGGATTAATTGGAGCCACCGCCAGAGGATAGGTGTTCGATGCTCAGTTGCAAATAATCCATCCCACTTCATGAAGAATCAACGGGAGATCTGCTGGTAGCTACCGCAGGAGACGGACTGTCTGCAACCAAATTTTTAATTCAGGTGATGCATTTAAAGCACCCATTTTCCAAATCATAAATCATTTGCCACTAATATTTAGTCGACAGAGAGAGTTATTGTCATTAAATATCACACCTGCATTAAGATGACGTAGCGCCTATTTAAGGCAGTTATTTACTGGCCACATCTATCTATCCCCTAGGGAGCTCAGAATGGCTTTCAACGTTTTTTTTGTTAAATCAGCATCCTCAGGATGTAGGTTTTGAGCAAAGATGGCTAAGCAGGACTGTGAATTCCCCCATGTTCAAATCTAATACTTGAGCCAACACACCACGCTGGCTCCCGACAGCAGCCATGTTACTGGTTTGCCTGGGTCTGTGTACTTAAGAAGTACACCTCCATTGGCTTGGAGCAACTGCCCTTCTGAACATATGAAGCCGTATAATGAGTCAGACCATTGGCCTCTCAGGGTCACTACCCTGACTGGCTGTGGCTCTCCAGATTCTCAAGTCTTCGTCACCTACCGCCCCATCCTTTTGACTGAAGAGTCCCCTGGACTGAACCTGGGACCTTCTTCAGGCAAAGCAGGTGCTCTGCCATTGAGTCATGGCCCCTCCCCTGCCCAACCTGCCTCCCTCAGCTGTCGCCTCACCTAGCTGCATCAGAAAGGGAAGGTGACAAGGAAGCCCACTCCACTGGCACCAGTGTTCCCTCTAAGCTAAGTTAGTGTGAGTTTTTGTCTTCGTCCAGGAAGGGGATGGCTCCAGAGCAAACTAACTGATGCAGCATCCAAATCGCTCGCTCACAACTTTAATGCCCGCAGCTCACAAAGTAGAATTTTTGCTCACAAGACCCCACACCTTAGAGGGAGCACTGATTGTAACCACTGGTATTTGGCTCTACTTGCAATCTCAGCCCTTCCACTTATTTCAGAGGGAGACAGGAGAAAGCAAAGCCTCCGCTGTTGGCCTGGCAGGGGCCTCCTTCCAGTTGCCTATGCAGAGGTTCCTCCTGTAGTGGCTATTTCAAGCTTGCCTGCTCTTCCCTTCTTGACCTTTTTCATCACTGTAAGGCAGCCCAGGTGGGGCAGAAGGCAGTATGTTATAGCCTGATCTCATCAAATCATGGAAGCTAAGCAGGGTTTGTACTTTGGGATGGGAGACCATCGAGGAAGACTCAGAACAGAAAGGCAATGGGAAAGCACCTCTGCTTCTCACTTAACTCGAAAGCCCCCTGCTGGGGTCACCATAAGTTGGTTGCAACGTGCCAGCACATACATACGTAGGGCAGCCTGGGCAGTGTAGTGGTCAGTGTTCGAAAGGACTTCAGAGACACGGTTTAAAATCCACAGTCAGTCACAAAGCATAGTAGATGTCCCCAGGAGAGCACTCTGATCAGCGGAGGATAATTTGCTGGTGATCCCTGGCCCCAAAGGTGTCCAGTTGTCTTTGATTAGGGCCAGGGCCTTCTCAGCCCTGGCCCCGACCTAGTGGGACTCTCTGCTGAATAAAATCAGGGCCCTGCGGGATTTAATGCAATTCTGCAGGGCATGTAAGGTAGAGATATTCCACCACGCTTTTGGTTGAGGACAGCGACTGTCTGACCATCGCTGGCACCCTCCCTCTTTATCCTTGCTTCATCTGTTTCCCTCCTCCTGACCTGCCCATGGGGCAGTGGCATAGTCTGGTATGGGAATAAGATTTATTAGGGCACCATCTTGGATTTTAGGTTTTTAATTACATGCTTGGATTGTTGTACGATTTTGTCTACCGCTTCATTATTGATATATATCACCCCAGAGCCCTGTTTTCACAGGGATGGGGCGATTCATAAACTGAATGAATGAATGAATGAATGAATGAATGAATGAATGAATGAACAAACAAACAAACAAACTTGAGGAAGACAGTCTCTATTTTTCTCTGTCTTGACCAACATACCTTGCAGCACTCTTGCAGCACTGTTGATGAATGAATGAATGAACGAACAAACAAACAAACAAACAAACAAACAAACTTGAGGGAGACAGTCTCTATTTTTCTCTGTCTTGACCAACATACCTTGCAGCACTGTTGGGAAAATTGAATGGGGGAGAGGGAAACAACCCCCAATGTATGCCACCCTGATATAGTTTCCAACTTACAGCTTTCAATGTATGCCACCCTGATAATAGTTGCCAATCACAACTGATCTCCATACAGGGGTCATTTCCTGCAGGAGCACACAGGAGCGGAGCTCCGGCAGTAAAGAGCCCAGGGGGCGGGCGCATGCAACAAGCCCCGCCCCCTGCTCCCAGCAGCCCCGGGCCACAAGGAGCAAGAAGCAGCCAAGTAAGTTGCAGTGGGTGTTGCCTGCTGACACACTTCCAGTGATGTCAGGGGGTGTGGCATATGCAAGTAAGTTATGCTAATGAGTTATGCTAATGAGCTCCTGCACCTCTTTTTCTACTAAATGACCCCTGTCCAGACAACAGAAATCAGTTTTGCAGGGCAAAATGGCTGCTTTGGATGGTGAGCTCTATGGCCTGACATCCTGCTGAGGTCCCTCCCTTCTCCAAACCCCGCCCTCCCCAGACTGCACTCCCAAATCTCCGGTAAGCCACCCTGAACCACAAGAAAAAAAGTGGGATATATATGTTTTAATGAATAAACAAAACTCCCACCCTGGAGTTGGCCATTCGATACCCCAAACACTTTGGAGGAAAGGAGAGGGATTAAAAATAATATATAAATTAACCACTGTAAGAAATTATTTTGAACTGTAAGCCACGTTGGATGCATATGTAGAAGTGTAGCTAACACATAATAAGCATGTGAATCCAAGCGCACGGCTTTGCAAACATGCGTATTGTACAGGCAAGCTCATCAGGGAGCCAGGCTCGCGGCTGCTTCCTGATAGGACAAAATGTCCATCAAACCCAAGTGTGCAAAAAAAGCCCCCTGAAGCACAACAAAATCCTGTGAATGACTAAACGCATACAGCACGTCCAGGTTCTGATAATAATTATACCTGGGATTGCTTGATACATCATCTGATGTTGATTGAACAACCATATTGCTTGAGGGGTCGAGTGGAACCCCAAAGACCACGAATCTTCCGGCAGATTTTTCAGGTCGGGGAGGTCATTAGCTATAGAACGCTTTCCATCTGTCAGATTGCCGGCTTTCTCTAAACACCAAAACGAAAACAGAATCCTAATTACTAATTGAATGATCAAAGCAACGGGACTCTCTTTGCCATATGTGGATAAGCCGTAGGAACTGGGACGCCTGGGAAGGAGCTTCTAAAGTAATAGCATTTGCTACATTTCTCTGCTTCCCAGCGTGTGGCATGGCTAAGATTTTGATATAAAACTGCACTGACACCAATACTGTAATGGCCTGTCTAGAACCATCACCCACCAGCAGAAGAACAGCTCTCTCCCCGGAGCTTTAGCTTTACTGGCTGGGGCCCGGCGGTTAATGGGAGCCATTCAGGTTGATTAAGTGGACATAAAAATGGCAGCAGGGGGGCTTTTTACAAGCTTTGAAAGTTGTAAAGGACCGTCGGACCTAATGGAATGAGATAAAGCTTTCCTGGAAGTCAGAAGCAATGCTGCTGTACAAGAGCATTAGTGACTCAGGGGAGAGCGGAAGTTCTGTGGCCACTTGAATTCTGGGACTCTGTTTTGGGAAGGGACGACTGCTGCATCTCTACCACCAAACGCACAAGGCAACTTTCTTTGTTGGACAAAGTCTTCAAGGGCACTCTCTGCCTCTTTCCTAAGCAACGCCAATCCTACAAAGGCTATTTGGAGTTTCCCAGCAATTGAACGTAGGCAGGAACACTGGGGCTGCGTGTCACGAGCACACTGAGCTCAGCAGAGGGGCTCAGAAACAGCAAACAGTAGCAACATGCATGGAGGCAGCTGACTGGTCCGTTCTAACCCCAATTGGATATAAATGAACTTTGGAACCTGCATCATACCAAGTTGGACCACTGGTCCATCTATCTCTGACTGAGTCCTTCCGATCAACTAATACCTGAGATCCTATTTTAAAATGAGACGCCAGGAACTGAACTCGGGACCTCCTGCATGCAAAGCATGTGCTCTACCACTGAGCCACAGCCCTTTGCGTCCAGGGCCACCTGCCACAGAATCCTATTCTCCTTTGCTCGAGCAAGTCCTTACTGGGCCTGAAGTGCAGCTCTCTTTTGAAAATCATGAACCCTGTTCTTCTTGCATCTCATCCCTGCTGCTCTTTACCTTCTTCTTCCTGCACCCACCATTGCCCTTTTTGCCTGTACACAACTCTGTGAGCCTACCCTTAGTTAGCCATCTGGGTCTGCCTGCTTCAGGTAGACCTTGATGGCTTCCGTCTCATGGCTGATTCAGAGTTGTCTCCATTCCTCATCCATAGCATTGACTTTGATGCTGAACCTCACTAGCTCAGTCTCCTGCCAACGACACACGATCTTGCATCCATGCCCAACTCAAGCTATGGGCCAAAGTGCCCCACGATACACTCGCAAGAATGTAAGGTGCTGAATGGAGGGATGTGTCTCAAACCTGGGCTCATATTGACCTTACCTCCTTGTACCACCAAGAGGCTCGCAGACTGAGTTGTGTTCCTCAAGGATACCACCTAGACTGCAATGCAAGTCCCTACACTTGACTCGGGAGTCAGCTGACCTCAAGGACCAATCCTCCTCCACTGTAAAGGCAAGCTCTGAAGCTGGGGGCCCTTCGGTCTGAACTTCTTGCTATGTCTCTGACAGCATCTTGCCAAGCAAAGTGCCTGCTACCTTTCCCCCAAACAATTGGCCTTGGAACTCTTGCCTGAACTATCCTCCCTTCTGATACATCCCAGGCCTTGCTCCCTCATGTGCAGAGGTAAGTAGAATGGACTGCACAAGAATACAGGTCTGGCAAAAGCAAAGTGCCTGTTACCTTTTCCCCAAACAATTGGCCTTGGAACTCTTGCCTGAACTATCCTCCCTTCTGATACATCCCAGGCCTTGCTCCCTCACGCAGGGAAGTGCAGAGGTAAGTAGAACGGACTGCACAAGAAGACAGGTCTGGCAGTGACCAAGGTCACACCAGCAGCTGCAAGTGGAAGGGTGGGGATTCAAACCCGAGTCTCTCAGATTAGAGGCCGCGCGCTTAACCACTACACCAACTGCAAGGTTTAAACCTGGGGGAAACAATTTGGCCCAGGAAACTGGCAGGTGGGATAATTTTTATCCGCTCCCCTGAAACATCTCCACTCAAAAATCAACCCTATCTTGAAACAGCTTTTTAAAAAAATCCCTAAAAGAGAGGCTCTGTTACAGACTTACACAGAATATCAGGCTAGGATCTAGGAGACCCCAGGTTCGAATCCCCCTCTGCCATGGCAGCTTGCTTGGGTGACTGTGGGCCAGTCACGCTCTCTTGGCCTAACCTACCTCACAGGGTGGCTGTTGTGAGGATAAAACGGAGGAGAGAAGAACAATGTGTGCCAGTTTAGGTCCCCACTGGGAGGGAAGGTGGGTGGGTGTTTGCGGGTGAAGTGCCATCGAGTCAGTTAACAACTCCCAAATCATCCTCTCCTTCACAGCCTTGCTCAGGCCTTGCAAACTGGAGGCCGTGGCTTCCTTTATTCAATCAGTCTCATGTTAGGTCTTAATCTTTTCCCGCTGTTTTCTAATCTAACATTCTCCCACCCTAAGAGATGCTATTTATCTCCGGCTTCGCCAGACTGAGAACCAACTTCCTTCTCTCCCCCACCCCCAAAAAATCCTAACCACTTTGGGCCTGACTTCTGATGGACCCTAATAGAAATGAGATTCGAGTCCAATAACACCTTAGAGATCCAACAAGATTTTCAAGGTATACGCTTTCCAGAGTCAAAGCTCCTTGTGTCAGATAACAGAAATTATTAGATACAAGTATGAGAACACCATTTTTTTTTATACAGCAGCAGAGCAGATAAGCCTTAAAACATGGAAATTCCACAGGTTTGATCCTTTTTGACTGGTTTTAGACTTTTAGGGTACATCGTTTTTGATTTAGTGTTGCATTGCACTCTGCACCTCACATTGCAAGAGTGGGTTTCTGAAGATGGTACTAAGCACCACAATCACCAAATCTCGTCAGAGAGAAACGGAAGAGCTGTGCAACCAGGTCACTAAAACCAGGGCAACGTTAATAAGCAAGGTAAAGTTCACTCTAAAAGCCAGGAGGCAAAAAGTCCAACCAGCAGAAGAGCCGAAGAGTAAAGATTAAGCCAGGCCGTGTTCAATACCATGGAGAAGATAACTACATTCACTCAGATCAAAAACAATTTTCACAGAGAAAGTTCCTCTTGATGTGGCTGCTGCATTGGTCAAAGAAAAACTGAGAGAGAAGGTACTGTTCCACCCATTTAGAGGCAGGGGTGGCTGGAGTCAAAGCGATAGGAATTCTTGGGGAAATATAGTTAAGCAGAGATTAAATCAGCAGAACAATGAGTAGGCTTGCCAAGTCTCCCCGGGGGGCGGGGAAACCCCCGCCCCAGAGGCCCGTTCCCTGCCACCAGCGGATCGGGCCCTGGGGGGAACCCCCCCCTGATATTGAACTCACCCCGGAAGTGACATGATGACGCCGGGCACGCTGGGGGCGGGGCCATGGTCATCCGAGGGAAAACTCTATGGTTTTCCCTTGGTGCCGGCCCCCCGCCCCCATTGTGCCCGGCGTCATCACGTCAATTCCGGGGTGACGTGCTTCGCGCGCGCACATGCTCCAGACGCCAAAAGGGAGTCCCCCGCTGGGGCTCGAAAATGACTTGGCAACCCTAGCAATGAGTCAGAGACTGAGTCCATGTGTATGTTTGTAAAAATATAAAAGTTTACTCAAAAGTGAACATGGGGGAAAAGTAAACAGGAGGCAAAATAACAAAGCACTAGATCCCTAAATATTTACTGCTAAGAAGATGCTACAGGAATGGCGCCTCTTCTTCTCCAACAAAGAGAGGAAGAGGACCCCAATATGCTAAATAGCCAATGCATTGATTTCCAATCACAGGGCTAAAGTTCAGATCATTATAATAAGACCTCCTACAAGATTCCTAGGCTTTTTTTTCGATTGGAGACAGATTGGGGCGTCATCCATGTGTTCTAGAAGTATGGCTGTAGATCATATCTATCTGTTTGACAGGAGCTGACAGCTCAGAGTGTCAGTAGAGCTGGCTCCAACCGGTTCTGTCTAGCTGAGAGCAGAGCTAATTCACAGTGACTCAGCATTGGGTCCTGATTGGACAATGCTAGTATAAATGTGAAGCTGTACAATGTACTACCCTTCCTGATGGAAACCTGGTGTCTGCGTGAGCATTTTGTCGTTCTGTGCAATATATTGGTGTAGGCTCGTGTAAATAAATTGTATATAGTTTTACACCAAGCCTATAAGACTTACATCTTCTTTGATACTCTCACACCACTCACAACCTGCAGTGGGCTAGCACCATGCAAACCTCGACATGGGGACAACAAACATGTGACTTCAGGTTGACTAACATAAACAAAGTTAACTCTATAATTATTGAAGTGTTTTAACTTGCTCAAACCAACACAAAGCCATCATAGTTCTAGAAGGTTCTGATCATGACTCTGCACAAGATAGGGCTGCCAATTCCAGGAAGGGAATTTTCTGGAGTTGTTGGAGGTGGAGCCTAGGGAGTGCACAGTTTGGGGAAGGGAGGGAACTCAACAGGGTACAATGCCACAGAGTCCACCCTCCAAAGCAGCCATTTTCTCCGGCAGAACTGGTCTCTGTTGTCTGCAGTTCGGTTGTAATTCCCAAAGATCTCCAGTCCCAACCTGAAGGCTGGCAACTCTAGCACAAGAGCTTGTGCAGTTCCTATATGTGCGATGCAGAGAGATCACAAAGAAAAAGAAGAACTCTGTAAAATCACACAGGTTTGAATGGTTTTAGAGTTTTATGGTACAGTAGCTTTATGGTACCCAACCACCCCCATTCCTAACACGGCTCCTTTCCCCTCTCTGTGCTTGCCCCCCCCCCAAGACTGGCCTTTGGGAGATCTCAACCCAGACGCAGCAAGTCCTTGTGTCTCCAAAAGGCAGACACCCAAAATCATCACACAGGCAAAGGGGAAGAAGGCTGCAGCAGAAGCTGGCAAGGAAACAAACCCAAAGGGACCCACATTTCCTTCTCTGTCAACACAAGCAGCCATGCCAAGCAAGAATTGGCAAGGCGAGGCAGGTGCCAATGAGGATTTGGAACTAAAAACAGACACTATGTCAATAAAAGGCCTGAATCATCATGCTGCTGTGTTTATCCCTCTGAGTGCATTTCTGTAGTGCACGGCTGTTACGAGAACCCATCTAGCAAAAGGATAATAGGGTTGAAAAGCTGGGTTACAATGACGAATGTTCCAATGGAACACTTTGGCCCTTGGAGACCATAAGTGGGGTATTCTCAGGCAACGCCAGAGTGAGTCTCCCTAACCAGAGGAGAGGGACTGTTCTAAATGTAACAAAGTCATAACAAAGCACGACAGCTCTTTAGACAGAACTCACTGAGGTCTAGGAAGGAAGCTTTGAGGAAAAGATGTAGAACTATAAGGTCCCTAGCAACACCACTTGGGGAAAACTCGTTTTCCAACCCCTCAAACAGCTACCAAGTTAGGCCCTCGGTATTTAAAAAAATGGAGTACTTGAAACTCTCTTTAAACTCAGTCGGACCATTGGCCCATCTACCTTGGCTGTACCCAGTCCAGTTGGCAGCAACTCTACAAGGTCACAGGCAGGCAGGGTTGCAAGGCAGTGCCTGGCATCTGTTGGGAAGATTGGGGGGGAGGGCAAATGGGGGGCCACAACACCAGCTGCAGTGCTATATCACAGCCAGTAAGAACACGGACATGACATAGGGTATCTTCAGGAACCACCAGAAACTAAACCATAGACTTTCTGGTGATTCCTAGAGCTACCCTATGTCACTTCCAGATATTTACCGGAAATGATGTAGCATCACATGCAATGCTGCCACTAAAAAAAAAATCCTGCCGCTGCAACATGAGCTGAGATTCTCTGCTTGGCCGCTCTAAAGGTAAAGCAAAGTCTTTCCTAAACATGCTACTTGAGTAACCAAGAGTTGAAGCACAGCTTAGTAAGTCCACACGATGGAAAAGTGCACCTGAAGTTCCATGCTGGGAACACAATTCCCAGATGCACACAGGTCCTATTCAGATCAGGACCACAGAGTACGAGGAGAAGGGGCTTCATCCTTCCCTCCTGTGTCATTTTCCCCAACTTGAAATGGCCCTGGGGAACTACTGTTTCCTCGAAATGTGTGTAGCAATTAGCACATGTAAGTTCCCCGGTGGGAAAACAGCAGTTACTTGTGGCTGTTTCCAGGGGCTGGAGTGGGGGGAGAAAGCTGAAGCACCTTCCCCTCACATGCTGCAGTTCCAATCCAAGTCAGGTTCCCACACATCTGGGCATTAAGATCTCATCTGGGAACTCTCAGTACGTGCCTGTAGAAAGTCCACATAGGCGACTCGTAGGTGTGAATTGGTACTGAAAAGTTACAGACTGAACACTGCTATCTTTCTCTGCATTTATAGGAAGTCGTTATACAGAGTCATACTACTGGCCCACCTAGCTCAGGACCATCCACTCTTAACTGCAAACAGTTCTCCGGGGTCTTCAGCAAGGAAGATTTTCTTCATCGTCGGCTGCCTGGGATCCTTTTAACTGAAGAAGCTGAGGACCAAACCTGAGGCCTCCTGCACGCAGAACAGGTGCTCACCTACCTAAACCATGGCTGCTCCTTTTATTTTTAGCACATTTACACAACTTAGAGGCATACAATCATTTTCAAAAGAACCTGGAGTGGTCAAAGAGAGAGTTCACTTCCCACTGTGCGGCACACGGGTCCCTTTTGTCCCACCGTCGCCTCTGGTATAATAATTTTTTGCAGGGTTTTTGATACAAAAAAAATTATTCTTTTATCAGACAGGAAAACATGATATGCGCCCACCACAAACAGCAAATGCTTTTTCCATTAAAAACCTGCTGCACTGTATATCGAGGGTTTCTTTTTCATCGATCCAAAGATTTTCAGTTGACACAGATTAACTAATTGATCAGACGATGCAGCTCTGGCTGGAAAAACTAGTCTTCTGAAAAACTCATCGTAATAATTATTGCATCCTGAGCAAGAAAACAACCCCTCCCCCCCAAAAAAAGAGCATTCAACATTTGTAAACAGCTACAGTCGCCTCGCGGCTATTCTTACCGACATAAAAACACAAAGAGTAGAAATGGATATCATTATGGCAAGCACCGAGAGCATAATGAGGTTAATAAAAACCCAGCAAAAGTTATCACGGAACTTTAGCACCCCCAGGCACGGAATCTAGCTCACCTACTCTTTGCTTTTTCATAACCATCCGTCATCATGGCAAATTATATTTTAACTTGCCTGTCAAAAAAAAATGTTAATCACTCCCCAAAGTGAGGAGGCAGGCAGGGCTGCAAGGTCTTAGAAGGCCCTCGCGGTGCTGTCAGAATGAAACAATTTGCTCTCCACTTCTCTCTGGCCATCAATCTACCTTCTTCCACAAATAACTCACGTGGCAGTTTGTTTGTGTGTGGAGGGGGGAACAGGAGGGAGGCCTGAGCCGGCAGTGTGGATGTAGGAGGACAACAATGGCTTTCAGCAAAACAAAAAGAGCAAGCTGGCGTGGTGCAACAGACAGAGTGCTAGACTTGAACCAGTGAGCCGTGGGTTCAATCTCCCAAACCTCTCAGAGGATTTTGGATCAGCCACTATCTCTCACCTGACACGGGTTTCTCCATGCACAGAACTCCCAAGCTGATGAAAACAGCAAGAGTCCAGGAGCAGCTTAAAGACTAACAAAATTTGAGGCAGGGTTGGAGCTTTCGTGAAGCACTACTCATTTCTTCAGATGCTGTTTGCTCTGCTGGGATAAAAGGTTAAGTTCTGACACAGGAGGAGGAGGAGGAGGAGGAGATTGGATTTATACCCCGCCCTTCACTACCCAAAGGTGTCTCAGAGCAGCTTACAAACTCCTTTCCCTTCCCCTCCCCACAACAGGCACCCTGTGAGGTAGGTGGGGCTGAGAGAGCTCTGACAGAAACTGCTCTTTTTCAAGGACAGCTCTTATCAGAACTACGGCTTGCCCAAGGTCATCCAGCCAGGTGCAAGTGGAGGAGTGGGGAATCAAACCCGGTTCTCCCAGATTAGAGTCCGCGCACTTAACCACTACACCAAACTGTACATTTGCCCCAAAGAAGCAATAGTAGCGCCACTGGACCATTTTAAAGCTGAGGAAACACATGAGGGAGAGCTCAACCTGCCTCTCCCCTTGAGTAGGGTTGCCAGCTCTGGGCTGGAAAATTCCTGGAGGTTTAGGAGTGACACACAGGGAGGAGAGGGCCTGGGGAGGCAAAGAGACCTCGGCTGGGGTGTAACAATGCCATAGAGCCTACCCTCCAAAGCAGCCATTTTCTCCAGGGGGACTCCTCTCTGTCATCTGGAGATGAGTTGTAATTTTGGGAGATCTCCAGGCCCCATCTGGAGACTGGCAACCCATGATTCTACCCAAATCAGGCTCCTAAGTGCCAGTTATTTTAAGGGGAGGTGAAAGGCAGAGTACAGGACAAGCCCAGCGTTTCATTTGGTTTAGTCTAACTGGTCAATGCCTAAGCTACCTCACAGGAATGTTGTCAGGCTTAAATGGGGGAGGGGAATGGGAGGAAAAGGTCCTAAGAAACCTAGAAGGAAGTTCTGTCTTTGTCCCTGGTGTTATAGAACCTTCCCTCACTGTGGATGCTGATTACCTCCCAGGGATTCTCCTTGGGAGAAATCAGCCGTTTCCACCTAAGAAACCAGAAGATTTAAAATTATCTTTAAAAGAAGAACATTCAAACCACAAAATCAGTTTTTAAAAATACTTTTGAGTCTGGAGCACTCGCGTAACAGATTTTGCTAGCCTGTCTCAGCTTTGACAGATCTCTTGTCTAAGAAACAGCCAGGAGGGGTTTCCTTGGTTCAGCTGGAAACCAAGGAAGAACTACATTTGCCATCAATAACTCCCACGTCTACTTGACTGTCAAGGAAACCCAAAGTCAGCCAGGATTTTCACTGAAGACCTGCATACTCAAAAGGAAAGTTTTTCTCTCTTTGTTTTTTAATTCATGCAATTTATTGAAAAGTGCCAAGTTTGCATAATTTAAAGTGAATGAAATCACACTAGCATCCCTGTTGCTTGAAGCAGTGTGTTCTGCCAGGATTTTTAATAGATTTAAATATGAAGAGTCTTCCTTTAAAAAAAATAAAAAGAATAAGTGCACTTCATTAACTAGCAGGATACAGGATATGCCCTGTTTCCATTACAATCTTGAGCTGTCATTTTGCATTCAAAAGGGCCGACTTTACCCAGGGACATTTAAAAAACTGTATTGACTTCACTGAGCAGACTTGAAACACCAGCACAGTTTATTCAGGCTGACCACAATGCTTTGGAATTAGGGACCCCAAAGGTGAATATTCATCTCCAAAAATTTAATTGGATTTTTAAGGAGCAGAAGGAGAAGTCTATATATCGTTTACCATCCAAGAATAGGAATCGTTTACACAATAGGGATACATTTGTAAGGGCCATAAATTATATTTTCTTCCAAATAATGGAAGGGGGGGGGGATGCAAACTAGGAAGAAAAAATAGAGGGAAAGGTGCCACTCAGTACTGTGGTTCATACATAAGGCAAGGTAGGATTGTGCAAAGTAATCCAATCTATGTGGATTTTTACATTTTTGGAGGGTAGACCATTTCTATTTGGGTCCCGAGCACAGTTTTTAAGATGCATTCAGCTTAGAGGGAACACTGGTCCCGAGCACAGTTTTTAAGATGCACCCATTCAGGGTAGTGAACCCAAATGTTGTGAAGGTGAAACTGTTTACCTATACTGTCTATGAATTATGGATCTGCAGAAAAAACTTGAAAAGTGTGCACATGCACAAACACACTGGTAAAAAATAAATGAAGAAGAAGAGAAGAGACTGGATTTATACCCCGCCCTTCACTACCTGAAGGAGTCTCAGAGCGGCTTCCCCTCCCCACAACAGACACCCTGTAAAGTAGGTGGGGCTGAGAGAGCTCTTTCGAGCACTGCCCTTGAGAGAACAGCTCTGAAAGAACTTGTGACTGACCCAAGGTCACACCAGCGACTGCATGTGGAGGAGTGGCGAATCAAACCCGGTTCTCCCAGATTCGAGTCCGTGCTTCTAACTGCTATGCTACAATACACCAAACTGAGTACATAAATCAAACGCTGCAAAATTATACAGTCTTCCAACCTTGCCTGTTCAGATCCTCTATGGCTCTTCTAGTAGACCATTTCCAGCTTCCCAACTCCTCTTCCCCTTTGCCTTATTAAATGACCCTATCCCTGTTTTTTGAACAGCAGCTATGGAGATTGGATGGTAAAAAAAATCTTCCCCTGCTAACTGGGTGTGTCTGAAAACTGCTACTAAGAGCACCAAGGCAGGACTTATTTAAAAAGGACACAATGTCAAGCTCTTTACTCCACGCCGTCATCCAGCTTGCTAGTACCCTCTGAGCTTACATTGGCCCTATGATAAACCTGTTATGGCAGCCACCACAAGACGGCTCTTGAGCTCTCTCTGCCTGTACCTTCCAGCTGTAAAATATCCACCTTTCCAGACACTGTTTCGACTTTTGGTATTCAACTGAAAGCTGCAATTGGCTGTGATTCTCTGTGAGCACAGAGTGGTGCTGCTCTTGCTTGGCATCTCTATAAAGAAAAAAAACATTATCTATCTCATACTGCTAGCAGAAAAGGAGTAGAACGTTTGGCCAGAAAGGCTCATAAGGACTGCAATTCTGCGAGTCTCAAGCAGGAATATGTATTTTTTAATTTCTTTTCATTTTTATACAGGGTCAAGAAAAAACGATTTTCATCCAACCTGCTTTCTTTGATGAGGTTCCTGTTTTCGTTTCTTCTCTGAATGCCAGTTAAATAAGTCAACTGTGACTTATCAGCACTTTCCACCACTAACACTAGACTCTATCTATATGGAAGTGATGCAAAAACAGTACCGGACAATTTTACTGCCTTGTATTAGTGATTCCAAATAATGATGTACAGTTTGGTTTTAGGAATCAAAGAGTGCTGGAGTCAAGATAGTATTCAACTTCCCATTCAGAGAAAGCTGAACCACAAACACGTTGAACCCAGAAGTTCCTTTCATGGCATTAGTTCGGTGTAGGGGTTAAATGTTTTGACTCTAATCTGGGAGAACCAGGTTTGATTTCCCACTCCCCCACTTGCAGCTGCTGGATGACCTTGGGCAAGCCATAGTTCTGTCAGAGCTGCTCATGAAAAATGTGGATTTTAGCAGCATCACTTCTGTCAAATATGGAGGAGGAGGAGGAGATTTGATTTATACCCCGCCCTTCACTCAGAGTCTCAGAGTGGCTTACAAACTCCTTTCCTTTCCCCTCCCCACAACAGACACCCTGTGAGGTAGGTGGGGCTGAGAGAGCTCTGACAGAAACTGCTCTTTCAAGGACAGCTCTGACAAAACTATGGCTTGCCCAAGGCCATCCAGCAGGAGCAAGTGAAGGAGTAGGGAAACAAACCCGGTTCCCCCAGATTAGAGTCCGCACACTTAACTACGACACCAAACTGGCTGGATGTGGTTGGGAAAAGAGATAGCTGGAGCATCGTTCTGAGTGTGATGGAACTGCAAAGGAAGAAAGAACTCCCAAAACAAATTGGAACTGCCATGAAATTCGGTCACAGTAATGTACCTAGGGGCCCCGACCTGGAAGGGCCAGGCTAGACCAATCCTGTCAGATCTCAGAAGCTAGGCAGAGTTGGCCCTGGTCAGTATTTGGATGGGAGACCACCGAGGAAGTCCAGGGTTGCTGTGCAGAGGCAGGCAAAGGCAAACCAGCTCTGTTTGTCTCTTGCCTTGAAAACCCTACAGGGTCGCCAGAAGTCGGTTGCGACCTGATGGCGCTTTCCACCACCCGGTGTACCTAGACTCCAAGCTTTTGCTAGCTCTAAGCCAGGGCTTTTATTTGTAGAAAAAGCACAGCAGGAACTCATTAGGATAATAGGCCACACCCAACAGCAGAAACACATTAGCATATTAGGACACACCCCTGACAGCACAGCACATTAGCATATTAAGCCACACAGCCATGCCTTCCCTTGGCTTGCCTGGGCGCCCTGCGGCTGTGGGGAGCCCGGGCAAGCCAGCCCTTGGACAGGCCAGGGAAGGCATGGGGAGGCATTTAAATGTCTCCCCGATCCTTCCAAGGGGCCCCCTGGCCTGCCCACCTTGGAGTCACTGGGGGGGGTGTCGCTCTCCAGGCCTTCCCTCTGTAGCCACACACGCAGAGGTTTTGGCTGTGGTGGGCATGGCCAACTCTGAAGCCAGCCGGAACTCCGTTCCTCTGCGCTCCTGCCCCAAAATAGCCCTGTTAAGGCTGTGGTTTGTCAGTCCTTTCCACACAGGCCACTCCCAAGGAAGCGCAGCCCTCCCTCTTGGCAGCTGTATATGTGCATTCTGGTTCTCTCATTCTCCCACTGTTGATGGAATATTAGTGTTTAAGACAAGAACACAGAGCAATAGCGCTACAGGGGTTGACAGGCTCCGTTTTAGACCACTAGATGAAAACCATACAACACAGCAACTGTTTTAAGTAGTAGAAAGCAGGTGAGGACAGGTTCAGCTCATCATTTGACTAGCTGTTGTTTTAGCTGTAAGGTGCCATGAGCAGGCATCCAGAGAGAAGGCATAAATTTCCCAAACAAGCCTCTGACGGAATAACAAAAACCCCTTTCATCCTCTTTACAACTATCTCATACATTACATTATAAGGCGTGCTTCTAAAGCATTTTCACAGGCATGCCAGAAATATCCCCTAGAAATGGATCTTTCCTGTGTACTATTTCCCTGACTAAAAATGACCCTCCCTGTCGCTTGTAGTGAGGAAAAAAGACAGGTATCGTACCTGTCTTTTTTTCCTGCTGGGACTTAAACTAACTGATGGGATGCCATCTTCAGTCAGTGGGGCCCCTTTAAGTGCAGGGAGCCGCGTTCCCTACCCTGCGCGTGCCCTATCTCCGCGGACAGCAGGCATGCAGGAAATGCTAAGTGCAGGGAGCCGGTGCCGCTGGAAGATCGGGCGGGCGGATGTCCCATGAGACGTCATCACGTTGAGCTGCCCCACCCCATCCAGGAATGACCCCCAAAGTCCCCTGCTGGGGGTGAAGATGGGACTTGGCAACCCTATATCCACAAGCAGACCTTCCCTGTATTTTTTAAAAGAGCTATAGCTGCCGCACAGAATATAATTCAGGTTTAGGATACAGTGTCCCTGTGTGTGTGTGTGTGCGGGGGGGTAATACCTCCCATCCATGCACAGTTTTGTTAATCAAAACTTCCCCACCCCCAAATTAATGCTAGACGGGGGGGTGGCGTGTAAGACCCACTTTTTGGCTATATTTCCTTCTAGGGCTAGTAACTGAGTGCAGTTTTAAGCACTGAAACACAGTGGGAAACACTGAAACCCCTCAGCGCTACATATACGAACATACAATAGACCTGATGAAAATGTCTCCTGTAGTTGTTACGGCCCTTTACAAAACACTGGGAATAATTACTCACAGGTGTCTCAGCCCTGCATCTATTTTGACCCTCCACAAGGCCAGAGCTACAAGGTGTTTAGAGTGGAGAGAAAAATTACAGCCAATGCAAGGGTAGCAGCTGGTTGGGAGGTGAGTGTGTTTGTGTGTGTGTGTGTGTGTGTGTGGTATTGCTTGATGGCCCTATCAAGATATACACCTGCATGTGCCCATCCACGCCTCACACTCTGGGAATCGTTCCTTCATTGGGTTCCTTCGGTTCTTCACCGACTGCCACAAGAGTCATTTTGTTTTAGTTATTTTAAGAAGCCTCCTCAGTGCAATCTGCCGCAGAGTTTCGCTCAAGCCAAATTATAAAACAAACAGAAGCGGATTCCAGGATGTGGCATAATAAGCTTTGCAAAGTGGGCTATTCTACCGCTACACAAACAAGCTCTGGGAAGAGCTTTCGTTCTTCTCTGCAGCCTGAAATTTTGACTTAACCCATAAAACCTTTCCTCTCTTATTCTGCTTCCCCCGTCTCCTGTCATGTTTTGTGCCAAAACTCGGGGCAAACTAGATGCAATGGCAGCAGATTCGTTTCTCGAAACCAGGTCTGCTCCAATATCACGTTTCGAGAGGTCCAATTTTAAGAGCAAAGGGGCATGCAACTGGAGGGTGGGGGTGATGAATCCTCTCCCCTGTTCACCCCACAAGCTTACCCACTGCAGCCTGTCCACAGAATCATCTTTTTTTAATGTTCTTGGAATTGATGCCGCCAGCAGCCCAGCGCATAGCTTAATGGCACACAATGAACCCATAGGAGACTGCCTAATACGGAATCAGACCACTGGACTCCCTCACAATCAGTATTGTCTACTCAGACTGGCAGCAGCTCTCCTGGGTCTCAGGAGAAGTCTTTCACATCACCTAGCCTTTCGCCTTGGTCCTTATGAGGCTAGAGGCCTGGGATGGGCCCACCCACCCCTCTTTCCTTTCCCTGCCACCTACATGGGTGATAATTTTCACAAGAGGCGAAAGGAGGGAGTGGTTTCCCCCCAAGTGTCATGGGTACTGGCTCTGCTGAGGCTGACGACTCCTCAGATGAGGAACAGGCATGGAGCAAACCCAGACTCCTCTGGAGTCAGCCCAGAAGAGGAACCCTTAACAGCACCTGAGGGAGAAGAGGCCCCAGCAGCTGCACAGGAGGTGCAGCCAGAGGGAGAGACTGATCCAGAGCCTGGCCCAGCACCCCCAGGTGAAGACACCCCGAGGCCAGAATCCCCACCTAATTCTCCTGAGGGTCCCAGATGCAGGGCATGCCAGAGGCTGAATGTGCAAGAGCGAAGGAGGAGTGCCAGACTGCAGCTCTTGCAAAGGCAACGTGAGGGGCTGTGAGTCTTGGCAGATTGACTCCCAGGGAAGGGAGGACCTGGTCCTAAATACCCCATGCACCTGCCTCAGTGCGGAAGCAACCGTGCCTGCTCAGACCTGATCCTGGCTTGTAGTATCCTCTCCCTGCTCCTACAACCTTTGATTGATTTCCCTGTTTTCTGACCTTCGGTTCTGTTGCTCAACTTGATTTCGGACTGTGTATCCAGTTTCCAGTGTGTGGTATATGTGGTGACCGGCTGACCCAGCACACTGAGATTGGCTGCCATTAGGGGCATTCCAGGGTGAAGGTAGCTGCCTCTCAACTGGCTGCATTAAACATATCACCTCTAAGTGAGGCCAGCATAGGTGGGGGTTGGCCGCCACCCAGACTGCTATCCCGCATCGGGTCCTGGTTGCTAGCTCTGGCTTCCCCTCTCCCACATCCCCAGGTAAGCTTAGGGCTACTGAGGCTGCTCCCAGACAGCACCAGGCCTTTTCCCCTAGTGAACCAATTCTGGCTTGTTTGGGATGTTAGAATGCAGCCACTTGGGTTCATCAGCCGGCTGCCACTTTGTTGGTAGCCAAAGGAGAGAAGTTGGGAGAAAGAGAGGCCCTTTCAACTGGTCTGCTCTCAACAGTCTGTATTTTGTGTTTGTTAGCAGTCGTGGGCTATTAAAATATTTTTCTTGATTCTTGTTAGGTGTATTGGGCAACTAAGGCCCCTGCCACAAGGGGGGGAAAAGAACGGCCAAAGTGCGGCTTTTTAGAGCCGCACCAAAAGAGACACGCGGCGGCGGCATCAGATAGATCCCCTGAACACGATCAGATGCCGGGGGGAAGCCACTGAAGGGAGAGCGAGGCAGCCGAACTGCGCATGAGCAGTTCGGCCGGGAGTCTCGATTGCTCCAGAAGACGGGCGCGCCGGCGATCTCACGGCCCCACTTGCTGCGCCGTTTCCGGTAAGTCTTGCTCTTTTGCAGGTTCTTTTTTGCAGCGGGTTTTCCAGCTGAAGGGACGGATCGGGGACGGGTGCGCGCCGCTTCCCAGATGTTGCGGTTTGATCGCGCCCGTTTGCTGCGCCCCCGATCCATCCCTCTTCCGGGCCAAAACCTCCCGTGTGACCAGGGCCTTTATGTATCTGAAGGCCCAGCTTCTACCATACATTCCAGCCTGGGAATGATACCCCACTTCTTCACAAGGAGCCTGCTGGGTGACCTTGGGCCAGTCACAGTTCTCCCAGAATTCTCTCAGTCCCACCCACCTCACAAGGTACCTGTTGTGGGGAGGGAAAGGGAAGGAGATTGGAAGCCACTTTGAGACTCCTTGAGGTAGAGACAAGTGGGCTATAAACACCTACCATTCTTCTAAGAATGACGTTTGCAGGGAAAGTTCTTCTAACTGTCCCACCAATCAACAATCTTGGTGGGTACACAAGAGAGGGCTTTTTTGGTGGCATCGCCATGATTATGGAACAATCTCACCAGGGGTGTGTAACTCCCCCCCCCCCCGGGGTTGATCTTCAATTTTATGTAGGACTGCATTGGACGGATTGAGTTTTTATTTATTGGCACTCCCAACTGGAGTGTTTAAACTGTGACCTTTAATGGGCTTTTAGAATTGCAGTTTTATTCACATTGTACTTATTGTGTTGTTGTTTTTTACAATTGTCTATTTATTGCAAGTTGCCTTGAATCTGGCAAGGGAGAAAGGCAGCTAAGAAATGTTTTAAATAAAGAAAACATAAAATAATGAATATAACAAATGATAATGAAATAGTCCTTGTGTTAGCTCTTTATGATTATATGCCTACAAAAACTCTTGATACGCTTTCCAACAGTCATATTCCCAAAATGTGGTAAATAAAAAGAAAACAGTAACATCAGTTAAGAAAACATTAGCAAATAACAGAAGCAAAAATCCGAACACTGTCAGAGGAGACTAAGGCCAGTAAGTTAAAAGGGGGGGGGCGGGCGGCGGAAACATTGCCAACGAAATGACCCATAACTCTTCTTATTTATTTAATTTTTGCTTGTCTGTTTCTTTGTTTTGCTCCCTGCAACTCACATGAGAAATCAGTGCGGCTACTGCATTCTGGATCAACTTGTGGGGCTGCCAGCTCTGGGTGGGGAAATTCCTGGAGATTTGGGGGGGGGGCAGAACCTGGGGAGGCTGGAGAATGGAAAAGGGATATATTATATCAGCGGGATATAAGGCTATACAGGCCAAAGCAGCCACTGTCTTCAGGGGAACTGATCTCTGTAGACTGGAAATCAGTTGCAATTCCAGGAGATCTCTAGACCCCACCTGGAGGTTGGCAACACTTTGAATCTTCCAGACCACGGTCCACATACACATGTAGAACGCAGATTATTGTCATCTAGCTGCTATAGGGCATGGATCTAAGAGCACTTCTGAACTTCTAGAATGTATGTCTTTGCAATTGTGTTACCCTGTCCAAGGCAGGCACGGTTTCACCAGCCCTTTGACGTCATTTTCATTGTTACCGGCATTAAATACAAATGACTAACAGTGCAATTCTATGCAAAGTTACTCCAGGGTTAGATAGATGGATGGATAGATAGGCAGTTCAGTAGAAGTTACTGGAATTTGTTGCGACAATTTTTTTTTTAATATAACAGAGCATAACTTTACCAATGGCATTTTACTGTTATTTAGAAGATTTATGTCCATTTTTTCCATTAAAGAAATTTCCAAAGCATGGAACAAACATAAATCTCCTAGTAAACAGAAAAAATACCATTCATAATGTATGCAATAATATGACAGAAGATGTTGTCAGACCCCTGCAGCAATCAATTCCCAACGGCTTTCATTCAAAGAAGTTAAGTTTATTGAGACACTGAAAGTATGCAGATATCTTAACACTTTTGTGTTAGAACTGGCAAAGCAAGCTGATATACATTATTCAAGGGGGTCCCCTGATGGCTCAGGTCCAATCAGAGGCCAGGTAGAAGCCCACCCAAGTAACGGGCAATAATTCTCAAGAGAAAAGTACACCAGACACTCAAGGTCGAAGACTTCAGTTACGTAGATAAAGAAAGACTGGACTGGAAACAGAGCAGAAACGAAAGTCAAAATTCCAGAGTCCCCCCCTCACACCCATGGCAGCTAGAATAGCCAGAGGCCTAGCTGACAGATATTAAAATATAAATTCCATGCATAAAAATAAATACTCTAAACAGGTCAAGCTCTTGGGGGCAAGAACAAAAGTCAAGCACTGTAGATCTCCTGCAAGCTACAAAACGTGACGCATAGGTAGAATCTGGATCGGGGCCATGCAGGAAGAGAAGAGGGTGGTTTCACTAATGAAAACAAGGCTTCCTGTGCTGTTCCTAGTATTTTAAATAATGTTTTTTTTAAAAAGGAATGCATCTATACTTTCTACTAACAGCAGCAGCCTGGTTTCAATCAGAGAAACCAAGCAGCTCTTGAAAGCTTATGTCTCCTCTTCCCTCCCTGCATAGCCACAACGCAAATCGTGTCTGCATCGGCACACGATTAATTTTTTTAAAGACAGATGGAGAGAGCCATCTTTTCCACCCTATCAGTTTTAGCCCTCGGAACAGGCAAAAAGTGGCTTGCCTTTCACATTTCACCCCTGCAGAGCTGAAATCTCTGGAGCACTGTTCCTGCATAGTGAGTCATCACTAGTAAAGGGGGGGAACGTGTGGAAAGAAGGCAGAGGGGAAAAGGCCAGAGAAAGCACCATCAGTGAATGGGGCAGCAACGTTTTCTGTTGGCCTTTGCCTCTCTCTCTCTGCATGCAGGAGGCTAACAGAGCTAAGCTGAGTTACACCCTTCTAACTCAGTTGACGTCAATGGGCTCACAAAGGTATAACTCTGTTCAGGATTACACTTTGAAAGCATTGGTGCTACTGAACAAATCGGGATTTTTGCTTTCGGACAGCACAACTAACCAACGTTAGTACAAACGATGTTTACAAAACAGGGGCGTATAATGGTGTAAAATCCCAGCTTAGCCCTACTAGTGTAGTGGTGGTATTAGGCTAGTATCTGGAAGTCCCAGGTTAGAATCTTCATTCGGCTATGCAAGCTTACTGAGTCACCTTAGACCAGTCACTGACTCTCAGATCTGTTGGAAATATGTATGTTGCAAGGTCTAAAGTCAGTCATTATGGGGTTAATGTGCTTACCTTGTGTGCTATTGCTTAGACTGACCTGGGAGGGAACTTGGCAGAAAGCCAATGGAAAGAAAGCCAGGAAACTGAAGCCTATTTACTAACAATCATTGGTTAATAATTCAGGTGATTTCCTTCTAGGGGTCAAGAAGAAATCTCCATTACCATCTGTGTGTCTGTTGTTGCAAGCATGTAGTCTTAAGTGTTTGTTGTTTTGTAGATTTTCCAATATACCCTTCCCTTTGGAATAAAGATTTTTACATATGAAGAAAATGCCTCCTCTCCAGTGAAAAAAGATCCATTGCGACTTCTGAATATCTAACTATTTTTACCAAATTTTCCAACAAGATCAACCTACCTCACAGGATTGTTGTGAAGATAAAAGGGGGAAGGGGAGAACAATGTTTTAATCTATTTTGTGTTCCCCAACTGGGAAGTAGGGTATAAATATTTAAAAATGAAATAAAAAATCACAGTTTGACAGGCAGTCTGCATTCAAACATCACAGTTTAATGAAGCCAGAGATTATACATGGTGGTTAATTGTGACATTTGAATGAAGCCATCTTCTCATATCACAAAGGCTGCTAATGGCCAACCCAGGCTTTTTTCATTTTGCTTCTCTTTTATCAGTTTTTAATTCCTCCCCCATGTGGCTTTTGATCATTATTTCATTGTAATTTCATTGTAATGCCTGGGAATTTTTGATTCCAAGCAGCTTTGGGACATATTTTAAAAAACCAGAAGGGGGAGTCTATAAATTCTCAAACAAACCTACAGGTCTCATAAGTGTATTGATGGCATGTCTGCTGCTACCACGTCACAGCTGTTACTGATTACAGACTATATTTTAAAGGCAACCTTCCTCCACCACTGAGGAGTGTAGCTTTGCCTTGTCCTGTCACACACCACCCGGCTGCATTGTCCATAGAGCTTAATGGCACAACACTCACTGGTTAGCACTTGGCTTTCTGACAGCAGCCTGGCTAGGGTTGGGAGGGGAAGCCCGACAAAGAACTCAGACAGCTAATTATCCCCTTGACTTGCCAAGCTCAGAACATTAGCAAGATGCCAATTGGCATTAGGAGACACGTCAGCTCAGGTGTGAACTGCCTGATGGACTACTGGCCAATGCAAGAGCATTCCTAGAGGATATGGTCATTAAAAAAAACACCCTTTAAGTTAAGACAAAGGACCACTTCACCTGTGATGGATAATCTATGTAAATATCACTCTGGGTAGGAAACTGTGGCTCAAGTGGAGCTGTGGTGGCTCAAGTGGTTAAGATGCTGAACTGCAGGCTGTGGAAGGTCGGTAGTTCAGCAGTTCGAGACCTGAGTTGCCGCATGACGGAGTGAGCTCTCGTCTCTAGTTCCAGCTCCTGCCAACCTAGCAGTTCGAAAGCAAGAAATGGCAAGTAGATAAATAGGTACCACTTCGGTGGGAAGGTAACAGCGTTCCGTGCGCCTTGGTGTTTAGTCATGCCGGCCACATGACCACGGAAACGACTTTGGACGGCGCTGGCTCTTCGGCTTTGAAACGGAGATGAGCGCCGCAACCCTAGAGTCAGACTCGACTGGCTTTCGAGCAAGGGAACCTTTACCTTTAGGAAACTGTGAATACTCTGTGTGAATATTCTGTGAGCCAGTTTGGTGTAGTGGTCAGGAGTGTGGACTCTACCCTGAGAGAACTGGATTTGATTTCCCCACTCCTCAACATGCAGCTGCTGGTGTGACCATGGGTCAGTTACAAGTTCTCTCAGAGCTGTTCTCTCACAAGCAGTTCTCAAAAGAGCTCTCTCAGCCCCACCTACCTCACAGGGCGTCTGTTGTGGGGAAGGGAAAGGAGATTGTAAACTGCTCTGAGATGCCTTTGGGTAGTGAAGGGCGAGGTCTAAATCCAATCTCTTCTTCTTTTCTTCTACTTCAGAGTTTTAGCTACAATTTTAGAGATCCCCATTTCAAATCTCAACTTTTTGAATGAACTCACTAGGGGCTTTAGGCAGCCTAGAATCTCTCAGTCCAAACTCCTTCTCCCATCCTCAATCTGTAAAATGGGGACAGTTATATTTATTATTAATTTATTTCATTTATACACCATTTTCCTCTCCTTTGGCAACCTCAAAAAGCTTACATCACTCTTCTCTTCCATTTAATACTCACAACAACTCTGTGAGGTAGGCTAGGCTGAGACCATATAGCAAGCCCAAGGTCACCCAGCAAACTTCTATTTCAGAGTGGGAATTCAAACCCTAAATCTCCCAGTTCGGAGTCTGAGTAACCAAGCTTGCTGGGTTACTGTAAACATCATACTACGGTAATGTATAGGAATCCTTTTAAACACTCAAAAGTGCTATACAAGTGCTGTGAATTATTATTGCATTGCTGCATAACTCAGGTCATTTTGCTTTGTGGCCATACAGCAAGAAGATAAGGGTCTCAGGATGCTGAGTTCTGTGATGTTCATCCAAAATGAGAAACCCACAATTCTACAGCCTGGCTACTTTATGCATATTGTATGCAAATTGTTCACACCTTGGCCTAATACATTCAGCTTCTGGGGAGGGGCATCAGCAATGCAAGGCACTAAAGCTCTACCAGGTTCAAAAACCCTCCCCCACTATATCCTTTCCACTCTGACTTCTACAATTTCATGCACTACTGCCCACACATTTTCAAGCTTTTTTATTTAATTTAAAGGAACGGAAGATGAAAGATGCTGCACGATACATTTTGCATGGAATGCCTCAATGACACAATACCAATACAGAAGTGTAAATGTGTAGATATGGAGAAGAGTCCACTGTGTATCTTGTAAGCTTTTGTGTTGTGAACACCATTTGCCAGCCATAGGGAAGGGGCCTAGGGGAGTCTGGCCCCCTCAGAGATATTCCAAGCACCGTCCCTGAATTGTTAGCTGTCCTTTAAAATGAGGAAAATGCTACTCATTTGCTCAAAGCATTCTGACTGATAACGGACGAGTACTAAGCACTTAAATTTACATTTAACAACATTAAATTTTAACGTATTATTAGGCAATACGGTTATATCATTTTAAATATGTTAGGTTAACTGGATTTAGCTTCTGGGTATTCTGTAATGATTTCCCCCTCCCAACCAATGTATCCTTAGGCCCACTCTGCACAAAATGTCTGAATACAGTCACGTGTCGGGGGTGGGTGGGTGCAGAATGAGACTGGGGACAAGGTGATTCTTCTTTTCCCCACATCCCTGTCATGCAGGAGAATCGCTGAAGTTGAGTAGCAGTTTGGTGTAGTGGTTAAGAGCGGCAGACTCTAATCTGGAGAACCAGGTTTGATTCCCCACTCCTCCACATGCAGCCAGCTGGGTGACCTTGGGTCAGTCACAGTTCTCTCAGAGCTGTTCTAGAAAGAGGAGTTCTCTCAGAGATCTCTCAGCCCCACCTGCCTCACAGGGTGTCTGTTGTGGGGAGAGGAAGGGAAAGGAGATTGTAGGCCGCTCCAAGACTCCTTGAGGTAGTGAAGGGCGGGGTATAAATTCTCCTCCTCCTCTTTGGTGAATGTAATAGTGAATTTGCTGGATTAGGACTGGGGAAACTCAAATGCAATCCCCCCATTCAACCATGCTCTCCACTGGGAGACTGGGGGCTGTTGATACACTCTCAGTATGGTGGCTTGGTGATACAACACATGACTTGCATGCCGAAGGTCTAAAAGCTAAACTACACACTACGGTTCTTAAAGAGCTGGGTCTGGGGAACCGGGACTTGTGTTCCCACAGCTGTTTCCCATCTCAAAAACCAGGCTGTGGGGTTAATTTGCCATTGTTTTGCTTCACAAGGAGTATCTGTATACATGGAGTCGCAAAACTGGGAAAATGAGCCCCACCCCCAGCATGGTTTCCGAGTGGGGAAACAGACTGTGGGGGAGGCAGGAGCCCTTCTTCCCTCCACCCCGTGCCATTCCGAGCCCCTCTGGTCTCTCCTCTTTTTTTTAAAGCAGCTGTTCCCTGCAGCTGTTGTGTGGCTACAGGGAAGACGAGTAGGGCCCAGGGAAGCCAGATGCAACCCTCTAAAAAACCGTCAATGTGTAGTTTGGCTCTTCGGTTAAATCCGGAGCATCTGTGTTCAGGAGAAGGGTCAGCTGCACTTTTAACCTGCGTGTCAAATAACTGCAATGTCTACCTATGAAAACGGGGTGCTGGCAAACAAAACAGGAGAAAAAGGTATACCTGGCCAGGCACCCGGGGTGCTCTGATGATGCTGACAGCACCCCGGGTGATTCACCTGAGTCCACCGGGCAGAGAACTGGCTCAGCTTGACAAGCCAAATGGCCTGCCCTGCAGCTACTCAGCAGGCGTCCCAAGGACTGAGGACCGCTGCATCAGAGGATCACCAGGAGCAAGTGCCAGGAACCACCTTTCCCTCCCTGACACCTTGAGATAGACAGATCAATAATCATACGTGTTGCTGTGAAAATCAAATGGCTAAGGGGAGGGCAATGGATGCCATCCGGAGCTCCTCAGAGAAAGGCGAGATAAAAGGTGATAGATACAGGGCTATTTTGGGGCAGGAACGCACAGGAACGGAGTTCCGGCTGGCTCCCAAGTTGACCACGCCCAGCAGGAACTCATTAGCATAATAGGCCACACCCAACAGCAGAAACTCATTAGGATTGGCTACATTAGGGGTGTGTGGCCTAACATGCAAAGGAGTTCCTGCTACAAAAAAGCCCTGGGTTTTGACAACAAACAAGGTAAACAGAATAAGAAGCAAAAGATGTTTGTGGCTGGATGACTATACTTCTGGTAACATGGGGGTGCGGCCTAATATGCTAATGTGCTATGTTCTCATGGGTGTGGCTGGATATGCTAATGAGTTTCTGTTGTTGGGTGTGGCCTATTATGCTAATGTGTTCCTGCTGGGATTTTTCTACAAAAAGAGCCCTGTAAAGATTGATAAACGTGAAATTGCACCTGCCTGGATTTGACACCTGTAGATGTTGGGAAATGAAGTATCCTATTCAAAGGAAACGCCCAAGTCATTACACTGAAAGGCACTCGCAAAAGATATGGCACATTTCTCTGGATGGTACTACATGTGTTAAGAACCATCAAGGTTAAGAGGATCTACAGGTGTAGGCCCAGTGATTCTGTTAGTCAAGTTACAAACACTGAACATTGACAGATATACAATAATATACATGTGTTTATTACAAAGCAAATTTTAAAAACCGATATTGGTCCTGGTGATAGCCTCAATTAAGAATCAAATGGTAACAAGCAAAAATGACCGTTATTGGCCCTGACCATATGCATTTCGGCCCGTTGGCCTTCCTCGGTGGTCCAACAAATGAATGGCTCCTGACATTACAATGCAACAATTGTTTCTTACAAATTGACTAAGATGACATTTTGTAATGATTATTGTCTGTAACCAAAAACAAAGATATTCATTAGAGGCCTCATTCTTGATAGTTTGCTACCATGGTCAGGTACACTTTCCTATAGTAATGGTTTACTTGTGTACATTTCTTGCTTGGTCAGAAAAAATTGATGCAGCCAGGAAGAAGAAGAAGAAGAGATTGGATTTATACCCCGCCCTTCACTACCCGAAGGAGTCTCAGAGCGGCTTACAATCTCCTTTCCCTTCCCCTCCCCGCAACAGATACCTTGTGAGGTAGGTGGGGCTGAGAGAGCTCTGAGAGAACTCCTCTTTCTAGAACAGCTCTGAGAGAACTGTGACTGACCCAAGGTCACACCAGCAGCTGCATGGGGGAGGAGTGGGGAATCAAACCTGGTTCTCCCAGAGTCCGCGCCCCTAACCACTACACCAAACTGGAGCCAACAGCAACATAATAGTACAATTGGCACTGTATGTGTGCCATACATGAATAAAGAAGTTTGCAGTTGTGGTAAAGATTTTAAAGGCTTCCCTAAAAACAAAAACAAAAAAATGGCTCAGGCACCCAGGTCTGGTTAATCTTTGAAGTAGCAGACCATGTGTGCAGAGAGGTACAAGAAGCAGCCAGTCTCCCCGCCTTTTATGATTATTTCTGAATAAACTAGTTATGCAGTGCATAATGTTGGATTAGCTTTGTCTGATAAATATACATGCGTGCAATAGTGTTTTCAATTTACAGTGGCACAATGCTAAAATTCATTAGCATTTTTAGGGCTACAGGAGAATGGAGATGTCCCACTTCCCGAATATCTTGCAACTCAGCCATTTCATCTCACACATATAAAACATCTTTTCTAATTTATATGTGTACTCGTACAATCCTCAAGCCAAAAGAAATGAACAAAATCACATAATCTGATTCTCTTCCAAAATTAGATTTTCTTCCCTCGGTATAAACAAATAAATCAGGCTATAGAAAACCATCCATACAAAATCAAAAGAGCTAACGGGGGTAAAGGTGGTGGAGGAGAAGATAGGAAGAACTTGTTAACTAGAACAGCAGAACATGTTTTTAATAGACAGGCAAAAATACAGTTTAATCCAATGAAGACAAGAGCAAGAAAAATGCACCAGATCAAGCAATACCAGCTGTTCTTCAAGAGAAAAGTGAACCAGAAATTGGAGGTGAATTTAATAACTACTTGAGGAAAGAAAATCTCACCACGAAGTGAGATATCCCTGTAATCTTCCCATGCTTACTTGTTCTTATATGCCACCACAGGATCGCTCTCCTCCCCCCGTGAGAGAATAAAAGACTTTAAGGACATAAGGACATAAGAGACGCCAATATTGGATCAGGCCAAAGGCCCATCCAGTCCAACACTCTGTGTCACACAGTGGCCAGAAATACCAGGTGCCCCTCAGGAGGTCCACCAGTGGAGCCAGGACATTAGAAGCCCTCCCACTGTTGCCCCCCCCAGCACCAAGATGACAGAGCATCACTTGCCCCAGAGCCCCTATCTATACCTTGTGGCTAATAGCCACTGATGGACCTCTGCTCCATATCTATATATCTAATAGCGAAGTTGCCCCCGGAGTGCGGATCGCTAAATCAGCGCTCCGGGGGCAGCTGGGGGGCCGAGGGAGGTTTGTGCACACGTGGGCCAGTCCCCACATGTGCACAAAAATAAAAAAAGTTGAAAAAAATCTCGGGGGGATGTTTAAATCCCCCCGAAAGTGCAAGAGCGTCTCCTGCGCGTGCGCAGGAGACGCTCTGCGACCTACCGGGCTTGCGTGCGGGGGAAGGGAGAGAACGGCCGGTGAGGCCCAGCAGCGGCGGCGGCGGGGGAGAAAGACCGGTGAGGAGGGGGAAGAGACGTGGAGCCAGCGTTCCCGTGAAGGGAACTTTCTTCTCCTGAAAATTATTCATTTATCATGGTTCTATCCCACTTTTTTGGTCACAGGACCCTCCAAATGGCTTATATAATATATTTAACATACATTATCATACATAATGATGGATCAATAAAACAGAGAAAATCCAGAAATTAAAAATGGGGAAGTAAATAAAGCAATATACCCATTGAAACCAGCAGACCAATAAAACATGGCTCCTGTCCTGACTCAAAAAAACAGCATTGACCCAAAGACTGAAGAACCACCTGAACAGTATTGTCATAGACAATTAACAAGATCGGACAGCAGTGGGGAACTCCAGGCCCCGCCCCTTTTTCAACTCCCCAAAACCCTATTAAGACATGGGCTTCTAGCATGACAAAAAGTTTGCTGGGTCTCTGCTCTTCAGCATACCAGAAGTTTTCCTGGCGGGAGGGAGCATTCTGCCATCCCCCATGGGAAATTCACCTGTTGCACCTGAGGGCTTGCAAACGGAGCCCCTGGGATGTAACAATGAAAATTCCAGAAGCCACTGCTCTGCCTGGAAAATGCTTGGCGTTCTGACCTCCCCCAAATGGTTACATAAGCCAGGGGTCCCCAACATGGTACCCATGGCAGCCATGGTACCCACCCACACCTTTCCTGGTGCCCACCAAATGGTTTTAGAAAGTGGGCGGAGCCAGGTGGGGCTTTCGCCAAGCAAGACGTCTAACTGGCCACTGAAGAGCCGACTGCCTATGCAGGTTTTTTAAAAACAGTGTTTTGGCTGCAGCTGCCACCACAGCACAAGGAACATCACTATGTGGCTGAATGTACGCGGCAACAGCCATTGTGTAGCTGGTTCTGCCTCGTGGGGCAGCCATTTTGTGGCAGCCATTTTGTGGCTGCACCCACCACACTGTGCGAGAATTCCAAAGGTGTCCACAGGGACAGAAAGATTAGGGACCACCATGGAGAAATGCAGCTAGCTCCAGTCAAGATCTATTATGTCCCATGTAATGGTCTGAATAATGCACTCCTGATCTAAACGGTGAGTTAGGGCCCATCGAACCAAGATCTGAAACTGATGTGAAGTTGGCTTATTAACCAATGCTAATCTTAACTATGTATGAATATGCACAACCTGGCTTGCCTCCCAGCACCACCCTCACAAATACCCCAGCTACAGAGACGAATGTGAGGAAACCGTCATTTGTTGAGGCACAACAGGATCGCCTAATAGATAAACATAAACTAATCCTAGTTTTAAAAATAAATCATGGTTTTCGCATTGTGTCTGAATGCAGCCAAAGGAAATACGCTTTCATGGAACAATTAATCAATATGTTACAATATATAAAGTGCGTTTAGTGTGTTCAGAGTTCTCCACATCCCTTAACTGGTTGTAATCCTTCAGAGTTTTTAGTCAGAGATGGCTACAAGGACATTACTCAAACCCTATTATTTCACCGGAGTTGAATATTGGTAACTATCCCATTAAGAAAGCCACTATATGCAGAAGGCAACCTGGGCCTTTAAAAATGTCACAAAAGTCGATCCATGAAGGCCCGTGAGAGGGCTGTTTTGGCACTTGAAAAGGACTCTGGGGGGACACGATCCACTGTTCCCACTGCACCACAAACCCCAAAAGGATCAGGCCCTTGCAGCATTTCTAAATGGCCAAATCCTTCTCTAAAATAGAGTCTGCAGCCACAGGTAGGGCCCATGGCTGACAGAACATCTAGTTCAGCCCTTCGTGTCTCTATCCCATTGCTGCATTGTTTGTTAGCGAGAAGTGATACCGCTTGCTCCCTAACCCTGTAGCGGTTGCGACCAAAGCTAGAAGCACAAGCATAGCTTTTCCTGCCAGCCAGCTGCTAAAATTACAGGGATCTCCAAACAGGAAGGACGGGCCTGTGGGTTACTTAGTGCAACTTGGGAATGTTCAGCCATCCTGTCACAGAAGTTTTCCCATGTTCCTCTCCATTGCTGCATCCCCTTCCGACCTCTGGAAAGAGCATGCCTGGAGGAGCAATTTCACCCTTTTGCATTTTTTCACTACGCACTCCCCCATCCCACACAGCTTGTCCTCCATGTGGGCCCCACAACCCTGTGAATGATCTTTCTATGCGTACAAAGGGGCTAAGAACAGAGAGGAAGGCAGGAAAACTCCCCGTTCCATACACAAAGTGGTAGGACACACACCAGTCTTTAAAAACTTGACTAACTTGACTTTTATTTTGAAATCATTGCCATTATTTCTCTTCTTTATTATTATTTTTTTTAAAAACACTCTGGTGTTCAAGGATAAAAGGCAAAGAGAAGACCGGTTTAGCGAATCATTCACATTTATGAGAAGAAGAAAAGTTGTTTTTTATACCCCACCCTTCACTACCCGCAGGAGTCTCAGAGCGGCTTACAATCTCCTTCCCTTCCTCTCCCCACAATAGACACCCTGTGAGGGAAGTGGGGCTGAGAGACCTCTGAGAGAACTGTTCAGAGAACAGCTCCGAGAGAGCTCTGAGAGAACTGTGACTGGCCCAAGATCATCCAGCAGGCTTCATGTAGAAGAGCAGGGAATCAAACCCAGTTCTCCAGATTAGAATCTGCTGCTCCTTAACCGCTACACTACACTGAAACCTTACAGCTGATAAAAAGTTGTAACCCAAATTCAATTCAAATTAACTTTTTAAAAATCACTGTTTCATGACAGCAAAGGGTTTTGTGTGATCAGCATGTCTATTCTATCCATTGATCTTTTTGTTGTTGTTATTCTAATAAAATTAACACTTGAAAAACACTTGGACAATATTTGACCGTATTTCACCAGCCAATTGTCCAGATATTTTTTTTTTTACTGGGCTACTGGCCAACCCTCCAGGTAACCAAAAGCTTCCTGATGCAAAGTCAAAATGAGATCTTTGTAGTGCATTGATCTGCTTCCAATAGGGAAAGCAACCAGGTGGGCCTGTACGCCCAGGCATTTGCAACACGAAACAAATGCCCGCCAGAATGTCTGGGTTTCCTGTTTTGTGCTCAAGAGAGTTTTCTTCGCGAAGCTTGTCTTGCCGGCAACTGAGTTAAATGAATGTGTTTTGGATACTGGCCAGCGCAGGAAACAAATTGGCAGTTGCAACTCTCTAGATATACCTAGGAAGGTAATGAGGCAAAGGAAGCACAGGTGTTTAAAAAGGGGGGAAAGAAACTGCAAACAACACCCCCAAACACCCACAGTGTAATTTGAAAAGTGCCCCTTGATGCATCACGAGGAATACTGCTTGGGGTCATAATAGCCCAGCTGTCTCTGCTGGGAGAGTTCAGCTTTGCGTCTCGGCTAGAGCAATACACAAGCCAAGGAAGTCTCCCTAGTTAAGGCAGCACTACGTGAGTAGCAGACCGTGGGCCCCATCTGACGTGGTCTGCAAAGTGACATTACTTGACTGACAGCCCTGGCCCTACTGTGACTGTTTCCACCACCACCACGGAGTTGCAGAGTCCCCCTTTGGAGGATGCAGAATAGGTCAGCGCCTGCCCATCTGTTTCTTTCCTCTTACTGGAAGAACCTGCCCCTCGTTTTAGATACAAGAAGTTGCAAGAGACACTGTGTCCAGGTCTTGGGCTGGATCACTGGCTAGAAGAGTTTCGACCAGGGCTGGCCCAACTCTGCACCCGCTAACCCTCTCCCACCTGGGCCACATTCTCCAGAGCCTCTACTCCCTGCTGTTAGGACCTCACCAGGGAAGGAGCTGCATTGCCTTTTCTCTGCCTGCTCTTGTGCTCTCAAAACTGGCTGCCTCTTTAGCACACATTCTCAAGTCCAGAAATACACACGAGTCGCATCGGATGCAAAGGGCACACGTGTGCATTTTTTGCCACTTGTACTGTTAAAATGCACAAAGGGAAGGGGTTCAGTCCTGATACTTAATAGGATGAGTCCTGGAAAATATATACATATGCAACTCGCATCTCATGTAGCACAAATGTATTTTATGCTGTGGCATTCACGTCCCAAGCACAATGGGCGAATTGTCCCCAAGAGCAAAGAAATGTTAAAGTCACCTTGAGCGATGCTGCCAAAAACAGTAGACCCAGAGCAGACCCAGCACACACAGAGAATTATACACCAAGGATGAAACATTTTCACAGCCACACTGGGCATTCATGGAACCCACCAGCAAGGACATAAAGAATCTCTACATGATGATTTACAAGGATGGATTCACACATGCATGTGTGAAACACTCATCTTGCCACTTAGGGTTTCTCTGCTGACTGTGCAATGACAGATGGCTCAAAGGCTCTGTCTGTGGTGCTTAATATCTGGTCTGTTTGACAAACTGAAAAACAGGCATGAATGAACTTCTCCTCCAATGCAGATCAGGGCACATAGCACCAAAATCAGGAGGAGGGAAAATAACAAAATAGGCACACCATTGCTAGGAGTTTTGATCCAGGGACACTGGTAGCAAGGACCTTATTTATTTACTTTAATTACTGCCTGCCTTTCTCACTGAGACTCAAGGAGGATTACAAAATTAATCCTTAATGTTTGCACTATCATGGCTGATTGGGGGGACTGTTGGCCCGATTTCTCCTGCACAACACTGCCACTATTGCAGATGGCCAGAAGACTGTACTGCAACTCCCAGCCCTACAGAGATCATGTGCTGCAAGGAGCCCAGGTTTATTTTATTTTTATTGTATTAGATTTGCATAGCAGGCTCAGGGCAGGTTCCTGCATACATAGTGTACAAAAACAGTTAAAACCAATTAAAATACATCAAATAAACTATACAGAGCCTCTAACCAAAGCCTCAACAGATGAGGTTGTTGGGGTTCCAAGTGATTATTCAGAATTGATTTACTGGAACACTGGAGGAGAGGCCCAATAAAGAACAAGAAGAGGTGGAGATTGGATTTATACACCGCCTTTCACTCGGAGTCTCAGAGCAGCTTACAAACTCCTTTCCCTTCCCCTCCCCACAACAGACACCCTGTGAGGTAGGCGAGGCTGAGAGAGCTCTTTCCAGAGCTGTCCTTGAGAGAACAGCTCTGACAGCACTATGGCTTGCCCAAGGTCATCCAGCCAGGTGCAAGTGGAGGAGTGGGGAATCAAACCTGGTTCTCCCAGATTAGAGTCCGCGCACTTAACCACTACACCAAACTGGCATGTGGACGCCCACCGCCTCAGCTAAAAGCCTGGTGGAACATCTCCATCTTGTAGGAACTGTAAAAGGTCCCACAGGGCCCTGATGTCATATGGGAGCTCATTCTACCAGGTAAGGGGGCAGGTTGTTCCATCCAGATCTACAAAGCTGCTTAGTCACCCTAAATCATTGGTTTCAGCTGTTCATAGACTGCAGAAGTGCTTGCCAGTTGGCCGGGAAGCCAAGTCTAAGCAGGTAAGATGCTTAAAGAGATGCAAGAAAAGGGGGAACACGTTTGGGAAACACAGAACCAAATATGAAATATTTCTCACCCCTGAAAACGTGGAACTATGAGAAGTATGGATGAAGTCCCAGTTTCATTCCACCCTGGTTAACTAACCTTCCATTTCTTTCATCTGACTTAGAACAGGGCTGGTTGCGGTTCCATCAGAGCCTCAGCAGAGAGGTGCGTTAAGATACTAAAAGGCACAGGAAGGATCGCCCAGGGATTGCCTCCTTGTTTCTTCCTATAATGAGGCTCCTGGGACAAATGCTACTTGCATCTAATCAATAGTCGACATTACATTTAATCGGTGGATTACCATGCGCCAGGCTCTGAGATAGAAACTCCGCACTGTGTCCTGAATAACAAACATTCCAAGGGACAGGATGATTCCAGCTGAAGAGAAGCAGATCAGGCTCAAGGGAAGAATAAAACTCAGGGTTAGATCCTGACCTCAGCCATGCCGACCCACTGAGCGAGCCGCTCAAGTCCACCGGGGAATCCACACATAGGTCCAGCAGACCTTCTCCACAGTCACTGTGCATTTTCCTATAGCTCTTCGCCTAAGGCACCAACAGATCTACAAAGAGGTGATTAAGTGCCCTAGGGGTACAGGGCTCTGGGGTAAGGGATGGGCCCCTTTAAGGGGTGGAGCTTGGCACACAGGAAGGCCAGCTTTCAGACTTCAGCAGTGGCCTCCCTGAAACTTTCTTCCCATGTCTTCACTATTTGCTCTCAAAAATTACGACTGATGGTCTGCCTACAAGAACAGCCAGGCTTTGACAGCGGTGCCCAGTACACCTGGGAACCAGCTGATCCAAGAGAACAAAAGCCTACAGGCACTACTACTGAATGCAGAGGTCATTTCGGGGGGGGTTGCGGGGGATCGCAGTTCCCCCGGGTGAGGTACGGGGGGCGGGGCACATGACGAAGCCCCGCCCCCTGCTTCCAGCCGCCCCGCTTCCGGCCCTCATTCAGCCAGGAGGAGGCAGGAGAAGAGGGAGGGTAAGTTGCTTCCTCCCTGCCTCTCCCCACCCCTGCCTGCCTGGGGCCAGGGAGGGCCTTTGCGGGGCTTCCTTGCACTCCCGCCGGCCTTGCAGGTCCACCGCCGGGCCCCTCATGGGGCTCGGCAGTGGAGCTGCAAGGCCGGCGGCGGCGGCCGGGACCGTTGGGGGCGGGGTGTGTGGCCTTATGACACACTTCCGGTGATGTCAGGGGGTGTGGCCTTATGACACACTTCCAGTGATGTCAGGGGGTGTGGCATATGCTAATGGGTTATGCTAATGAGTTCCCCTAGCTCTTTTTCTACGAAACGACCCCTGACTGAATGTATGCCCTGTATTTAGAGAATACTGACTAAAATCAGTCCTGAACTGGATCGCCCAGGCTAGCAAGACCTCCTCAGATCCTGGAAGCTAAGGAGGGCTGGCCTCGGTTAGTATTTGGATGGGAGACTGCCAAGGAAGACCAGGGTTGCTACGCAGAGACAGGTAATGGCAAACCACCTCTGAACGTCTCGGGTTGAAAACCCCGGGGGGGGGAGGTGTCACCACAAATTGGCTGCAACTTGACAGCAGAAACAAAGCAAAACACAAAACATAAACAAAACTAAGATCAACGCCATTCCTCCAGCTCAGGGACTTCATACAAACATCGGCCAGCACAGACTAGAACTGCAGCCCTGGTGGCTTCCGAAAGTGACTCACTCAGGCCGTATGCAACATTCGTGCCTTCAGGAGCTATATCTCCCCCTTCAGCAATGCAACATAATGTGCAATTAAGAATTAGTTATTAATATCAGGGCATCTGTCAAGCCGTTAACCTTACACAACACACACAAAAATGCAAACAGCCACGTCACGTGCCCAGTTAATGCAATGTTGGGCACCAAGAGCAAGGCTTTGTCACTTATCTCAAAGGTTTTGTGCTTTGTTTTGCACCCGGCTGTTGCTCATTCTTTTAACACTGAGTGATCAGGCAGCCATTAAGGATGCTGGCTCTTTGCAGCACCCCGCTGAGCTCTATCTGTGGAGACAGGGGGCCCAGGAAGAAGACAAACAAGACCGGTCACCTGCTGCAGGCTCTACAGGTGTTACAGACATAAGAATATCGATACGAGAAGAAGAGAGCAGGGTGACAATGGGAAGGTTGTTCGATTACGGGAGAACAAGACCCAGAGAAATGGTCTGAAGATACGTGCTCCAATTATATTGCTAAAACTACTGATGGGTGAACTCTCCTAATGTGAGATCGCAGAAGGCTCGGCAACTGAGCAGCATCGGCAAACACTTTGGGGGGGGGGGCAGAGTTGCACTTACCTGTAACTGTTGTTCATCGATGTCTCCTGTGCAGACACACATTCCCTCCCTCCCAGAGAGCCAATTTGGTGTAGTGGTTGAGTGTGGGGACTCTAATCTGGGAGAGCCGGGTTTGATTCCCCACTCCTCCACATGCAGCTGCTGGATGACCTTGGGCAAGCCATAGTTCTGTCAGAGGTGTTCTTGAGAAACAGCAGTTTCTGTCAGAGCTCTCTCAGCACCACCTATCTCACAAGGTGTCTGTTGTGGGGAGGGGAAGGGAAAGGAGTTTGTAAACTGCTCTGAGATTCCGAGTGAAGGGCGGGGTATAAATCCAATCTCCTCCTCCTCCTGCCCCGCTGTGAGCTCTCACAAGGCCTATTGTGCCATGGAAGGGGGCTTCAGCGGCTTAGCAGGAACTGAGGGAAGGGGAGTATGCAGGGGTCATTTCGTAGAAAAAGAGCTAGGGGGACTCATGACACCCCGTGAGGTGGGTGGGGCTGAGAGAGCTCTGACACAAACTGCTCTTTTTCAAGGACAGCTGTGCGAGAGCTTGTGACTGACCCAAGGTCACATCAGCAGGTGCAAGTGGAGGAGTGGGGAATCAAACCCGGTTCTCCCAGATTAGAGTCCGCGCACTTAACCACTACACCAAACTGGCTCTATGCTTGTTTCTTTTTTCTTTTTGGGTAATTTTGTTTTGTATTTTTATGTGTGGCTGGGTGTGCGCATGTGTGTGAGCGTATGTGCCCCTGGAAGTCATGGCAACCTCTGGTGACTGACCCCTGCTGAGGCCTGGAGGATATTCAGAGAGGTGGCTGAAAAAAGCCTGCCCCCACCTCCCACCTCTGGTATTTCAAGGAGGGCTCCCTTCCAAGTACTTGCCAGAGTCAACCCTGCTTAACTTCCGAGGTCTGGTGAGATTGGGCTTGCCTGGGCTATCCAGGTCAGGGCCTCTTTGGAGTTTTTGAGCTAGAAAGAAAAGGCCCTGCGGCCGGCCTGCGCAAGGGCAGTCCCGATGTGGGGCTGCACAAGAAGACAAAAGTTGAACTTCAATTTTTATCAAGAGTTCTAATATTAAAAACGTATGAAAACACCTTTCTCTTAGGCAACTGTAACCCAAGGCAAACAACAGATTAAAAACCATAAAAATCACAAAAAAACCCCTCTTAAGTCTCAAACTATGAAAGCTGCCAGCAAAAACCTTTCGAGTTAACATCATGAGATGAGATAGAATGTGGTGGCTTTGAGTAAACTTCACCGTTCAGAAGGCAGCCCCAAGTAGAGGAGGGGTAAATGGAAAAGAGCTTTATTGCAGGCAGGATGAGGATTCGGCTATCAGGGAATGTGCAGCAGAGAACTCTGGAGGTCAGCAAAGTCGCTCCCCGGTGAATGCGTGCCATACTTTGTTCAGAACAATTGACTGAGTAGGTTTAGAAAGGTAAGAAAGGATGTGCAAAATGACACTAGGGATGCTGGAACACCCGCCACTCCAGCTCCTAGCTTGTTCGCTGGTCCTCAAGAGGGAGCTGACTTCTCGATGAATGATTCGACAGGTTCATTGACCCATTCATGGCTGCTTGGTAGGACGTTTCACTGTATTCCTTTCTAACTATGTAACAGAGCACAATTGGCCTTTTGCACGTGTGCGTTCTCACACAGCCCGGTTGGGTTCTACTACCTGCTGTCCTCACTGCTTAATTGCTCTACTCGGCAGGCGAGTGTTTAAACAGACAATTAAATCAGCCACAAATCATATTAATCAGTCATTAGTAAATGCTGCGGAGGGAAGGGGGCATGGTGCAGCCTGACATCTGGGGCCAAGCGGGGTCAGCCCCGGATAGTACTTGGATGGGAGACCTCCAAGGAAGATGGCAGAGGCAGCCAATGGCAAACCACCTCTTGTTTGCCACTTACCCTGAAAGCCCCTTGCTGGGGTCGCACTTTACAAACACGCAGAGTAAATGCTGTGTTTGAATTTTTAAAAATCATATCCTTTAATGTTCACCTAAGCAGTTCCTAGTGATAATTATGGCTACTGGTCAGTTTGAATAGGCAACATCTTTTCAGAAGCCCAATCCAAACCTGTTCATCAGGTATCCGCGGTCGTTCAGCACGAAATAAACAGGCTGAGTGATCGGATCATATCTAATCTACACCTTCCAAAACAATAAGTTCAACTGTCAAACGTGTCCGTGGTGGAATCTGCAGTACCTCTAATTGACGCCTGATCCCATTCAATCAGTGTTTCAGCAGAAACTATTCTCTGCTCTACAGTACCCGGTCAGCTTAAAAAATTATCGTTCCCTTCACTTTCTTGCTGCCAGGTTGTATACATGGGGGTGCAACCAATGATGTCACAACACTATAAATCCGATAAGATTTTGTTACATGATAATGAGTTCTTGTAGCCCTTTCCTACCTGCCCAGGGAAATGCTGATGGCCACTTTGGGGTCAGGAAGCAATTTTTCTCCAGACCAGTTTGGCCCCCAGTGATCCTGGAGGTTTTTTTAAAATCATATTCTGGGCATGGAACTGGGGGTCACTGGGGGTGAGGGGGTAGGTATTCGTGGATTTCCTGCACTGTGCAGGGCGTTGGACTAGATGACCGTGGAGGTCCCTTCCAGCTCTATGATTCTATGATTCTATGTCACTGAGGGCAAACAATACTGGCTTGGAAGGTAGCCAATGTTCAGATGGGTGATCCTATCCAATTTAGGATCACGGAGTTAACAGATGGCTAACGAAGTCAATTCAAAGGAATGCTTCTCCATATAGGATCAGAGGCCTGACCCATGATACTCAACTGACCTTGAGGAGCATTTAATGGGAGAGAGTAAAATTTGCATAGCCTCCCCCCCCCCATACATGCCTTAATAAGAGTTTGTAGACATTACCAACAAGCAAAGGATACTAGAGGGAATATGTAACAAGTGATCTATGGTGCCAGTCAAGAGACAGAGCCAGTGAA
>NW_015165249.1:162247-172016 GCF_001447785.1 Gekko japonicus | reverse complement strand
GGGATGCTGGAATACCCGCCACTCCGGCTCCTAGCTTGTTCGCTGGTCCTCAAGAGGGAGCTGACTTCTCGATGAATGATTCGACAGGTTCATTGACCCATTCATGGCTGCTTGGTAGGACGTTTCACTGTATTCCTTTCTAACTATGTAACAGAGCACAATTGGCCTTTTGCACGTGTGTGTTCTCACACAGCCCGGTTGGGTTCTACTACCTGCTGTCCTCACTGCTTAATTGCTCTACTCGGCAGGCAGTTGTTTAAACAGACAATTAAATCAGCCACAAATCATATTAATCAGTCATTAGTAAATGCTGCGGAGGGAAGGGGGCATGGTGCAGCCTGACGTCTGGGGCCAAGCGGGGTCAGCCCCGGTTAGTACTTGGATGGGAGACCTCCAAGGAAGATGGCAGAGGCAGCCAATGGCAAACAACCTCTCGTTTTCCACTTGCCCCGAAAGCCCCTTGCTGGGGTCACACTTTACAAACATGCAGAGTAAATGCTGCGTTTGAATTTTTAAAAATCCTATCCTTTAATGTTCACCTAAGCAGTTCCTAGTGATAATTATGGCTACTGGTCAGTTTGAATAGGCAACATCTTTTCAGAAGCCCAATCCAAACCTGTTCATCAGGTATCCGCGGTCGTTCAGCACGAAATAAACAGGCTGAGTGATTAGATCATATCTAATCTACACCTTCCAAAACAATAAGTTCAACTGTCAAACGTGTCCGTGGTGGAATCTGCAGTACCTCTAATTGACGCCTGATCCCATTCAATCAGTGTTTCAGCAGAAACGATTCTCTGCTCTACAGTACCCGGTCAGCTTAAAAAATTATCGTTCCCTTCACCACCCTGCTGCCAGGTTGTATACATGGGGGTGCAACCAATGATGTCACAACACTATACATCCGATAAGATTTTGTTACATGATAATGAGTTCTTGTAGCCTTTTCCTACCTGCCCAGGGAAATGCTGACCGCCACTTTGAGGTCAGGAAGCAATTTTTCTCCAGACCAGTTTGGCCGGGGATCCTGGAGGTTTTATTGACATCTTCTGGGCATGGAACTGGGGGTCACTGGGGGTGAGGGGGTAGGTATTCGTGGATTTCCTGCACTGTGCAGGGCGTTGGACTAGATGACCGTGGAGGTCCCTTCCAGCTCTATGATTCTATGTCACTGAGGGCAAACAATGCTGGCTTGGAAGGTATGCAATGTTCAGATGGGTGATCCTATCCAATTTAGGATCACGGAGTTAACAGATGGCTAACGAAGTCAATTCAAAGGAATGCTTCTCCATATAGGATCAGAGGCCTGACCCATGATGCTCAACTGACCTTGAGGAACATTTAAGGGGAGAGAGTAAAATTTGCATAGCCTCTCCCCCCCATACATGCCTTAATAAGAGTTTGTAGACATTACCAACAAGCAAAGGATACAAGAGGGAATATGTAACAAGTGATCTATGGTGCCAGTCAAGAGACAGAGCCAGTGAAGAAAGTTAGCAAGGATTTATATCTGAAAGCTTACAGAACTAACTGGATAATCACCAGAGGAGCCAAGGACACAGGAGTTACTAGCAGTGTTCACTCTAAGCTGAGTTAGTGTGAGCTAGCTCACAGTTTTTTTAGCCTCTGGCTCACACATTTTTGTCTTAGCTCAGGAAGGATGGCTCCGGAGCAAAGTAATTTATGCAGTAGCCAAATCTCTTGCTCACAACTTTAATATCCAGTAGCTCACAACGTAGAATTTTTGCACACAAGACTCCACGGCTTAGAGGGAACATTGGTTACTAGGTGCGTATCTTTGTTTCCAATATTTTAAATTAAACACTAAAGCCATTCCAGAGGGCTCATCTCTCCCTTCATGCCCGCCATCTAATTTCCCACTTTGCCCCAGGCACTCCCTGGCAATCTAAAGAACCGGCTTCTTGCTTTCTTGCTCTCCGTGCTGCAGTGCAGGCAAGCCTGAGAGTATAGAAAAGAAGACGGTGGGGAAGGAAGAGCCACCACGTCACATAAAATTCTTCACCGGCTTATCAATTAATGTCTTAAAGTAGTTCTACCGGAGAGACCCGGTACATCAAAGCCGGGCAGCTTCAAAATTACTGGCAGAGCAATTAACATGCAAAGAAGGGTGGGAAGAAAAGGTGGTTTGCTCTCCCCTCTTTACAGTTATTGTAGAACGGAAATGAAAGCACACTTGCTGCCATGCAAATTTAAAGAACATCAGTCTGCTTCAGCTGATATTTCCCAAATGTGCACTGACTAGATTTTTTAAATGTTTATTATTTTATTTTATCACACGTCCTCAAAGCTCAGGACACACACGCTCTCTCTCTCTCGCTGTTCCCGTTATCATCACGGCAACCCTAAGAGATAGTGCAGGTTGGGTAATAAGAGCTGGCTGAAGGTCACCCCTGTGAGTACCAAGGTTGCATGTCGATTCGAACCCAGGTTTCTATCTAATCTGATAGTCTAGCTACCACACTTCAATGACTCTCCTTCATACGAACAATGTAGGCCCACATTTCTTTAGCAACCTATCCTCACACTCGAACTCAGGAGCCACTGGACTTGGGTTGAAAGGAGTGAAGCAGCTCAAGGCTTGATATGATGGGAGGGACCTCAGGAGTTCATACAGAAACCCTAAGACAGCTGAGGCTATGGTACAAGGCAGGCTTCAGATGCTCCTGAAGGAATGGGGAGAATGTGGGGAAATTCTCTGGCTGACAGAATTTGAGTAAGTGGGATGGCATGGATGGACAGCATCCACTGTATTTTATTAAAATACATTCAGTAAAATTAATTTAAACAAATCAGATTACTTTTTATTTAAATGTTTGCTTTAGACACTGGATCACAATGTAAGAAGAAGAGGAGGAGGAAGAGGAGGAGACTGGATTTATACCCCGCCCTTCATTACCCAAAGGAGTCTCAGAGCAGCTTACAATCTCCTTTCCCTGAGCTCTTTTGAGAGAGAGCTCTTTTGAGAACTGCTCGTGAGAGAACAGCTCTGACAGAACTTGTAACTGACCCAATGTCATGCCAGCAGCTGCATGTGGAGAAGTGGGGAATCAAACCCGGTTCTCCCTGATTACAGTCCGCGCTCCTAACCACTACACCAAACTGGTGTACCAATATACTGTTATCCCCCCAATCATAAAATGTTTCTCTATTGGTCAAGTTCCACGAGGTTTTGTATCTGACAAACATGGAACTTGTGAGACTTGCAGGGGGAGTACCAGCCTTTCCCCCTCACATGGCCACAGTAGCTCCTGCAGCCCCTCCCCTCCCCCACCTGCTTGCAGTGCTGTCATCTCCACCCCCCTGGCTAATGATGTGCCAGCTCCCACTCGTTCTCCACTGCCTGGCTGCCTAAGGGGTATGTGTGTGGCATTTGCTTGTCCTCACCAACCTGCCTCCCACGAAACGGCAGCCAAGATCTTGCAACATAGCATTGTGAGATCTCAGTCTTTGCACTCAAATGTTAGATTTTAAGGGAGGGGGATCAGCAGACCCGGGGCTCTGTAGAAATATAACCCCCATCTATACCTGGCCCCATTCTGTAGGTTTTTCAATCCGCATGCGGGCCACATTCAGAATTAGATGTGTGAAAAGCATGCATATCACTGAAGCAGTGCTAACAGAAAGGCTCCACCTTGAATGACCCTCTCAAACTAATCAGATGTGGAAATTTGGCAATACAGTTCATCTGGGGATTAGGACATATGGTAGACAGAGCTATTATCTGTGATCACGCCACTCCTTTTTGCTGGAAGGGGGGAGAGACCCTGTACCCCGAGCTACATTACCTCATACCTCTGCCTGTCTGCCTCTCTCTCTGACTCTCTTTTCCAATTCAAAACTGCTGCTATTTGCTCACACAGATATTCACCTCTGTACTTTCCATTCCGCTCAGAGACTCCACCTACCCAAAGCTCTCATGGGTAGCTGAACAGAGTCATTGGGGGACTCATGGACTATCTCCTAACAATTAGTCCAATAGAGAGATCATCCATTATCATTAAGAACTACTTACACTCTTTTGTTGTAGTAGGCCTTGGCTCTAGTCCACATTATTCAAACATCAAAGCCAAGAGAGAGAGAGAGATTGTAAACATACACATGCAATATCATACAGCAGTGTATGTATTACTATATAAGAGTAGTTAGACCAATGGTCATCTAGTCCAGCGTCCCGTTTCCAAGTGTGGCCAACCAAGAGCCACCGGGAAGCCCAAAAACAGGGCCCACAGACAACAGCCCTCACCTGTTTCAAGTGGAAAGCTGTGTTGGTCCACAGTAGAAGAGACTGGATTTATACCCCGCCCTTCACTCGGAGTCACAGAGCAGTTTACAATCTCCTTCCCTCCCTTCCCTCACAACAGACACCCGGGCCTGAGAGAACTCCTCTGGAGAGAAGCAGCTCTGAGAGAACTGTGACTGACCCAAGGTCACCCAGCAGGCTTCATGTGGAGGAGTGGGGAAGCAAACCCAGTCCTCCAGATTAGAGTCCGCCACTCTTAACCACTACACCACACTGGCAAGATTCAAGTCCAGTAGAACCTTAGAGGTGAACAAGATTCCCAGGGCGTGAGCTTCTGAGAGTCAAAGCTCCCTTTTTCAAATATGATGAAGGTCTTCACCGGCTGACTGCTCCCCAGCGTCTGATTATCAGAGGCAGATGCCCCAGACCCCTGAAGTCCCGTTCAGTTGCACAGCTAATAGACAATGACAGACCCATACTCTGCAAATATAAGAACTCTGTTCTTTCTACACATACATACATAAACATACACACGTTCTATATGTAGAGTCATACACATTTTTGCTATAACTGCAACCTGCAAATAACATTTCTACTAGTGCAGCGTGAAACACTAACCTATAGCCCAGGCTTCTGAAATATCACAAAATAAAAACAAAGCTCTGGGATACTGTCAGGACAGTACCTTTGTTGGATAGGAACCCCTGGGCCTAGAACTTGTTAATCCACACCTACCTGTAGGCATTTCAATACAAGATATAACTGCAACCTGCAAATAACATTTCTACTAGTGCAGCGTGAAACACTAACCTATAGCCCAGGCTCCTGAAATATCACAAAATAAAAACAAAGCTCTGGGAGATTGTCAGGACAGTAACTTTGTTGGATAGGAACCCCTAGAACTAGAACTTGTTAATCCAGACCTATCTGTAGGCATTTCAATACAAGCACTCGTGGCAATACAAGAACTCGTGGGCACTCAATGAAATTGCTGAGCAGTCGGGTTAGAACAGATAAAAGGGAGTACTTCTTCACCCAAAGAGTGATTAACACATGGAATTCACTGCCACGGGAGGTGGGGTATTTTTGGCCACTGTGTGACAGAGTGTTGGACTGGATGGGCCACTGGCCTGATCCAACACTGGCTTCTCTTATGTTCTTATGTTCATTTATCAGAAATTACCATCCTGCAAAGTGTGAGGAGGACACACTAAAGGGACACCTGGAATACCAGGAGAAAGCACAGGTTTAGATACATGTATGTGGACCTTAGCCCTGACTGGAAGGGTCCAGGCCAGCCCAATGTCCTTAAATCTCAGAAGCTAAGCAGGGCTGGCCCTAGTTACAACTTGGATGGGAGACCACCGAAGCAAACCAGGGTTGCGACCCAGAGGCAAGCAACAGCAAACTGCCTCTGTTTGTCTCTTGCCTTGAAAACACTAGGTCAGGGTTGTTGAACTCATTTGTTATGAGGGCCTGATCTGACATAAATGAGACCTTGTTGGGCCGGGCCATGTGTGTCATAAAATGTAATGCCAGGTAGCGGAGATATACACTTTATAAAGGACACACACACAAAGGGTGTTTTTTTTTTTACTTAAATTAAAAACATGCTTAAAACATTAGCACTCTTGCAATATTTTGTTTATTTAACAGTGTCTGATAACTGACACCTCTTGCTCTGAATTATTACATCAAAATGTCTGTGCTGTTGCAATCTTGAGTATGCTGTTCAGGTGTATATCTGTAAGCTGCAGACCTGCAACGATGCAACAACAGCAGAACTGGAAGAAGAAGCAGAACACAGCCAGTTGCACTGCGGGACTGATAGAAGCCCTCTGGGGGCCTGATTTGGCCCCCGAGCCGCATGTTTGACACCCCTGCCCTGGGTAGTCACCGTAAGTCGACTGCCACCTGACGGCACTTTCTACCATCACGTGGACTTGATTACCAAGATTTGAGATAACTGCCAACAGACCTACAGCATGGTTCATGGCCACAGATTTGCAAAGGATGTTCACTCAGTGCAATCAAAATGTGCCTGTTAGCTGAACCCTGTTGTTTCAAATGCAGCTTCAAGGGCTGAATCCACTGCTCCTCCCCAGCGCTACCCCCTTGCATAGCACCTGACACATTTACAATCCCAATGTAAATTATTAATGCAAACCTGAATAGTTAATGGCCACACAGCGTTCTAATCCATCATCCCTGCTTGTTAGAATTCCACTGTCTAGTCTCTTAAACGCTTGTGGCCTGCAGTAGCTCCCCACCCCACCCCTTTTAAAAATACATTTATCATCTTGTCTTTTAAAAAAAATCTCTCTTCCTAAAAATCAGGCTGCCTCGCCAAACTGCTGGGATTACCCCATCCTGGCAGCAGCGCTGCAAATCTGTTATTTGCCACTCGTGCAGAATCGTGCAGCCAAAAGGGCTTGCCGGAGCCAAGAGCGCAGATGTATTTGAACTTTTAAACAACCCAGATATCAATTGTTTTGATCTATAAGCCCCTGTAGGCCAACTCAATCACAAAGGCATCAGGTTAAGCTAATTTAACATTCTGAGCTGTCTGAGACATTGCTGAAATTGGAAAATGTAATATGTTAGCAGGAAGGAAAATATGTAATTGTTTCCATCAGGTAAAATGGCACACAGGATTCTCTCTCCAAATAAACTGGGAACGTGGGGCAGGTGCCACGGGGAAGAGTGTTCGGAAAAGCTGCATTTATTTGTAACCCGCCTTTCTCCCCAGTGGGACCCAAAGCGGCTTACATCATGCTCCTCTTCTCCATTTTATCCTCATAACATCCTTGCGAGATAGGTTAGGCTGAGAGAGTGTGACTGGCCCAAGGTCACCCAGCGAGCTTCCATGCCACAAGTGGGGATTAGAACCTGGGTCTCCCAGATACTAGTCCAGCACTCTTACCACTACACCACACTGGCCCACATGTGGCTCCTGAACCACTATCACTGCCCTAGCCCTTAACCAAATCAGTCAACTGAACCCCATCAAAGCACAATGTCTTTCAAGACTCTCATCCTCCCCAGCCAACATTACCTCCATCTTGTCAGGGTTCAGCTTCAGTTCATTTCATCTTATACATCTGAACACCAGTGTTCCCTCTAACCTGAGTTAGTGTGAGCTAGCTCACAATTTTTCAGCCTCTGGCTCACAGATCTTTGTCTTAGCTCAGGAAGGACGAGCTCCAGAGCAAACTAATTGATGCCGTAGCCAGATCGCTCGCTCACAATTTTAATGCCAGTAGCTCACGAAGTAGAATTTTTGCTCTCAAGACTCCACAGCTTAGAGGGAGCACTGCATGACCACAGCAGTCAGGCAGTGGCTCGAGATATCTACCCCATCACCAGGAGATTTGGACGGAGAGATATGGAGCCAGGTGTTGTCAACATATTGACAGAAGGACAGAAAAGCTAATGCTCTAGTTTAATATAAGGCAGCTTCATACATTCCTATTAGGTTGTTTCAGCAGTTCAGAGTATCTCATCCTCCGTGCAAGATGATAGGTTAGGGCTCGTTCATTCGCCTCTCTGTCATCCACCACTAACATGATTGTATACCCCTGCTATCATCTCTGGCAGACCAAATTCAAGAAGAGAAGAGAAATTGACCTGTGAATGAGCCAGAGTGGCTTTCAAGGGAGTATGAATTGCACAATCCTGTCCCCCCCCCCCCCCCAGGCAGGGATTATCATCTCAAAATAAGAATCCTGGAATAGCGACTTCTTACTCCTGATAAGAAAGGTGAGAAAACCAATTCGACTCACTTCTTCACCTCTTGAACTGCCATAGGCCCACACAGTAGGAGAGAGGATTGGACTATTTCTCTTCAGACTGCAGGTGAGAGAACCCCTCCCCTATGAAAAAACCCAACTCCCTGCAAGTAGAAAACTAGTGTAACAGCAAGCAAAAGGGTCGCAGAGTAGGATCAGAAAGGGAAGGAGGTAGGTTGGGAGACAATTGGACACGGTGTTAGATTGTGCCATGTTCTAGGCCAAGCCCGTTTTTAAAGAACAGTTGTTCAGCCAATCTAAGGTCTCCAGAAACAGACATACCACATATGGGAGATTATTCAAAATGGCATCCTTCCCCATACGGTACAGTCCATTTGAACACTTGAAGCTGCCTTTTATTGAATCAGGCCGTTGGTCCATCAAAGCTCGTATTAAAGCTGCCTTATATTGAATCAGGCCGTTGGTCCATCAACGCTCGTATTGTCCATTCAGACTGGTAGCAGCTCTCCAGGGTCTCAGACAGAGGTCTTTCACATTACCCACCACCAGATCCTTTATTTGGAGATGTTGGGGATTGAACCTGGGACCTTCTGCATGCCAAGCAGATGCTCTGCCACTGAGCCATGGCCTAACCTCTACCACATTGTTCCATCAGACATATGTACAGACCTTGCCTCGATGCAAGTCCAATTCCGGGATGTGACCACACAAACAAAGATCTTGACACATAACCACAACACAGGTTGACTAAACATGCAGAGAATGGGAGCAGGCACCAGCCCACTGTCCTGTCCCCTGCCTCCACATGATCACCGGCTCTTGAAAACGGCACCTATATGCATGGAGGAAGTGCCAGTGTGCATATTCCCACCCCGTGATTGGTGACGCTGCTTTCCAAACATTCAGCATCACGTGGAAGAAGCATATCGCAACCCTTTGGTATGCAAACTTACATTTGGGAACCTTTGATATGCAAACATGCTATTAGAGTATCCAATTTTCCTCACTGCACAGAGGGCTCAACTTCTTTTCAAATAAGACGACCAGAATCTGAATTTGCATTTTGCCAAAATCAGATGGATCTCACAATGCCACAGCACATCTGGACGACAATCTGCAACCCTGCTGTGAAATTTCAGAGAGGCTAATGAAGGTAAGGATTTAGTTGCACAAACAATGTTGATGAGGGAAGGCAGATTAGCACCTGGGCTCCTGAGATGTGTACAATATAATCTTCTGAACGCTTCTTATTTTTTTAAAAAAATTAAACCATTGCTTCCCCGAATCAAACGATTCTACCGAGTCCCAATTATTCAGTGTCCCCATTATACTCCTGGGACGACATCATCCGTGAATCGTTTCTATGGGCAAGAGGAAAAGGCTGATTCACAAAGGACAATGTTACCCCTTCATTGGAGAGGGATGTAAAACGTCTTTTAAAGTCGGAGTAATACAGCACCAGAAGCAAAGAAACACAACAGATGATTCAGCAAGAGATCAAAAAAGGCTCAAAGCTCTTCTGTCATGTTGGCATTTGGAAGATACAGAACCCCTCGTCACATTCACAGTTTCTGCATGAAACACCACGTGGTGCTGGCAAGTGGGTTTCTCAACACTGGCTTGTAGAAGAACGGTGTTTAGACTTGTTCTCTTGACAAGTCTGGGGAAATGCTGTGGCCAGGGGTCGTTTCGTAGAAAAAGAGCTAGGGGGACTCATTAGCATAACTCATTAGCATATGCCACACCCCCTGACATCACT
>NW_015165249.1:108931-162041 GCF_001447785.1 Gekko japonicus | reverse complement strand
CCCAGGCAGGCAGCGGTGGGGAGAGGCAGGGAGGAAGCAACTTACCCTCCCTCTTCTCCTGCCTCCTCCTGGCTGAATGAGGGCCGGAAGCGGGGCGGCCGGAAGCGGGGGGCGGGGCTTTGTCATGTGCTCCCCCACCCCCGTACCTCACCCGGGGGAACTGCGATCCCCCGCGATCCCCCCCAAAATGACCTCTGGCTGTGGCTCAGTGGCAGAGCGTCCGCTTCAGGTTACAAGCGTCAGGAAAGATCATTCTCTGCCAGAGACACTACCAAGCTGCTGCCAGCCCTAGTGGACAACACCAAAGTGGAAGGAACACTGGCCTGACTCTGCATGGCAGCTTCCACCACACTCCTGTCTGCTCAGCACAAGCATAAACGTAACCTTCAAATCCCTCCATGGCCTTCAAATCCCTTCAAATCTCTTACCTTTCCACTATTACGTCCCAACGTACTCCTGAGAGCCAGCATGGTGTAGTGGTCAAGAGCAGACTCTAATCTGGAGAACCGAGCCTGACTCCCCACTCCTCCGCATGAAGCCTGCTGGGTGACCTTGGGCCAGTCACAGTTTTCTCCAAATTCTCTCAGCCTCACCTAAACTCACAAGGTGATTGTTGTGGGATGAGGAAGGGAAGGTGACGGTAAGCTGCTTTGAGACTCCCTCAGGTACAGAAAAGCTGCGGGATATAAAAACCTACTCTTCTTCTTCTTCTGAGAATGACCTTCACTCCTTCAGCACTTACTACTGTATTGAATGTCTCCTGCTCCCTCCGAAAAAAACACCACCACCAAGCCACCTGTCCACTCCCCTTTGCTGCCTCCCGTTATGTTTGCAACTGCCTCCCGGAACGTGTCCGATTCTACCCCTCTTGTTTCCTGCATATCCCTCCATGAAACTCAGGTTTTTCATAAAATTCAGCCCCTTTATTACCCATTGGGATATGGGAATGGTATGGTATAGCCCGATCTTGTCAGATCTTAGAAGCTTAGCAGGGTTGGCATTTGGATGGGGGATGGCTTCAAAAGGGAATTAGATAGGCATATGGAGCAGAGGTCCATCAGTGGCTATTAGCCACAAGGTATAGATAGGGGCTCTGGGGCAAGTGATGCTCTGTCTTCTTGGGCTTGGGGGGGCCAACAGTGGGAGGGCTTCTAATGTCCTGGCCCCACTGGTGGACCTCCTGATGGCACCTGGTATTTTTGGCCGCTGTGTGACAGAGTGTTGGACTGGATGGGTCTTTGGCCTGATCCAACATTGGCGTCTCTTATGTTCTTATGACCACCAAGGACAACTCTGCAGAGGAAGGCAATGGCCAACCACCACTGTTTCTCACAAGCCTTGAAAGCCCCATGCTGGGGTCACCAGAAGTCAATTACTACTTGACGGCACGTATGTACCCATCCCCAACACGCAACTGTAATGAATGCCTATTCTCACCTAAGTCTATCCCCATTCCACTTCTCCCTTTCCTGATTGTTTTTCTGTGTCCATTTTTAGATTGTAACCTCCTCAAGGTAGGGACCAGTGTTCCCTCTAAGCTGAGTCAGTGTGAGCTAGCTCACAGTTTATTTAGCCTCCGGCTCACACATTTTTGTCTTAGCTCAGGAAGGAGGGCTCCAGAGCAAAGTAATGTATGCAGCAGCCAAATCGCTCGCTCACTGCTTTAATGCCAGTAGCTCACAAAGTAGAATTTTTGCTCACAAGACTCCACAGCTTAAAAGGAACATTGGTAGGGACTCAGCTCCTCACACTCAACAAGTATGCCAGGGCTCACAAGTGGGGTGTCAAGATCTAGCCTCTGATGTGAGGCAGACTGCAGCTGCCACGCATACTGCTCCCATGCAGAGGCACAAACAAGGAATGCTGCTCCAAGTCACACCACAGCAGCAGCCTTTGAGACGCTTGCATGGGGGCTATTGCAAGTGTTCAAGCCAGCCCACATTGTCCAGAAAAACCGACAGCCAGGAATGACAAGATAACTAACTAACTTATGGGATTTCTTGCTCCAGGATATGAAAATAGTCATTGCCACAGATTTTTTTAAGGATTTGTTTTATAAAGGATTAGAAATGTGAGGAAGGTCCGTCCCTGTGGTGTATTGGTTAAGAGTGGCAGACTCTAATCCGGAGAACCGAGTTTGATTCCCCACTCCTCCACATGCAGCCTGCTGGGCGACTTTGGGCCAGTCACAGTTCTCTCAGAGCTGTTCTCTCATGAGCGGTTTCCTCAGAGCTCTCTCAGCCCCACCTACCTCACAGGGTGTCTGTTGTGGGGAAGGAAGAGAAAGAGATTCTAAACTGCTCGGAGACTCCAAATGAAGGGTGGGGTATATACCCAACTCTTTTCCTCTTCCTAAAAATGAAGTCTCCATGACAGAAGGAAGTATACCTTGCCTGACAAGAGGCAGGACATTACTGTCACTATCACAGCTTGCTTCTGAGCTTCCCAGAAGCTTCTGGTTGGTGTTATTGGGAGGAGGAGGAAAAGCACTTTGCTGAACAAGACTTTGTTCTGATCCAGAGAGGCAGCCTTTAATGCTCTTGTGAGAAAAGGGGAAACAATGGACAGGATACTGGAGAGCTACTCAGCACATCTTCTGTAAACTTGGGCACTTCTGGGCACATACACAAGTTTGCACACACACTTGGAGAGCCCTTCATGCTTTTCAAGTGCATAACCAGATGTTGCTGGAAAGCAGGTCTCCAATCACTATTCATTGCAGAATTTGCCCCCGGGGTACAGTCCTTCCACAGTCTCACTTCCCCTCGTGTGCACTTCATGCATTCTGAGAGCCCTTGACAGGTTCAGACTACTACATATGCCCATGCATAGCCAACTTCATAAGAATAAATCAAGTCTTCAAACTACAGAGCAAGGATTAGAGCAAATAGAGCAACATTACACACTATATTACACACTATACATATAGTTGCATTGGTAAATCACTTGTATCAGGCATCACATGAATGTCCTATGGTACATCTTTTGTGAGCCTCGTATTTCTTTGATCTGCGACTGTGCATTTAAGAAATCATACCATTTGCAACCGTTGCACCACCGTACATTCACACTGTGTAGGAATAACAGGCAGCAGCCTGCTCCTGCTTCTCTGGAGTGCCCAGAAAGAAGAAGAGATTGGATTTATACCCTGCCCTTCACTCGGAGTGGCTTACAAACTCCTTTCCCTTCCCCTCCCCACAACAGACACCCTGTGAGGTAGGTGGGGCTGCGAGAGCTCTTGAGAGAACAGCTCTGACAGAACTATGGCTTGCCCAAGGTCATCCAGCAGCTGCAAGTAGAGGAGTGGGGAATCAAACCTGGTTCTCCCAGATTAGAGTTTGCGCACTCAACCACTACACCAAACTGGCTCACTGATGACTCCAATCAGATGGAGATTTGTCAGGACCTTAGGAAGATCTTCTATGGGAATGCAAGGAGGAGGAATGCGCGTACATGAACACACACATGCTCTGGAGTGGACGCCGCCGGACTACCTCCCGCAAGGCAGTAACAACAAAGATCCGCTACATAGAAAGGGTGGCTGGTAGGCTTGTCACGTCCCCTACATGTATGTGGCCCTAGGTTTAGGATTGTATGAATTGGAACATGTAGGCCGCTCAGAGTCCTTAGGGGGTGAGCGGAATACAAATTGAAATATAAATAAATAAATTAATGAATAAATGAATAAATGAATAAATAAGGGAGCAAATTTAGCACAAAGGTTAAGTGAGTGTCAGACTGCTGCTTCCCCACCCCAAGACTGCTTACTCCAGTTTCAAATAGCAACTGTTCCAAAATTCTCCATGCAGTGTTTTATCAATGTGCATATATGCATCAGTAAGATGAATTGACTCAATCAAGGAAGCCACAGCCCTTAGTTTGCAAGTCCTGAGCAAGGCAGTTAAAGATAGGACATTTTGGAAGAGGAGGAGGAGACTGGATTTATACCCTACCCTTCACTTGGAGTCTCAGAGCACCTTACAATCTCCTTCCCTTCCTCTCTCCACAACAGACACCCTGTGAGGTAGGTGGGGCTGAGAGAGCCCTGAGAGAACTGCGCGTGAGAGAACAGCTCTGAGAGAACTGTGACTGACCCAAGGTCCCCCAGCTGGCAGCTTGGGGAACAGTGGGGGAATCAAACTCGGTTCTCCCAGATTAGAGTCCCCGCTCCTAACCACTACACCAAACTGGAGTTGCCATGAGGTGAAAGTGACTCGATGGGATACAGAACAAAACTACACAAATGAGCTGAAGAAGAAAGCAACACCAACCTGTACATTCTCCAATCCCAGAATTAATTAATTAATTTGTTTTATTTATCGTCCACTTTTAGAATTCAAGAAGAGTGGGATTTCTGGAAGTTTCCCAAAAATGCCCACAGGGGAAAAAATGTCCCTCTCCAATTCAAAATTCCCAGCAATTTTACATTTCCACTGCAGATATAAGGAACAGGACAGTAAAAATCTACATATCTCAAAAGAGAACCTCAGGAATTCTTTACTGCTGAAGCGACATCTTCTGCTGTACCTCTATGGGTCTGATGCGCAGCCCATCTCATTCCCACAGCAAGTGTTTACTCCTACTCCTTTTGAACTGGTCAGTTTAGCAGCAATGACACCCCAATGCACACAGAATCATAGAATCATAGCGTTGGAAGGGGCCATACGGACCATCTAGTCCAACCCCCTGCCCAATGCAGGACCAGCCGAAAGCATCTCTGACAAATATTCATCCAGCCTCTTCTTGAAAGCTGTCAGTGAAAGGGAGCTAACCACCTCCCTAGGCAGCTGATTCCACAGCACACAACTCACTACACAGCTGACACACAACTATCATTTACACAGGTCCCAGGATTGATACCAAGGCCTAGCAAAATTATCAACCCCTCCCCCCTGTTCCAATTTTAACTAAGAATGTCTAAACAATAATATGGAACCAGACCATGGGGCGTTTTTGTGGCAGTTTTCAGGTCCTGTAATATATTTGTGTCTTGGGAGGTCTTGGGGGTAGGCCTTCTCTGTCACAGCACCATGCTTGTTCAGAGGGGCCGGCTTGGCATTTTTGCTGGCATCGTTTAGATGCCAAACAAATGGTCCTTCAGATTCTTCTCTGCTTTGAGTGTGGATATCTAACTTGTCTAGGCTGTTCATTTCTGTTACGCTGTGTCTGTTTGCTATTAACTTCGCTTCCCTTGAATGACTGCTGTCTCATTTCGGTTGTCCCCTGCTTTTGATCATTGTTTAAGTTTGGAAAAAGAGGAAGGCATATATTTTAATAGATGAATACCTACATTGTACGTAATTTGAGGTTCAGTATGACTGCACCCCAGACTAGAGTTGCCATCTCCGGGATGTGTAATTCCTGGAGGTTTTGGGGGTGGAACCAGAGGAGGACGGGGTTTGGGAAAGGAAAAGACTTCAGTGGCGGATAATGTCACGAAGCCCACCTTCTAAAGCAGCCATTTTCTCCAGGTGAACTGTTCTCTGTCGCCTAAGAAGATCTCCAGTCACCACCAGGAGATTGGCAATCCTACCCGAGACCACCCCATTCCTTATTTTTCAAGGATGCATGCTATCTTGCGAACCACTTCCTGCAGCTTGGAAACAGCACAGGCACAAAAGACGCACCCTTTCACATTGTGCCAGGATGCACAAATCCTTAACCTGTCCCTGCAAACAGTGCTGAAAAGGGCTCCTAGGACATCCCCAGGGGGGTGCTGCACCTTGAGTGGAACCAGAGGAGGACGGGGTTTGGGAAAGGAAAAGACTTCAGTGGCGGATAATGTCACGAAGCCCACCTTCTAAAGCAGCCATTTTCTCCAGGTGAACTGTTCTCTGTCGCCTAAGAAGATCTCCAGTCACCACCAGGAGATTGGCAATCCTACCCGAGACCACCCCATTCCTTATTTTTCAAGGATGCATGCTATCTTGCGAACCACTTCCTGCAGCTTGGAAACAGCACAGGCACAAAAGAAGCACCCTTTCACATTGTGCCAGGATACACAAATCCTTAGCCTGTCCCTGCAAACAGTGCTGAAAAGGGTTCCTAGGACATCCCCAGGGGGGTGCTGTACCTTGGGAGGAGGTCTTTAATGGTTCTGTTACATTCCGTTCCTAAGCTCGGTGGCCAGGTTCATGGCTTGGAAGAACCGGGTTTGATTCCCCACTCCTTTACTTGCAGCTGCTGGATGACCTTGGGCAAGACATAGTTCTGTCAGAGCTGTCATTGAAAGAGCAGTTCTCGAAAGAGCTCTCTCAGCCCCACTGACCTCACAGGGTGTCTGTTGTGGGGAAGGGGAGGGAAAGGAGTTCATAAGTCACTCTGAGACTCTGAGTGAAGAATGGGATATAAATCCAACCTCTTCTTCGTCATCTTCTTCTTCTCTGCACACTTAACCACGACAACAAACTGGCTCTCCTGCATCTGCGTGTAAAGTTCCATCAAGTTGCTTCTGACTTATGGCGGCCCTATGAATGAATGGCCTCCAAAATGCCCTATCATTAAGAGCCTTGTTCAGATCTTGCAGACCGAGGGCCTTGGCTTCCTTGATGGAGTCAATCCATCTCATTTTGTATTGTCTCCTTTTCCTGCTGCCTTCAACTTTTCCTCGCATTAGGAAATGTTAGTAAAGGTAAAGGTTTCCCTTGCTCAAAAGCCAGTTGAATCCGACTCTAGGGGGCGGTGCTCATCTCCGTTTCCAAGCCAAAGAGCCAGTGTTGTCCGAAGAGACTTCCATGGTCATGTGGCCGGCATGACTAAACGCCAAGGCACACGGGAACACTGTTACCTTCCCACTGAAGTGGTACCTATTTATCTGCTTGCAATTTCTTGCTTTCGAACTGCTAGGTTGGCAGGAGCTGGGGCCAGAGACGGGAGCTCACTCTGTCACGCAGCACTCGGGTCTCGAACTGCCGAACTACTGGACTTCCAGTCTGCAGTTCAGCATCTTAACCACTGAGCCATGCAGCCCCTTTAGGAAACGTAACCCCCCCCCCAAAAAAAGAACCTCCATAGCTGATGACGTACCGCTTCGCGTGGAACAAACGGTTTCATTAAAATGAGCATAAAAGGCCACACACCTCTTTTAAAGGGGAAAGCCAGTGGGAGCCTGGAAAATTATGAAACAAAACCATTGCTTTATACATGCTTACTAAAACAACATCAAGGAACCACCAGCACCAGAACAGTTGGGTGGCCCCATACGAAGGAACGAAGTGTGAACAGCAGCAGGTTTTCCAAAGGAGAGGAAAAACACCGTACTTGCCCAACAATCACTTAGAATCCAGAGTCATCATTTGACGGCACTCTACATTATGGGATCCCTTCCGCTGATGAAAGCATGCATCACTTAATTTATTTACTTATTAAGTACATATTTTTAGCCCATCTTTCCTCCAGGGAGCTTTGGATGATGTACGTCATTCTCCTTTCCTCCATGTTATCCAAGAACCTTGTGAGGCAGGTTACACGGAGAGAGCCCTTTACAGTCACATGTACAATGAACACACACACGGAGGGTAAGGGCACAAAAGTGCTGGCCCTGCTTCTGAATGACTGCCAACTGATAAACATTCCTCACTCACACGTGTAGGGTTACCAGCCTCCAGGTGGGGCCTGGGGATCTCCCGCTTTTACAACTGATCTCCAGCTAACAGAGATCAACTCCCCTGGAGAAAATGGCTGCTTTGAAAGGTGGACTCTATGGCATTGTACCCTGCTGAGGCCCCTCCCCTCCCCAAATCCCGCCCTCTCCTGGCTCCACCCCCAAAGTCTCCAGGTATTTTCCAACCCAGACCTGGCAACCCTACACACGTGTAGGCAGGGGTCATTTTGTAGAAAAAGAGCTAGGGGAACTCATTAGCATAACTCATTAGCATATGTCACACCCCCTGACATCAGGGGCCCGGCGCTGAATGAGGGCTGGAAGCCGGGCGGCCGGAAGCAGGGGGCGGGGCGTCGTCATGTGCCCCGCCCCCTGCACCTCACCTGGGGGAACTGCGTTCCCCCGCATTCCCCCCCGAAATGACCTCTGCGTGTAGGAGCTCTTTGTGCACAGACTCCTCCCCTGCAACCAGGAATGAAAAGCTGCCTTCCCGATCACAGAGACAACACCCACATGTGTACACTTCCCCTATGGACAGGGGTTGTGCTCATGAGTTGGTGATGATGAGGAGGTGGGGAGGGGAAAGCCCTCGTGCCCACTCTCAATGTACATGCCTTGACTGTAGGCACAAATGATCATTGGTACGGGGCCCATGGTCACCCAGCAATCTTCTTGTCAGATTTGAACCTGGGTCTCCCAGTTCTACCCATGAAGCTGCCTTCTACTGAATCAGACCCTTGGTCCATCAAGATCAGTATTGTCTACTCAGGCTGGCAGCGGCTCCCCAGGGTCTGAGGTCTTTCACATCACCTATTGCCTGGTTCTTTTTAACTGGAGATGCCTGGGATTGAACCTGTGTTGGGTTTTGATAGTGAGATATTGAAAAAATGGTATTTAGCAGAGATAAGATAGCTTAGCAGAGCTAGAGTAAAATAATTCAGACTCAGAGTCCATGTGTGATTAAAATAGAAAGTGTTTACTAAATTCTAGCATGGGGAAGGGTAACTGGGATGAAAATAACAACAGAGCTAAACGGCTACATCCTTACACTACAAACACAAAACTAGAAGAGCGTTATGGCTTCTCTTCTTCTTGTTCTTCAGAACAGCAAACAAAGACGGGAAGAGGAGCCATAAAATGCTAAAACACTTTGACACTTTTGTCCCAATCAAACTCCTAGATCAGGGAGAATTTTCCTGGGCTTGTACTCCTAAAACAACATTGGTTACATGAAAAACATGTGACTTCCTGTGAGTAACATAAAAAAAAACATTTAACCCCAGATATACTGAGTGTTTTGAACTTGTAATACCCAACAACCTGGAACCTTCTGCGTGCAAAGCAGAGGCTCTTCCATTGAGCCACAGCCCCTCCTCCCCAGATTGTAGGTCACCAGGCTTGCTTCACCTTTAGGCAACTGCAGGTGGGCACGTCTTATGAGCATTCTGCAAAGATGCGTGCCTCACCGGGACTCACAGCAACACAAACCAACCCAAGTCAAAACAACAAACCTTTTTAAAAAATGCCCCAAAATCAGCTTACAAATCTACAACTGCTCCATCACAGCAAAACAGAACTTTTACAAGCTTTATCAGCCTGTTGTGTTGCAATACAAAGCCAGGCCTGTTGTGGACATGACCACAGTTTGATCTAATCTGTAGCCAATATTAGCTGAGCAAAAAGCAGAAGGGAACCTGAACTGAGCTTTGCAGTTACTAGATCTGCAGCTAATGGGTCAGGATGTTGCAGCTGAACATATATGCTTCATGTAACCTATGGGTTTCGTATGAACCAATAACGTTCTGTTGCAGGGAGGAGGGAAGCAACTGGGGAAATCCTCCAGGTGGTACTTTGAGGGGGAGTCAAAATGGAGGGGAAATGGTGAGACAGCCCCCTTCTCTCAAGGTCAGTCAGCAGACCAAGATGATAGCCTTCCAAGGCTATTTCTGGTGATTCAGAGAAAATCACACTTCCCATCAGCCTGCAATCCTACATGCATAGGGAAATGCTAGGTCTGAGCCCAATTAAACCTAGAAGGACTTACTTCTGCAAAAACATGCCCAGGACTGGGTGGTAAAGACTGTGTCTGAAATCTCCACTGTCATTATTCATATGAAAATAGCTACATAGATTAAAACATTCACTTGATTTTCCAACTGTTCTTTTATCCCATCTCTGTACGTTGCACGGCCATATTCAGAAATGACATACTGCAGAAAATAAGGCATTCTTAGTGGCCCTTAAGAAGTTACAGTCACATGTACAATGAACACACACATGGAGGGTCCGGGCACAAAGGTGCTGGCCCTGGCCCTGCTTCTGAATGACTGCCAACGGATAAATATGCCTCACTCACACGTGTAGGAGCTCTTTGTGCACAGACTCCTCCCCTGCAACCAGGAATGAAAAGCTGCCTTCCCGATCACAGAGACAACACCCACATGTGTACACTTCCCCTATGCACAGGGGTTGTGCTCATGAGCTGGTGATTATGAGGAGGTGGGGGGGAAAGCCCTCGTGCCCACTCTCAATGTACATGCCTTGACTGTAGGCACAAATGATCACTGCTTTGGGGACAAGCCGAGAACAGCGAGCCCTGCCACCTGGGTGCCGGTAGGTAGCCCCTGAACCTACTGCCCATCAGCTTCACTGGATGCCCTCAAGGTTTAGTATTTCAGGAGAGAGAGAAAAAATTCCCTTTGTCAGGTCTCTCCACCCCATGCATAATTTTACAAACCTCTATCATGTCCCCCTTAATAATCTCTTTTCTAAACTGAGAAGTCCCAGACTCTTCAGCCTTTCCTCACAGGGAAGGTGCTCCAACCCCCTCATCATCTTGGTTGCCCTCCTCTGTACTTTTTCCAGCTCTGCAGTATCCTTTTTGAGATAAGGTGAGATACAAACCATAGATCTATACAGGGGATTGCAATATCGGCTGTTTTATTCTCCATCCCTTTCCTAATAATCCCTAACATCAAATGTGCCTTTTTAACTGCTGCAGCATACTGGGGTGGCACTTTCACTGAGCTATCCACTACAACCCCAAGATCTTTTTATTCTCAGCCTCAGCAAGTTCAGACCCCATTAGCCTATACTTGAACTTGGATATATATTTTTTTGGTCCCAATGTGCATCACACACGTCAAGGCCTCATTTGCTCTCTCTTTCCAGACACCTCCCGTATGGCAAGTTGATACTTGGAAACAGCAGTCAACACTTGCCACTAGAACTGGAACCGATTTAAGGCTGACTCTAACAAACAGTTTGGACATGATCGCTCTTGCATGTGCCAAGAATGGTGAAAAGCACATGATTAATGCATTTCAAACCTCCTCCCACTAGTAGCACAATTAATCAAAGATGTACAAATCTGCTTCATTTATATAATGTGTACAAGAAGATGCATATTTCAGCATTCGCTGCAGCATTGCCTTGAACCTGGTGCAAAAATGTAATTCTTCTTCTGGTTCTGATCATGCAAAGTACCAGGCTGCAACACACTCACACACACACACACACACAAACTTGTTTCTCTTCTTCTCCTGCTTGCTTCCAAACTACATGGTTCCCATCACATCTGATGGTTTCTATATTCAAGAGTTAAAACATCACCGAGTTGGCACCCACTGAGATTTCAGAGCAGAAACAGAATTACTCGGGAGTGGAGTGGAAAGAAATCTCCATCAATGATAAATCTCACTACTGCATCCTGTTACCTTCATGGTCGCAACCCCTCTGCACGGGGAGTTCATTTAAGCAAAATCAGGGAACATTTACATTCTTATCCCCCTTCATTTTCTGACACCCCAGGCGGAAGTTCTCTGGGGCTGCATCTTAAGAACGGATGGAAGACGTATTTAGAGCGCAGCAGAAGGTTAGATAGAGAAAATAACAAAACCATCTTCTTATAAATGGAGGGAAAATAAGATAAAGGCACCCCGCATATTTGAGTATTGCCAATTCTGCCTGTCTTCTTTCATTAATTTCGGTCAGAGCACAAGGCAGGAGATGCATAGAAATAGTCATATCCTTATATCATATCTGTCAAGCGTTAATGGAGGTTGAGATGAGAAGGGGGAGGCGCCAGTCCACCACCACATCTGGGCCTAATTATTCCCAGGTCGTAAGGGTTTTTTTGCACAAAGTGAGTTGCAACTCGTTCATTTGTGCAAGACCTAAGCCGGTCACATGACCACGGAAATGTCTTCGGACAGCGCTGGCTCTTCGGCTTTGAAACGGAGATGAGCACGGCAACCCTGGAGTCGGATTCGACTGGCTTTTGAGCAAGGGAACCTTTACCTTTACCTTTAATACAAGGTCCTCATTCCTGGCTGGAGCCCTGTGATCAGATGACATCCATTGGGGTCCTTACAACCAATTTCTAAGTGTGCGTGCAAATTTATTGGGACAACATTAAGCTACTTAAACATTCATCTCTCTATAGGGCAGATGTCAACTACTGACTGTAAGATGTTCTGCTTGTCTCCTTGGGATCCTCCAGGCTCCTTCAAAGGTGGAAACAGCACCTATGCAGCACTCTGTCCTCCTACTATGGCCGATGTGAGGCTCTCACTTTTACATTTCTGCAGGTACACCCTCATGACCTGTTTACCATGCCACTTAGATTCCACCACAAGCTCTGGCTCAACATCATTGGTAGATGTCTACTCCATAAAGCCCCAACACCCACTCTCTTGTTTCACATTCTACATCAGCAGTGTCAAACACAAGGCCTGGGGGGCGGAACTGCCCCCCCCCCGAGCTCTTACCTGGCCCGCACACAACTGGTGTGTATGGAAATATAAAGTACTCTCCCTTTTATGGTATCCCTTGGAAAAACCCTAATCTTGCATATGATTAAGTACATTTATTGGGGCTTTTGTGGGCTCCCCCATAAATCAATTGCTTTCACTGCTAGGAATCAATTGCTTTTGATTGTATTTTGAGTAAAAAAAAATAATATTGTTGATTGGGTTTGCTTGTGTCCTTCACAAAGGTTATATTTCTGGTACCTGGCATGATAGGTTATGGCACACATGGCCCGGCCCGACAAAGCAACATCTATGTCAGATCTGGCCCTCGTAACAAATGAGTTTGACACCTCAGTTCTACATTTTTTTTAAAAAAAAAAGTCCCCCCCCCCCACACACACACTGCTTTTGCGAAGAGCCTCAAGAATAGTCAGACAACTTTGCAGCAGTCCAGAGAACTCCTTCTATTCTGATGGAGTTCAGAGTGGGAGCAACAGGAACAGCCAGTCCCCTGGCCAGCAGTCAAAGTAACGGGTGTCTTTGCCCTGTTCCAATGGAGTTCTCACTGAGAGGAAGCGCAGGCTCTGAGCAGCCGTTGAATCACTGGGACCTTGTTTCTTAATGGTGGTGGAAAGTGCCATCAAGTTGTAATCAATTTATGGTGAACCCATGATGTGGTTTCAAAGGCAAGAGTTGAACAGAGGTGGTTTGCCAGTGTTTGCCTCTGCATAGCAGGCTTAGACTTCCTTGGTGGTGCCCTATCCAAGTTCGTTCTTTCTTTCTCTCTTGTGAGTATTTGTGTGTGTGCACACACATGCATGCGCCTGGAAATAATGGCTGACTTCTTGTGACCCCTAGTGGGGCTGGGAGGCAAGGACATTCAGAAAAGGTGGCTTACCTGCCTGCCTCTTCGTCACAGCTCTGGTATTCCTTGGAGGTCTCCTATCCAAGTACTTGCCAAGGTGGCCCTGCTTAGCTTCCGAGATCGGCTATTCAGGTCAGGGGTTTCCAAGTTATTTCTTAATAGGCCTCAAGAAAGTTCTAGGCAGCAGGTAGAGCCGCTCTTTCTTTAGCCTCCTTCTGTTGGTCAACTTCTTGCTAGTAGAAGACATTCTGCTTCTCTTGGTTAGAACAACAGGGGTGTTCTCTGCCCTCATCGATCCATCTTCTTCTTTCTTAAGAATAAACCTGTTAAGTCGCTCGCTTAACAAAGCAGTCGGAGAATGATTCAGCAAGAACACAACTTTATTCTTCAACTCGAATACAACTCCAACACGGATCAACATCTGATAGCCAGAACAGCCTTTACATTGCAGCTGTCCTGCTTTTAAACATTCCTGGCTAATGTAGCCACACCCACTGTACAAATATCAACCTATGAGGTTGCAGAGATAAGGTCCACTATTAGTTCCCGCTCAGGGAGGTTGCTTGAAGTGATTGGCTTGGTACTTCCTGGGCTAGCAATACTATTGGATGGATTTGGATCCTAGCCCAGGACGAAGCTTAACATTACAGTTCAGTTAGATGTTTCACAATATGTCATGCATTCAAGGCAGCATTGAATACACTACAAACTCACCCCCAATTTTGTTCTCACCTGGATGGCTGAAGCTAGCCTAATCTTATGTTTATGTTTGTTTATTTGGATTTATATCTCACTCTCCCCTTGGCGGCAGTGTTGATCCTGGTTAGTACTTGGACAGGAGACCATCAAAGAAGTCTGGGGTTGCTATGCAGAGGCCGGCACAAACCACCTCTGTTTGCCTCGCCTTGAAAACCCTACAGAGTCGCCATATTGGCTGTGACCTGACAACACTTTACACACATTTTGCATATGGTTATGACAGATTTTTAGTATGCTGGAGGACCTCTTCATTGACCTTGGTGAGACGGACTGGTTTTTGGCTCCTCCCCTATCCCAGAAGGCACCATCAGTGGCAATTCCACCGCAGTGGGGGCCCCTTAATATGTTCACCTGGGCCTACTTCCCTCCCAGAACTGCCCACAGCATTCCCATTACATAATGTCAGAATAACATCATCAAAGACTCAATACAGTCCTGTACATTTGCTTATTAGACACCCCCTTGTTCCTTTTGTATCGCTCAGCTATCAGAAGAGGAGAAGAAGAGATTGGATTTATACCCTGCCCTTCACTCGGAGCCTCAGAGCGGCTTACAAATTCCTTTCCCTTCCACTCCCCACAACAGACACCCTGTGAGGCAGGTGGGGCTGAGAGAGCTCTTTCCAGAACTGTCCTTGACAGAACAGTTCTGACAGAACTATGGCTTGCCCAAGGTCATCCAGCAGTGGAGGAGTGGGGAATCAAACCCGGTTCTCCCAGATTAGAGTCCGCGCACTCAACCACCAAACTGGCTCTCCGGTTGCCAAAGAGCTTTGGCAAAATGGTGGTATTAAATGGCAGCCACTAAAAAAGACAAAGGCATAAAAGAGCCTTGCCAAGTAGAGCTGGGTAATCTAGTGTGCATCTACTACGCAGATGGAACAAATGGCCATTTCTGCACATTTCACTCCACAAAATGTGGGGAGGGACAAAGAGCCCAAGAAGGCACTGAAATGTCCCTCCCTGCACCCAGGCATTTCTCTCAAGGACTGTGAAAGATGGGTACCTCTAAAGAATTCTCACATCCCTTGCCCCGTCCTTCTGGACCCTCCCACAGCTTCCACACTGAATGCAAGAGATCTTCTGCATTCTTTGTTATCATTGCTAAATGAAGACTAGCCCTTGACATTCAAAGGAAGTTAACGGCACTCAGATCTGGCTCTAAATTTCACCCCAAGGCACTGCCAGAGCACTACTTCCCACCGAATCATATTAAGACTTGCATTAACGTTTTCGCATTAAAATTTACCTCCGCCCTTGCAAAACAATCTCGAAGTCTTGCCGTTCAGCTCTTCATCAGTCACAACTGGAGGTGGTACAGGTTAAAAGAAAACTATATTTTTGCTGAAGAAAAATAAGCCCACATCTGCTCAAGCTCCCTATGCTATTCCTATTTTCGGACTCCTGTTGAGCGTGGGAGATTGATTCCTTCACAAGAGCCACATGAAAACCCCCTCTGGCTCCAGCAAGAGAGCCCTTAATTCTCACAGTAAACTGGCTGATTTCAAGGAAGGGCAGACCAGTTAGTTACCAAGATGGAATGTTTTGCTAGATATCTAGCAGAGAAAGACCGGGCAGCCCCTTCTGCTCCAATGAGTCAGTCTCTCTCTCTCTCTCTCTCTCTCTCTCTCTCTCTCTCTCTCCATCTCTCTCTTCTCTCTCTCTCTCTCTCTCTCTCTCTCTCTCTCTCTCTCTCTCTGTCACACACACACACACACACACACAAATACATTTTCAGTGCATCTGATTACTGTCATCATCATTTACTACTTGACATTGTTGGCAGTGTTCCAAACACTGTACACAAACTTAATCAAAAATAGGTCTCTGCTTGAAAGGAGCTTTCCAAAAGTTGCAGCACAGGAAGAGAAGCAGACAAATGGCAGAAGAACAAGGAGAAAGAGAGAGACTGCCATCAATAATGTATTGCAAACTACTCTCCCACCATGGTTTGCAAACCCACTTCAAACCATGGTTCCCAACTCCAGTTCGCCAGCGGACTGCAAACCACAGCTTGTTAAACTCAGACACAGAGGAAAACACCAGTTAAGCATTTTAAATCATAGTTTGAACTCAGCCTGAAATATCAATCTGCCATCCCTATACATATTGCCTTCCCACAGTTCTCTGATTTAAGAACTGCCTGAAGACAGAGCAGGGTTTTTCCATGATTTTTTTTACTCAACTGCTTACAGGAAACATGCTATTTTAACTGAAAACAATGCAGATACTTTTCAATATCTTCAAAACGTATAGAATACTTTACGTATCACTGGTTAGCCTCTACAATTTAAGTGTTAATATCTCTTTAAAAAGTGTCCGTCTTCCAGAAAAATCATGAGAAATAAGAAACGTTCTTTAATACGTATTAATACCACCCCTTTCCCGCAGCGGTGCCAGAAATCTTGCTAAACCATTGTTTGATATTGCAGAAGACATCTAATCTCTGGCTAGTAATATTTTTGTGGCTGCCAGTAAATTAGTAATAAAATATTTATGTCTCTATATAACAACTCCTTCCAGGTAGCCAAGGGGAATTATAAGAGGGGTCATAATTGGTATCTTTACTGGTGTACAGTGTGTATCAGTAATGTTATAGAATATCATTAATTCCTAACTTCTGAAAATGTCATATATATATTTTTTGGCAGGTCTAAGATGATGTGTTAGAGGCAAGGATTTTCAAAATGTTTTCCCGGAACCCATTTATCCAGGAAAGTTGAAGGTCTCTGTCTTACAACTAACAGAAATGTCAGCATTTTTAACTACCAGTGAACTTCTTCCCTTGTCTTCATCCCAAACATAGATATCTGAGGAAAGTAACTTTTCTGGACCACAAGGCTGAGCTCTGAGAAGGAGCAGGAGACAGAGCTGCTAGAGGGGTGAGTGTTTTTTTCTTGCTTTCAGCTGAGGGTATTGTGCAGGAGGACTGTGTTTGGGAGTGTGTGGAAGGGATTAGAGCTGTTGCAGAGTCCTAGCTGCTTGAGACAGGGTGAGATAGGGTCATTGTTTGAATGTAAATTGAGCGCCTGGGTGAATTTGAATAGCTGCTGCCCCGCCCTCTGCTGGGGGAGGCCTCTATTTAAGGCAGCACCTTCCCAGAGGCACGAGCTAAAGGGCTCTTTGCCTGTGGCTCTTAGCCTAGAGGGACTCTGTAAGAAGCCCAGGAAGAGCCAGAAAGCCAAAGCCCTTGTCTCCTTATGTTCCCAGTAAGGTAAGTAGACTTCGACAAGGAGAACCACATAATTACAAAGGGTTTTAAAAGGGGGATCATACTTTAAAAGCAATTATGAAGCCAGAGTGCCAGCAGGGGGTTGGAGGCTATCCAGTGTTTTGCATGGAGTTTCACATGTATGACTATCTGCCCACTGGACAGAAATCTTGGATGTGTGCTTGGTGCAAGAAGCTCCTGGTTCTCAGGGAACGAGTTTGCTCCCTTGAGACCAAGGTGGCTGACCTGGAGAAGCAGAGACAGTCAGTTAGGCACATGGAGAAGACTCTCAGGGACTTGTTAGACATGTCCCACTCTGGATCTGGCAGCCTTTGTCTTTCCCGTAAAATAATTTGACTTGATAACAGAAACCACATAAATACCAAGGGTTTAAAAGGGGGATTATATTTATTTATTTTAAAAGAATTATGAAGCCAGAATGCCAGCAGGGGGTTGGGGGCTATCCAGTGTTTTGCACGGAGTGTCACATGTATGACTATCTGCCCACTGGGCAGAAGTCTTGGGTGTGTCCTCGGTGCAAGGAGCTCCTGGTTCTCAGGGAACGTGTGTGCTCCCTTGAGGCCAAGGTGGCTGACCTGGAGAAGCAGAGACAGTCAGCTAGGCACACAGAAAAGACTCTCGGGGACTTGTTAGCTTCGTCCCACTCTGGATCTGGCAGCCCCGCTGCTGTCAGGGAGCATGAGGGTCTAGGGGAAACAGGGCACCGTGCTGAGGATAAGGGGAATGTGCCCTCAGAAGGGACCTCTTCCCCAGCTGGTGAGTGGCTCTCCTTTTGCACCAAGGAACCATCCCTGGGCAGGGTGGGAGGGGGGCTCTTGGTAGTGGGTGATTCGATCCTTAGGCAGGTAGACAGCTGGGTGGCGAACCCGCGTACTGACCGTATGGTGACTTGCCTGCCTGGTGCGAAGGTAGCGGACATTACGCGTGTTTTAGATAGGCTGGTAGATAGTGCTGGGGAGGAGCCAGTGGTCGTGGTGCATGTCGGCACCAACGATGTGGGGAAATGCAGTCGTGAGGTCCTGGAGGAGAAATTTAGGCTGCTGGGCAGGAAACTCAAGGCCAGGATCTCCAAGGTAGCCTTCTCAGAAGTGCTACCTATTCCACACGCAGGGCCGGAGAGACAGGCACAGATCAGGAGTCTCAATGCGTGGATGAGACGATGGTGTAGGGGGGAAGGGTTCAAGTTTGTTAGGCATTGGGATGTTTTTTGGAACAAGAGGGAGCTGTACAAAAGAGATGGTCTCCAGTTGACCCGAGAAGGAACCAGGCTGCTGATGCTTAAAATCAAAAAGGTGGCAGAGCAGTTTTTAAGCTGAATATTGGGGGGAAGCTGACAAGAGATTAAAAGTCTCTGGTTCAAGATGGCTCATCTCAGAGAGATGAGGGGGTAGCTGTTCCTTTTTTACAGGGAGGTGGATTGGAATTGTCCACTGAGACTATGGCTAGTGATACGGACTGCCTGACAAGGTCTCGAGAGGGAACATGTATGGGAAATTATAGGTGTTTCTATAAAATCCTACAAGTGTCCAAGGTAAAATCGGGGAGTTGGACTGCTTGGTGTTGAGGGGGAAAATAGACATTGTGGGTATTTCAGAAACTTGGTGGGATGAGGAAAATCAGTGGGATACGGTGATTCCTGGTTATATATATATTTATTTATTTATTATATTTATATCCCGCCCATCCTGAGAACAGGCTCAGGGCGGCTCACAAAAGCAGTACAAAGTACCGAAGTACAATCAAACAATCAAAATTCCATCATACATCTCATACTAATTTAAAGTGCTCCAAATGTAGAAGAATTGATGGCATGCTCATAACTGTGGAATCTGAGGTCTCAGTCCAGCAGTGTCCCACATACTCTCCGATGTAAATAGCAGCCAAGCGACGGGTTAGGGCCAGTCCTATGGTCCAGGTGGTCAGGTGGAGTAGTTGGTGGTGTTAATGGCGGCGGCTCCTAATTGAAAGCCTGGTGGAAGAGCTCCGTTTTACAGGCCTTGCGGAACTGCAAAAGGTCCCACAGGGCCCTGATCTCTTCCAGGAGCTCATTCCACCAGTAGGGAGCCGCCACCGAAAAGGCCCTGGCCCTGGAAACGGCGAGCCTTGCATCCTTGGGGCCCGGAACAATTAAGCGATGTTGCGCCCCTGACCGTAGTGCCCACTGGGGTATATATGGGAAAGGCGGTCCCTCAGGTAAGCCGGACCCTGGCCATATAGGGCTTTAAAGATAAGCACCAGCACCTTGAAGCGAATCCGGTATGCTATTGGCAGCCAGTGCAGTAACCTAAGCACAGGCATGGACGGCTTCAAGAGGGAATTGGATAAACATCTGGAGCAGAGGTCCATCAGTGGCTATTAGCCACAAGGTATAGATAGGGACTCTGGGGCAAGTGATGCTCTGTATTCTTGGTGCTGGGGGGGGCAACAGTGGGAGGGCTTCTAGTGTCCTGGCCCTACTGCTGGACCTCCTGATGGCACCTGGTATTTTTGGCCACTGTGTGACAGAGTGTTGGACTGGATGGGCCATTGGCCTGATCCAAAATTGGCGTCTCTTATGTTCTTAATGCATGTCGCTTCCAGACAACGGTCCACAGCCTTTCATCGGGTTCAGAACCAATTTTTGAGCAAGCTGACTTGGGTACAGAACTTTCCTCTCTTTCTTCATCCTATATTACAGCTGTGTTATTCCACTGCAGTAGCTCCGAGTCCCCTTTCGCAAATCAAACAAAATGTTTTCAGGGATGAACAGTTCCACAGGCCTCCTGCTGTTTCTATGTCTCTTTCAGCTCTGGACTAACCGGAGTGTAAGAATCGCATCTTGAGGTGGGCAGCTCCGGAACAAAGCACAAAAGCATTCATAGTGCAGGAAAACACCAGCGTTCATCCCCGCTGCTTTAGCTACCTGTGGCCAGCTTTCTGACTCACCAAATGGGTGCAAACTGTGATGTCAATTGCGAGTCACCTAGCTGCGTTCAGTTGGGCACCAAAACATTGAAACATTTGAGAGGATTATTACCTGCTTCAGAAATTACTGCTTGAAGGAACATAAAATCACAGGAGGCAAAAACAACATAAAGAACATTACCAGCAATCATTTGCAAGAAGGGAAAACCCTCATCTTCACTTATTTCTCCTCGCTTTATTTCTCCTCACTTGCAACCAAACAGACTTGATACAGAAATAATTTTGTTCAGTAAAAGATCTTATTACTATGGGGCAAGCATGGCTGTTCTGTATGGCTGCACCACAAACGTGGAAACCTCCTCCATCTGGAGACTCAACCAAGTGTGAGCTTGAGCATCTTCTGGTTGCACTCACATTTAGCTGCCTTATACTCAATCAGACTCTTGGCCCGTCTAAGTCAGTACTGTCTAGTAAGACCAGCTGTGGCTCTCCAGGGTCTTAGGCAGAGGTCTTTCACATCACCTACTGTTAGATCCTTTAAATGGGGATGCTGGGGATTGAACCAAGGACTTTCTGCATACCAAGCAGATGCTCTACCACTGAGCCACGGCCCCTCCCCAAGAGTTTCTACAAATTCTACTTTTAAAAAAATCAATGGATCTCTGGAGTTAGCTGCGCTCTTTCCAAAGAACAGTGTGCAATACTTATGTCATTTATTATGTTCGTATCCCAGCTTTCCATCAAAATATTCAAGGTGGTTAAAAAAAATCAAAGCTGAATCATCAGTACAGATTAGAAACCTGAAGGGTGACTCTTCCCTGTAAGTGATATTTTCAAATGATCTCAGTAAGGACTGCTAATGGAGGGCCATGCTTAGAATCATAGAATGTTAAGAGTTGGAAGGGACCCCACAGGTCATCTAGTCCAACCCCCTGCACTCTGCGGGAGCATAGCCAAAAGATAGCCCTACAACATACCCGAAAGATGGTCGCCCAGCCTCTGCTTGAAAATGTCAAGTGAAGGAGCATCCACCCCCTCCAGAGGCAGTCTTGGACCCTCCCTCTGCAGGTGGCATTCTTTTTGCCAGCAACAGAAATGGTACGCAGAGAGCTTTTGGTATCTGTCGTATGCTCAGAAGCCTGAGCTGTTCTGTATGCTGCTGTCCCCGACTGCCATCTTTGATCTACAATCGATAGGTTATTTACCCATCCCACTGGTCATTATCTTTAAATCCCTAAATGGACTAATATGTTTAAAGAACCCTCTCATGTATCTTCCCAGCAGCTAAAATTCTCAACAGAGGCCCTGTCACATGTGCCCCCCCCCTTCTCAGGAAACTGGAAACAGGGCCTCCTCTGCTGTGGTACATAAACCATGGAACGCTATCATCTGGCACCAAGCCTCATTCATTCACATGAAGCTGCCATCTAAGAACTCATAAGAACATAAGAGAAGCCATGTTGGATCGGGCCAGTGGCCCATCCAGTCCAACGATCTGTGTCACACAGTGGCCAAACCCAAGGTGCCACCAGGTTGTCTATCGGTGGGGCCAAAACTCCAGAAGCCCTCCCCGTTTTGCCCCCCAAGGACAAGAATATAGAGCATTACTACCCCAGACATAGTGTTCCCTCTTACCTTGTGTCACTGATGGACCTCTGCTCTGTATATTTATCCAATCCCCTCTTGAAGCTGTCTATGCTTGTAGCCACCGCCACTTCCTGCGGCAGTGAATTCCACACGTTAATTACTCCTTGGGTGAAGAAGTACCTCCTTTTATCTGTTCTAAACCCACTGCCTATTAATTTCATTGAGTGCTCATGAGTTCTTGTATTGTAAGAAAGGGAGAAAAGTTCTTCTTTCTCTACCTTCTCTATCCCATGCATAATTTTGTAAACCTCGATCATCATGTCACCCCCTCAGTTGTTGCTTTTCCATGCTAAGGAGCCCTAGCCTCTTCAACCTTTCTTCATAGGGATGGTGCTCCACCCCTTAATCATTTTAGTTGTCCTTTTCTGCACCTTTTCCAATGCTATAATATCTTTTTGAGGTGCAGTGACCAGAACCTCCCACAGTATTCCAAATGAGGCCACCACATAGATTTCTACAGGGGCATTATGCTAGGTCCTGCCAACCTAGCAGTTCGAAAGCAAGAAATTGCAAGTAGATAAATAGTGGGAAGGTAACAGTGTTCCGTGTGCCTTGGCGTTTAGTCATGGCAGCCACATGACCACGGAAACGTCCTCAGACAGCGCTGGATCTTCGGCTTGGACATGGGAGATGAGCACCGCCCCCTAGAGTCGGATTTGACTAGCTTTCGAGCAAGGGAAACCTTTACTTCTACCTTTTATGATAGTGGCTGATATGTTTTCAGTCCCCTTCCTAATAACCCACAGCATAGCATTTGTCTTTTTTTTATTGCCATTGCACACTGAGTCGACATTTTCAGTGAATTATCTACCACATGACCCCAAAATCCCTCTCTGGGTCAGTTACTGCCAGTTCAGACCCTGTCAATGTATATTTATATTAGGAGTTTTGGCTCGAATGTGCATTGCTTTGCACTTGCCCACATTGGACCTCATTGGCCACGATGACACCCACTCGCCCATTCTCATCAGATCCCTCTGGAGCACCTCACAGTCCTCCCCGGTTCTCACCGCCATGAACAACTTAGTGTCATCTGCAAACTTAGCCACTTCACTGCCTACTCCCAGCTCCAAATAATTAATGAACAAGTTAAAAAGCTCACTGCTCTATCACAATCAGCCTTGTCTACTCTGGCTGTCTTTCATATCACCTAATACTTGATCCTTTTAACTGGAAGTGCTGGGACTGAACCTGGGACCTTCTGCATCCAAAGCAGACAGTCCACCACCTAGCCCCAGCCCCCCTGAACTTTAGGAGTCGGTTGAACCTGTCTATTCCCCCTGGGCTTTAGTTCTTTTTTCTTGTCAAGTTGCTTTACTGTGATGGTTGATCTCTTTTTGCCCTACTTGTCCGAACTGCAAAGTGGTCTCTTCTTTATGGTGGACCTTATATCAATTTCGGGGTTCTGCTGGAGAGCCGGTTTGGTGTAGTGGTCAGGAGTGTGGATTCCAATCTGGGAGAACCGGGTTTGATTCCCCACTCCTCCACACGCAGCTGCCGGTGTGACCTTGGGTCAGTCACAAGTTCCCTCAGAGCTGTTCTTTCAAGAGCGATCCTCGAAAGAGCTCTCTCAGCCCCACCTACCTCACAGGGTGTCTGTTGTGGGGCGGGGAAGGGAAAGGAGAGTGTAAGCCGCTCTGAGACTCCGAGTGACTTGCCCTCGTATAAATCCAATCTCTTCTTCTTTGTCTTCTTTACTGTAGCTTAGAGGTGGGGTCTTAGCCAATGTGCAACAGGGGCAGCTGCCCCAGGCCCCACACTTGGGGAGCCTAACCACCCACAGCCTACCCCTCCCAAAAAGGAAGGGGAAAAGAAGAAGAACAGACTCCTGCCATGACTCGCATATGTCCCATGTGGGGCTTGGGCAGCCGGCTTCTGGCGGCAAAGGTGACCCCCCCTGTACAAGATGTACAGGGCCATCCCTTTCTTGGGCCCAGCAGGGTGGCTTGGGAGGAGTGGCAGTGATTCTGGGGCCCCATCCTGGACTTTTTCTTACGGCCCCCTAACTTTGTTGTAGCTTTGTTGCTGTTGTGGTCCAATGGATTGCTTTATTACTGGATCATTGCATCTGTTATAAATTGTTTTCTATACTGCATTTTAAAGGTTCGGTTGTTTTTGGAAGCTGCATTGTACAGAGATTGCAAAGAGGCAGGGAGTAAACATCTTACATAAATAAAGAGGCCTCTTATACGGCCGTACCACCATCACTGGTCGGCAAGTGAGGGCAAGCCTGGATCACATGGGGCAAGCAGCCTGTGCCGGTTGAGGGCACCACCTGTTTGTTTGGTAGAGGTCTCTGTAGAGAGGGAGAGATCCATAGCTGCACTTTGTGTAAAGAACCCGGTCCTATTCATAACTCACATGTTGCCCGACAGCAGTGGAAAGAAAGTACCCAGATTCCCCTCCCGAACCTGAACCACTGCATAGAGACTATGGCAAGGAGGAGGAGGAGCAGGAGGAGATTGGATTTATAACCTGCTCTTCACTACCCGAAGGAGTCTCAGAGCAGCTTACAATCTCTGTTCCCTTACCCTCCCCACAACAGACAGTAGGTGGAGGTGAGAGAGCTCTTTTGAGAACTGCTCCTGAGAGAACAGCTCTGAAAGAACTTATGACTGACCCAAGGTCACAGCAGCAGCTGCATGTGGAGGGGCGGGGAATCAAACCCGGTTCTCCCAGATTAGCGTCCGAACTCCTAACTACTACACCAAACTGGCCACCAAACAACTTCCTGGCCACTTTCCGCAGAGGGCAGAGTTTACATATATTTGGGCTCTTCTATGCTAGTATTCTCCCCGAAGAGGCTTACAAAAAATTTACAGAATACCCTGTTTAAGCAATATAATTTAAATAAACAAAGCAAACCAAAAGCACATCCCAGGTGGGTTCTGAATCATTGGGCTGGCTACTTAGCATTTTAGATATGCTGTACACCAGTGAGGATACCTTAGCATCTGACTTTTGGCTGGTGCTTCTGGCCACACCCAGGCTAAGCACCTGCAGGCAGAGGAGAAAATATCAGCACAGGTGGAATGTATGTGCCATTACCAGGATCTCCTCAACTTTTCCCTCTGGCAGTTCAACACACTGAAAACTTATTTATTTATTTTACTATATTTATACCCCGCCAAGACAGGCTCAGGGCGGTTTATATTAAAAGTTAGAAACAGATTAAAACAGGTTGAAATTACAAAACATTTATAAGGTGCAGGTATCCAATGGCTGTAAAACTACTGACCAGGCTCCGTAGCATATTGAATACAGGCGCGGCACACATGGCCATGATGGATTTATTTATTTCTGCCCCACTTTTCTCCACAACAGGGGTCCCAAAGCAGCTGACAACACCTTTCTCCCCTCCACCATCTTCTTCTCACAACAGCCCTGTGAGAAAGGTTAGGCTGAGGAAATGTCACCTTTATCTGATTTTTTTGTTTTGTTTTTTTAATGGCCATAGGAAAGTAGAGAGAAGCTTGCAAATGTCTCCATGCTCTTGCCCTTTTGCCCCATTCCATTTTGCCATTCTCCTTCCAGTGCATCAGACAGAAGCAAATGGTCCTGCAGTGTGATCTTGCACTAAACTTGTTCTATCCTCCCAAGCTCCCCTAACTGCAATTGCTCACCCAGTCCCCACCAAATGCTTTTTCCCTCTACCGTCTTCCACAGGATGCTCCCTCTGACGTGGTTCAGCCACCAACAGCGGCCAACTTTCTTAAGCGCCACAGTGGCCTCTAGTGGTTCTTATGTGCAAATGTTGGGTCAAGCCGATTGGAGGAATGCCCAAGATTTTTGCATTATCAGTTAGATAAGGATTGGACAGCCCAAAAGAATGGAATCAAAGGGCAGGTACCTTACAGCGAGTGGCATCTGGTGAGTATATACAGGCACACACGACAGAATCTCATTCACCTGGGAAGCCATCCCCCTGTTATCATAGAGGAACCCCACTGCAAAAGAATTATACCAGCTTTCTCCTGTCCAGATTGGCCCAAAAGCAAGATATTCAATTCTCAGACTTCTTGATAACCAGCATTCAAATATACATGATCCCTCATGCTCCCCAGTCATTTTTTTTTTTAATCCTACACATTCACAATATAATGTTAGGCCAGAATGGTTTCCTTGGTGCTGGTTTTGTATGCTGCAGGTGTGAGAGAGATGATGTTCTGAAATTCCATTTCATTTATTAGCTTCATTGACCCGAGGTCTTAAGCCAAACATGCAAAGAGAGATGATGTTCTAGAGCTTATTCTAGGATTAGAGTCCGTTAATTTATGGCGTTAACATCTGTTGAGCCAAACCAATAGCACATCTAGATCAGCACCATCTACTTGGAGAACAAGCAGCTCTCCAAGATCTTTCCTGCCATCTAGAGATGGAGGAGAGAGAACCCAGGACCTTGGACAGGCCACACATGTGTTCTACCAATATGCCATGCCACCAGAATGCCACTTCAGCCACGGTATGTCACTGGCGGACCAAAAGTCTCATCTGTAAGAATAAGCTATTTTAGTCACATTTGTAAAATATCCAGTTCTAAAGTTATCCAGATCACCGCAGACTGTGACAGCAGCCATGAAATTAAAAGACGCCTGCTCCTTGGGAGGAAAGCGATGGTGAACCTAAACAGCATGATAAAAAGTAGAGACATCACCCTGCCAACAAAAGTCCGCATGGTCAAAGCAATGGTATTCCCAGTAGTCATGTATGGCTGCGAGAGTTGGACTATAAGGAAGGCCGAGCGCCGAAGAATAGATTCTTTTGAACTATGGTGCTGGAGAAGACTCTTGAGAGTCCCTTGGACTGCAAGGAGATCAAATCAGTCAATCCTAAAAGAAATCCACCCTGACTGTTCCCTGGAAGGCCAGATAATGAAGCTGAAGCTCAAATACTTTGGCCACCAAATGAGAAGGGAGCACTCACTGGAGAAGACCCTGATGCTGGGAAAGATTGAAGGTCAAAGAAGACGGGGACGGCAAAGGATGAGATGGTTAGACAGTGTCATAGATGCAACGAACATGAAATTGAGTCAACTTCAGAGGACAGCAGAAGACAGGAGGGCCTGGCGGGACTTGGTCCATGGGGTCGCAAAGAGTCAGACTCGACTGTGCGACTGAACAACAACAAAGTTAAACAGTGCCAAAGCTTTTAACTTGTTTTGGGGGTTTTTAAGTAAGCACTTTGAAATTCTCTAGGGCAGTTTTAGCACATTTGCCCACGACAGAATTCTCTTTCCTACGAAGGCCATAACTAAGAATCAACAGGATTGTTCAGTTTCCCATGCAGGGACATACATGCACATCTGCAGACACATTATGTTTTAAAACAGCATTTCTAGCATGCTCATCTACCTTTATTTATGCATATATTATGTATGTAACGTGCCATCAAGTCACAACTGACTTATGGCAACCCCAGTGAGGGGCTTTCAAAGCAAGTGAGAAAGCAGAGACGGTTTGCCATTGCCTTCCTCTGCAGAGTCTTCCTTGGTGGTCTCCCACTCATCTATCAACCCTGCTTAGCTTCTGAGATATAATGTGATCAAGCTATACCATGCTGTCTTTCCTCCCATGCACTTATTTAGTTTATAAAATGCATTTACAATGACCAGATATTGCTTTTCATCATAATATTCCTCACAGCAGTTTAAATACTGTAGGAAGAAAAAGTCCAGCTTTTAATACCATGAGAAAGAAAAGTCTTCGGGTCAGCTCTTAACTCCTAGGTTTTAATCAGCATTTGCTTTTTACAAAATTGCACTTGATGGAGACCCATTTCTTTGGAGCATTATTCATGATTTCTCCATCTGTCTCAACATCAGAATAGCAACTACTTTAACAAAGGGCATGAAAGCTTTAATTCTACTATTGATACTGTTAAGTTCTTTTTAAAACAAAAACCATTCTTCATAAATGCTGCTTTGTAAGTATCTGTGATTCAAAATTCTGGACTGAATAACAAGAAACATTAAAACAAAAAAAGACAGAACCTGGTATTAATCTACAGGTTCCATTTGCAGTTTTACTGCCAAATTTTCTGTGGCTATTAAAGCTTGTCTTATTTTATAACACAGATTACGTTTTATCCTCCTTTTCGGCCCAAATTGGCTCCCAAAATGGTTCATGGGAATAAAATAAAACAAAGCAGAAAAATACAACTGATGTTAAAATTTGATACCACTGTTTTTGGGGAAGGAGATGCCCGGCTGGCATGATGGAATGGCTGCTTCCTGCCAATAGTCATATCACTGGTAGGAGGAGGCTGGGGAGCTCTATACCAGTTTGGTGAAGTGGTTAGGAATGCGGACTCTAATCTGGGAGAACTGGGTTTGATTCCCCACTCTTTTACAAGCAGCTGCTGGCGTCACCTTGGGTCAGTCACAGTTCTCTCAGAGCCAGGGCTATTTTTGGGCAGGAACGCACAGTAATGGAGTTCCGGCTGGCTCCTGAGTTGGCCACACCCAGCATGAACTCATTAGCATAATGGGCCACACCCAACAACAGAAACTCATTAGGATTGACTACATTAGGGGTGTGTGGCCTAACATGCAAAGGAGTTCCTGCTACAAAAAAGCCCTGGGTTTTGACAACAAGGTAAACAGAATAAGAAGCAAAAAGTGGGTGTGGCTAGATGACCACACTTCTGGTAACACGGGGGTGTGGCCTAATATGTCAATGAGCTGTGCTGTCATGGGTGTGGCCTAATATGCTAATGAGTTTCTGCTGTTGGGTGTGGCTTATTATGCTAATGAGTTCCTGCTGGGCTTTTTCTACAAAAAAAGCCCTGCTCAGAGCTGTTCTCTCAAGAGCAGTTATCTCAGAGCTCTCTCAACCCCACCTACCTCACAAGGTGTCTGTTGTGGGGAGGGGAAGGGAAAGCAATTGTAAGCTGCTCTGAGACTCCTTTGGGTAGTGAAGGGTGGGGTATAAATCCAATCTCTTCTTCATCATTGTGTCTATACCCTCCATATTTTGACAGTGAAAGAGCATTATATTGGTGACAGTAAGTGGGATCAAACAGACCATGTACCCAAAGAGGGCTTCAAACACACTGACAGTTTCCCATACCCAAAGCAGGGCTGCACACCGGAGAGGATAATGTTGTATAAGTACATAAAAAGAGTCATGATGGATCAGACCAGTGGTCCATCTAGTCCAACATCCTGTCTCACATACACCTCCCGAAGAGCCTTATGCTCAGCTGATAAAAATCTTCTGGAGATCCCTGGCCTGAAAAATATCCAGCTGTCCTCAACCAGAGGCAGGGTCTTTTCAGCCATGGCTCTGACCTGGTAGAATTCTCTGCCAAACCACCTTTCCTTCCCTGTGGGACCTAGGCAGGGGTCATTTCGTAGGAAAAGAGCTAGGGGAACTCATTAGCATAACTCATTAGCATATGCCACACCCCCTGACATCAGGGGCCCGGCGGTGGACCTGCAAGGCCGGCGGGAGTGCAAGGAAGCCCCACCAAGGCCCACCCTGGCCCCAGATAGGCAGGGGTGGGGAGAGGCAGGGAGGAAGCAACTTACCCTCCCTCTTCTCCTGCCTCCTCCTGGCTGAATGAGGGCTGGAAGCAGGGGGCGGGGCTTTGTCATGTGCCCCGCCCCCCGCACCTCACCCAGGGGAACTGCGATCCCCCGCGATCCCCCCCGAATCCACCTCTGGACCTAGGTTGGTTCCGCAAGACTTGTAAGGTTCCGCCAGGCCTATCGTTGAAGACAGCAACAGTTTTAATTAGCCTGTCCTCCTTTTCCACTCACTCCCCCTACAGGAAAGCGAATTGACTTAGACACCATCTGAAATTGACACTGATATTGTTTTACCGTTTTAATGGTTTTTAAATTGATCATGTTTGTATGTGAATAATGTACACTGCCCTGAGCCCCAAGTACGGGGGAGGGTGGTCTAAAAATCCAATAAATAAATAAGTAAATAAATAGTGGCCAACAAGTTCCTCTGGAGGGTCAACAACAGGGCACAGAGGCTGAGACCTTCCCCTGATGCTGCCTCCTGGCTCTGGGATCCGGAGACTTAGTGCCAAAGAAAATGCTAAGGACTGGAAAAGGACATTTGTAGGGGGGCAAAGGTGAGAGTCAGCCAATCAGTCTCAAAAGGTGCAGTCAAACAGCTGATTCTCTTTGCTGGACTTGTGTCACATTTAAGTATGTGGATACACAACCACAGGTAGAGCAGTCCACAAGTTTTAAAATTCAGGGAGCTGGAAACCATCACCATGTTTCACAGCCGCATGGGAGAATTCGGCAAGGTGGGCCAGCCCAAAGAGAGGCAGGAGTGGATCTCACTATAACCAAGAATTTCTGCATTAAACATTCTGAAAGTACTGCTGGAAGAATTCTCCTCTTCCGGTCTTCGGGGGACCTTCATCCTGATCACAAATTAGCTCCCACAATCACCACAAGGGGGCCCTTGTACAAACAGCAGAAGAGACGATGAAGCCTGTTTGGGGGCTGCATCAGTTCAGCATACAAGTGTGGAACTCAAAAGACTGTATGTCCCTTCCATGTCAACCATTTCCCTCTGTGGAGAAAATGAACATGCCAGTCAGGATAGTGAGGCTAGAACCTTTCTATCGACATCTGGTTTTCTATGTTCAGGCAGGAAATGGCAAACCCATCTCTGTTTGTCTCTTGCTTAGAAAACCCCATGAGAGGTCACTGAAAGTTGGCTGCAAGCTGATGGCACCTTGGCACCACTGCATGAACCTGTGCACTGGACATATCTACCCAAACACATGGAGAGACTTAACTCCGAGAGGCCAGGAACCCTGAAGAAAGCCAACTCACACCAACAAACTTAACCGAAAATGGCCAAAAATACGTACACAGTAGGTACACCATACAGGGACCACTGGAGAGATGGACCCTGGTCAAAGGGACAGCTGGAAGACATATGGATACTTTCTTTTAACAGCCCACTCCCCTCAACTGATAAAGTTCATCTTCTGGATACACCACAAGCCGACGACATACTTCGCCTGCAACCGCTGTCACCATTTGCCTTGGGAGGGAGGTGCAGAAATGGCCTTTTTATCTCCGATGCAATCAATAATTAATGAACTGAACATAAATGGTACAGAATGTGTTATTTGCAAGTTTGCAGATAAGGGGAGACAATAGGGAGGGGAAATAAGTAATTACCCAATATATAATTAGTCACACAGGGTTTGGGTCGTTTTGATCTCAATTTGAACAATCGTATCACAGAGGCCAGTACATGATAACAAGACTTTCCCCCCCTTTTTTAACATCTTAGTGAAGAGAAGAGGAAATTATCCAGAGCTTGGAATCAAATTAGAATGTATCACACCGGAATTATTATCACTTTTTTTTTGTTCGCCTTTCCCTCCAATCAATAGAGACAATGCAAAGGAAAACAGAAGAAGACAATGCAGTATGGATCTGGGGAAAATGTCAAAAGCTCCCATTATGTTTTTAGCGCATAATTAATGCTGGGCTGAACTTCTTGTACAACTGGGATACACTGCGACACATCCAAAGAGGTCATCCTGGGAATTGAAGCTCTTATTAAGTCTATTTAAGGAGTATCCTAATGAAACAAGTTAACTTAGAAGAGGTAGCGCTTGGAACATGAATTAAAATATCACTAGGAACTTAAGGTCTGAGCAAAATGTAAAAGCAACAAACTTTGGGCTTGATCCAAACAAAAAAAAAAAAAAACCTTTGGGCTGGATCCAAACGGAGGAGGAAGAGGAGAGACTGGATTTATACCCCGCCCTTTGCTACCCAAAGGAGTCTCAGAGCGGCTTACAATCCCTTCCCCTTCCCCTACCCACAACAGACACCCTGTGAGGTAGGTGGGGCTGAGAGAACTCTCTTGAGAACTGCCCTTGAGAGAACAGCTCTGAGAGAACTGTAACTGACCCAAGGTCATGCCAGCAGCTGCATGTGAAAGAGTGGGGAATCAAACCCAGTACATTAGAATCCGCACTCCTAGCCACTACACCAAACTGGCTCTGGTACATGATCTTCTGCTGATAAATGGACGCTTTAAAACATTGCAGCAGCCCTATGGAAAGGAGTCCAGAACAGTACCCGCTTTCCTCTATGGGGATCCTTTAATAATCTGCAGGGTCTGAAGCAGCCAGAAGGCATCCTTGGCAGGGAGCTATTCTTGAGGGTTTGATAAGGTTCTGAAGGCCTCCTGGGGGGTTAATAACCGGTTCTTGATAATAACGACATATGGCTCTGAATACGGCTCCCAAGGGCCTTGAACAAAATGGCTCTGCTTGAATGCTCAGATTCCCTCAGAGAAACAGAAGCCTGGTGGCAGCTGGCTGAGAGAAAGCATTCATGAAACGATTGCTCAGACACACTGGTTCTATGGAGAACTTTCTGAGGTAATTTTAATGTAAAATTGACTCTTTGCTCTTTAATTTCTCCCCTGTCACACAATACTGTGCTTTAAAACAGGGAAGCGAGGGGGGAAATGAGGGGAGGATTCTTCCATGAAACTGGAAACAATGTCACTGAGTCATGGTCACACACTCTAGAATTCACCCAGAACTCTCTGATTGACCATAGGGTTTGAGGTAAATCTTAGAACATTGCCCTGATGTGATGACATCAGGTTTCACACCAGAAGGGACATCATGTGTTGGCACGACACCTTGTCTCCTATGGGATACCAGTGAGATCTGGCAACGCCATTACCATAAAAGTTGTGAATGGGGCCCACCTGAAGACAAGGCAAGGTTTTTTTTTTGCATACTCTGAGAACTTGGGTCTAGGTGGGTAGCCATGTTGGTCTGAAGCAGCAGAACAAAGTTTGAGTCCAGTGGCACCTTTAAGACCAACAAACTTTTATTCCAGGTGTGAGCTTTTGTGTGCACCCACACTCTCCGTGTGTGCTTTGTCTGAGGAAGTGGGCGTGAACATGAAAGCTCACACCTTGAATAAAACCGTGATGGTCTTAAAGGAGACACTGGATTCAAACTTTGTTATGAGAACTTCTTTAATTTCTCCCCTGTCACATAATACTGTGCTTTAAAACAGGGAAGCGAGGGGGGAAATTAGGGGAGGATTTTTCCATGAAACTGGAAACAATGTCACTGAGTCACGGTCACACACTCTAGAATTCACCCAGAACTCTGACTGACCATAGGGTTTGAGGTAAATCTTAGAACACTGCCCTGATGTGATGACGTCACTTCGGGTTTCACACCAGAAGGGACATCATGTGTTGGCACGACACCTTGTCTCCTGTGGGATACCAGTGAGATCTGGCAACGCCATTACCATAAAAGTTGTGAATGGGGCCCACCTGAAGACAAGGCGAGGGTTGTTGTTTTTTGCATACTCTGAGAACTTGGGTCTAGGTGGGTAGCCATGTTGGTCTGAAGCAGCAGAACAAAGTTTGAGTCCAGTGGCACCTTTAAGACCAACAAACTTTTATTCCAGGTGTGAGCTTTTGTGTGCACCCACACTCTCCGTGTGTGCTTTGTCTGAGGAAGTGGGCGTGCACATGAAAGCTCACACCTTGAATAAAACCGTGATGGTCTTAAAGGAGACACTGGATTCAAACTTTGTTATGAGAACTTGGTATCAAACTCCAGGTAGTGCCTTGAGTTTTCCTGGAATTATAACTGATCTTCGGACTACAAAATGGCAGTTTTAGAAAGTGGATTCTAGGGCAACACATCCGTTCTGACATACTTCCCAAAACTCCACCCTCTGCAGGCACTACCCACAGATCTCCAGGAATTTCCCAAGTTGGAATTGGCAGCCCTGATTCTGTTTGAAGAAAAATAGTTGTATGTCAATGAAAAGGGGGGACGGGGACAGAATGAGGATTTAGCATGTTCATGGACCTCAGAATGTTGAGAGAAGAAAAGGAGGGGGAACACCAGAGCAAGATGGAGAGGACAGCTCCCTCAAGCCCCTGTTGTTGTTGTTGTTGTTGTTGTTCAATCGCACAGTCGAGTCTGACTCTTCGTGACCCCATGGGTCAAGCCCCTATGAATCTAGGAGGGATGGGGGAATTTTCCATTTTCTCTCTGACTTCCCTCATCATACGACTGTCAACAATTCTCAGCATTCCATGCCTCCTGTTACATGCTCAACCATCATCAGGCCATCGGGTGGGGGTGAGGAAATCTTTTTATTTTGGTTAATTTACAATGTAATTTTCTGCATACCCAGTAAGTCTACTGAGGTATGTCTGTTGGTGACTTGGCTTTGGCTGCTTTTGTGACTGTTACAAGCCACATACTGTGCTATTAATCATAGTAAAAAAACAGAGGGAATTTTTATTCCAGAAAAACTGAAACGAGTTTTCTCTGTGGTTCCTATACCCTTGTTTGTTCTGTATTGTCACCAGTTCCCACAGCTCAGCTTTCTTTTTTTTGTAACAGGTTTTCCAAATGAAGTAGGACTGCAAGGAGGGGAAAACTAAATCAATAAGGGTCATTTGAGCACTGATATGTCCAGGAAAAAGGATCATACTCCCTCTGCAGCGGGTTTCATACCAATTAGCTTAAGCAGTAAAATCTCCTCTTGTTAAGTATACTTTACAATCAGTACACCCAAGGTCTTTTCCCCCTCCGGTTCACTCCCTGCCAACAGACTCATTTCATGTGGGTGAGACTCATCGTGGAAATTTGGCTCTGGGACAGAATGTTAATGACAACTTCATATATTGATAAGGATTAATGCTGGGCCTGAAATCAATGCTAGTAAATTGCTGACAGCTTGAAGAGAGCAAAGGGAGATTGTGAAACAGGCCCAAACTACTAAATAATTCCTCTCTAACTCAGATGCGCTGCCAACCCCACATGCTCAGTTACCAATGGGAGATAAAACCCTTAGACAGAAGGAAAATCAACAGCAGGCTACTTTATTCCCTTTCACCATTTGTGTCCAAAAATAATTGAGCATCACAGCAATCTGTTCATTAAAGGGGATATGGGATCATCATCACACCAAGAGTCTCAATCAAATGTCAACAGGAAGGCCAGGCTTGCGGCAACCAGGGCCAGGTCCTTTTCAGTGGCGGCTCCTACCTGGTGGAATGAGCTCCCGGAGGAGATCAGGGCCCTGCGGGACCTCTTGAGGTTCCGCAGGGCCTGCAAGACGGAGCTCTTCCACCAGGCTTTCAACTAGGAGCCGTCACTACCACCACCAACAACTACTTGGTGGTAACAACGGGGTAATGGGATAGCCAATTATAAAGATCTTGCCACAGTACCGCGATGGATCGGTACCGCTGAATCGGGCTTTTGGGTAATATCTATAGGTCACCATCTTGATTCGATATGAAATATGAACATCACTGAGCACTTCATTATTGTTAATTATGGTTGTTTTTATTCTGTTCTTAATGTTTTATATTAGCACCTGGTTGCCCTTGTTTGTGAGCCGCCCTGAGCCCGTTCGCGGGGAGGGCAGGATAGAAATGCAATAATAAATAAAATAAAGTCCACAAGTAGAGGGTAAAGGCAACCACATTCCCTGGCTGTTGTCCTCCACCCAGCAGGTACAATGTTCCTGAAGAGGGACAGAACTATTAGTTGTCATGGCCTTTACGGATGGCCCACATGCCATATTTGAATTGTGCAAGCACACAGACACGCACACTTGGGACACTCCACAGCTTTAGGGTTCCCAACACTGACTTGGCAAATGCAGAGAGATTGGGGGGGGGCGCACAGGGAGGGTGTGATTTGGGGAGGATGTGATGCCACTTCCAGAAGACTCTCTAGACTATCATAGAGACTAGGGGAAACTCCTAGAGCATCTCTACGTGTGGGCAATTTTTCCCCTCCCTCTCCTCAATTCTTCAAGGGCAAGAAATTGGGGCTGGTAGATACCCACCCCAAGCAGTTAAATGGAAAGCCAACATTACTTTAGAGTTCTCTTTCTTGAAAAGGTAAAACAGAAAACAAGGCCTACTCATATGTTGGTTATATGGTGAATGGTCAGGTGAAGAGGACCGGTCTTTCATGTGACATTCCTCAGCACATGGAAAGCCAGCCATATGCCCATGGTGCTTTCCACAAGACTAAATGTTCAGCATACATTTAGACTAAATTCTATGATCTTATTGCTCCCTTTCCCCCTTTTTTGGAAATGTGAAACTACAGCCTGGTTTGGGGGACTCCCAAGTGATCCAGGAATCTTTAACTTCTGCCCCCAAATCCAATGTTGACTGCACCCCTGATTTCCTTACATGCACTGAAATGTTACTGCTGTGCAAGATGTTGGGTATGCTCAGCCCCAGACAAAGAAAGCCCCCATGTGCATGTTTTCCCCACAGCCATGTAACCAGATCTCAAACAGTCTGACCATACAAGAAAACTCCCATGATGCAGAAAATCAGAGCTTGGGAGAAAGGTAGTTGCTAGGCATGTTCCTTAATATGTTAACTTTCTATGTTCAGGATTTTGCTTCAGTCACATGACTTCTCACTTGCAGTATGAAGTGATACAGTCCAGACACACAGCCGTACCACCTTATTATTATTTGGAGGACTCTGATTTGCAGGATCCTTTAGTCCTCAAAAAAGCAAATGAGTAATACTTTTATTACAGACAAATTTATGAGACTGAAGGGGAGGGGAATAGGGCTATCGACTGCCTCTGGACTAATTTATTGGCTCCAGGATTGGTGTGTTTACATGCGCTGTGAAACTGCATAATGATCTTTTAACGGAACAGTGTTGAAATCATATTCATGATTCAAAATCATTGTGTTTCCAAAAGGGAAAAACAGAAAGAAAATACACAGCCATAAGATTAATGGCTTGTAGGATTCCTTTCTTTTTTAAAAAAATATATGTTATTCCTTGTTTTAAAAAAATGCACAAAGGCCAAAAGATCCAGACTGCTTACTCTCTCCTCCTCGGCAGCCATCTGTACACACATACGGAGTGGTTCGTGAAGTACGTCGCACATTTTAAAAGTTTATTAACCCCACTGCCGCCACAGCATCACCACTTGTTGCTTGAACGCAAGCATGAATGTATATTCAAACAGGGTGCAATTTTCTCAGGACTTGTTCCTAACGGCCACAGAATGTGCAAAATGGTCCATGTTATTAACATAGAAAATTACTGACCTACAGTACTAGATGGAGGTCGTACGAAACAATAGTAAGGAATAAAACAACAACAGTAAAACCAAGGATGAAAAACAAGAATTAAAACAGGGGGCACCTTTGAAATTCTGACACAGTATGGTGGGCACAGGCACAAAATGGCTGCCACAAGAAGTGAAGCCGACCACAAAATGGCTGCTGCTGCTGCTGCTTACATTCAGTCACAGAATGAAGATCCCTGTGCTATGGTGGCAGCTGCTCCCGAAGCAACGTTTTTAAAAATCCTCATAGCCAATCAAATCTCCAATGGCCAATCAGACGTCTTGCTGGGCAAAAGAAAACCTGGTCCCACCCACTTTTTAAAAATACTTGGTGGGTACCAGGATAGGAACCAGCGGGCACCGTAGCACTAGGGTTGCCAAATCCTGAAACCTTACCAGCGGGGGAGGCTCCGTCCTGGTCGGGAGCTGGCTGTGTGCATGTGCACGACGTCACCGGAAGTGACGTCAGACGTTGCTGACGTTGGGGGCGTGGCCGAGCTTGTCGGGGGGAAACATATGGTGACGCAGCTTCGGGGGCGGGGTTCCCCCCGGGCCCCGATTCCGCCGGGGCAGAACTTGGGGCTCCGAAGTGGGGGATTCCCCACCCCCCGGGGTCATTTGGCAACCCTACATAGCACCCATGGCCACCATGTTGGGGACCCCTGAATTAAAACAATAAACTATAAAAAGCCCTCAACAGTTTGGGTCTGCTTGAGTGAAGTGGTCTTTATCCTTCCCTGAGCTGGGATCCACTGAGCTGCAATCATGTGAGAGGAAGTCAGATGATATCATAGCCATTTTACAGGCAAAGTTATGACCTCACTGATGTCAAGGCCAGGACTGTAGGCAGCAGATGAAGCAGGGACAGGAAACACAAACCAAGTACCAGGAAATGTAATAACAGTGAGTAAACAAGACAAAGGTCAGAGTCAGGGAAGAATCCTCTCCATTGCTGAGTGACCCCACCTTGCTCTCTTGGGTCTCCTCTCGGTGTGTGCTTAAAAGCAAAGCAGGAGGTTTGGTGGCCCTGAACTCTACACATTATGGTTACCAGCTCTGGGTTGGGAAATGCCTGGAGATCTGGGAGCAAAGCCTGGGAAAATGAGGGAGCTCGGCAGAGATGTGATACCACAGAGTCCACTCTCCAAAGCTGCCATTTTCTCCAGGAGATCTAGAAAAAATCCTGGCTACGGGGCTGAACCTACGGCTCTGCTACCCACCTGATGGTCCTGATACCATGGGTCAAAGGGCCATAATACACCCCGCCAAAGGAATTCTATTCTGTTGACAATCGCTTCCTGTCAACTGGCATCCACTAGGAGCACACTTTTCCTAATGGTTACCACATTTCTTTAAAATGCCTCCCCCAGGCATGTGCAGCAATATCGTCCACCTCCTTTCTCAGGTGAGTTAAGTTTTCATTCCTCCAGGTCTGGGTTTCTTCTCATTTAAACTGATCTGAAGCAAGAGCCAGCTTGGTGTGGCGGTTAAGAGCAGCAGGGTTCTAATCTGGAGAACGGGGTTTGATTCCCTACTCCTCCACATGCAGCCAGCTGGGTGACCCTGGGTCAGTCACAACTCTCTCACAGTTCTCTCAGCCCCATCTACCTCACAGGGTGTCTGTTGTGGGGAGAGAAGGGAAGGAGATTGTAAGCCGCTCTGAGACTCCTTTGGGTAATGAAGGGTGGGGTATAAATCCAGTCTCTTCTTCTTTTTCTTCTTACTCAAGGGTCTTCAGCACTCTATGCCACCCAACCACCCACTGCTAAGAGCTGTTGCACCCAAACCCAAGCCACTGCTCACCTGAGAAGGAGGGCAGTAGGAGAGAAGGAAGCAGGCACTGCCGCACACTGCAAGCCAAGTGGGTGGAAACCCCAGCAGCAGAGTTCACAGCTGCCTGATTTTTCCTTCCTTCCTTCCTTCCTTCTTCACAGTGGTGGGGATAGGGGCATATAGGCCCGGCAATTAGGTCACCAACAGTAACACTGGGGCCAGAGGTGCTGCTTGGCATTGCCCCAGTGTTCCCACCCCTCTGGTGCCCTAGGCAACCACCTAGCAACTGGGCCACCCCCAAGTTGAAGCATTGATGCTGTTTGCTTTTTATTGAACTGGAAGATGTTTGGGCATGACATGATTGCGTCCCTTGTGCCCTTTTTATCATCCTTTATCATCCTTCGGGGAATGAAGGGCAGGGTATGAAACCAACTCTTCTTCTTTTTCTTCTTCTTCAAGTGTCGTCAGCCCCCTATTCCAGTTTGGTGTAGTGGTTAGGAGCGCAGACTCTAATCTGGGAGAACCAGGTTTGATTCCCCACGCCTCCACATGCAACTGCTGGTGTGACCTTGGGTCAGTTACAAGTTGTTTCAGAGCTGTTCTCTCAGGAGCAGTCCTTGAAAGAGCTCTCTCAGCCCCACCTACCTCACAACAAGGAGGGGAGGGATTGTAAGCCACTCTAAGACTCCTTCAGGTAGTGAAAGGCGGGGTATAAATCCAACCTCTTCTCCTCTTCTTCATTTCCTCCCACTGGGTTAGGACCACTTCCCTTGGTTTTTGGTCACATAAAAATAATTTGGCCCCCTACCCTTATGCACTGCACACATTCTGGTGTCAACATCTTGGGAATCAGACAGGTTGAGAACACCTCGCTGAGCCCCCTCCCTACAAGTGTGGACACTCCAGAGACCCTTTTGCCTCTGCAGAAGACTGCATGCTCTGCTAGGTTTGCCAGGTCCACCTGGGCAACCAGCAGAGGGTGGGAGTAGGGTTGCCAGATGCAGGTTGGGGAATTCCTAGAGATTTGGGGGTGGAGCCCGGGGAGGACAGAGACCACAGTAGGATACAGTGCTGTAGAGCCCACCCTAGGGTTGCCTAGGTAGCGGAGGAGGGGGAGGGACTTTCCGGAGTGGGGAAGTGACTAGGCATGTCAGGGACATCGGGGGTGACGTTCTGGTTTTCGGGCAAAACGCTATGGTAGAATTTGCTTCAAATCATTGAATTTTGCCCAGAAACCGGAGCATCACCCCCAAATGGGCCCAATGTGCCTCCATCACTTCTGGTTTCCGTAGGCACGTTGCGATGATTTCCAGGTTCCTGGTGGTAAGAGGTGGTGATTGGTGGGGAGAGGAACACCCAAAGTGGGAGACCCCCACCCACACACTGGCAACCCTAGCACCCTGCAAAGCACCCATGCTATCCAGGGGAACTGAACTCTGTAGTCTGGAGATGAGCTGTAATTTCGGGAGATCCCCGGGCCCCATCTGGAGGCTGGCCTTAGCTTGGGCCTTCTGGAGATCCCTTTGGATCTTGGATCCTCTTCATGCCTCTTGGCCATCAGACCCCGACTAGAATCCTGCATACGACTCTAAGATTGAAAAACAGGAAGATGTTCACGCTGCTCCTCAGGCTTGGCCCTAATCCTTCGAAAGCTCTTCAGAGCTTGAAACGATTTTATCTCAAAATAAAAAAACACTAGGCATCAAGGCAGATCTCTACGTTTGTATCTGCAGCACATCTACAATTTGCATTTAATGTCTGTATATACTGAAACAACCAGTACGCACGCATGTAATCCCAAACTGGCAGGGAAGAGAAACATCTCTAAGCAACCTCAATAAGCAAGACACTACAGGCAATAAGAGATGTATTTAACAATTTACATTAGGAAGTTGGTAGGGGGAAAAGAGAGCCTAAGAGAGCCAGAAGCTCAGTAGCTATAGCAACGAGCTTAACTTCTCTGGAGAAAAAAAAGATTCCCCCCCCCACTGGTTCACAAAAAATAACCCTGCCTTTGTTAAAAAAGGGGGGGGGGGAATGCATACAAATCTCTACAAACCTAACCTTGGGTTTACACAGGCACAGGTTACCGATGTGAAATCTAATTCTTTTCAGTGATAAACATATGCCTTCCGAAGATGTTCAAATGCTACCCGGCAGATATTGCTAGAAAACAAACTTTTTATTGTTTCATTCGAAACTGTTGCTGCTTTGTGTGGGAAGCATTTATCTCAAGAATTCTGGGAATTATGTTTTTTTTTCACGACTCAAGCTTCCCTGGAACTTCTCCCCCTACCCTATCTTTCTTGTCTTCAAAATTCAATGGCAGCATCTCTTCAAAAGTGCAGAAGAAAACCTTTTTACTCATCTTCAGACAAAGTGCAATAAAACAAAAGTATATTCCTAAAATCACAGGATATTAGAAGGTAGTTTCTGTTCACCAGAACCACTTGCATCTCATTTGCATTTGAGCACCTGCAGGGCTGTTGTTGCCCTACTGCACAAATAGCAGGAAGAGGACTATACAAACAGAACAAAACCCTCACCTGCATCTCTTTCAAAAGTACATCTTCAAGTACTTGAAGGGCTGTCATATAGATGATGGTGCGGAGTTGTTTTCTGCTGCCCCAGAAGCTCAGATCAGAACCAACAGGTTAAAATTATTTTTTTATTTTATTTTTTTTATTTAACTTTAGACTTTATATCCCGCTCGAACCCCCTTTCTCAGGGGGTCTCTGAGCGGCTTACAAGTGGTGCTAATCACACAAATGTTCCCTAACTAGGGCCACAGAGTATGTAGGGGTGGGACTACCTACCGGCACCCCTGTCAAATCAAAAGAGTTTTCGGCTAAACATTGGGAAAAACTTCCTGACAGAGCAGTTCCTCAGTGGAACAGGCTTCCTCGGGCAGTGGTGGGTTCTCCTTCTTTGGAGGTTTTCAAACAGAGGCTAGATGGCCATCTGATTCTCTGAACTTGGGCAGATTGTGAGGGAGGGCAGGAAGGGTTGCCTCAGTGCTTAGTTCTCATGGCCCTTCCTCACATGCCAGGGGAAATGCGGATCGCCACTCTGGGGTCAGGAAGCAATTTTTCTCCAGGCCAGTTTGCCCAGGGATCCTGGAGGTCTGTCGTATTCTTGGCATGGAACAGCGGTCATGGGTGTGTGTGGGGGGGAGGTATTTGTGAATTTCCTGCATTGTGCAAGGGGTTGGACTAGGTGACCCTGGAGGTCCCTTCTAACTCTGTGATTCTGTGATTTTATAACCCTGGCAATATTATTGTGGCAGAACAAAGTCCAGTGGCACCTTTAAGACCAACAAAGTTTTATTCAAGGTATGAGCTTTCATGCACACGCACGCTTCTTCAGATACATTGAAGTGGAAGTTACTAGTCCATACATATAGGTAGAGGCAAACTGCAGTTCAATTACATCCTGCCTTAGACCTGCCTCTGGTGATGTACAGTGCCTGGTTCCTACCTGCTTTGACTAATAAGAGATTAAAAGAGATCTACAATCCTGCAGTTCCTAAAGGGTGATGCCTTCAGAGAGCTGAGTCCTCAGGGACACGGAACTAAGTTTGAAAATAAAGGCTTTGTAGTTCAGAGGACAACAGCACAGACTTTCCTCAAGGAGCTCCAAAATATTGATGGAGGGGACCGCAAGGTGTTGGGAAAGGTTTGAATACAATCATGCCCCATAATAAGGGTTAAGGTTTTAGAAATGGGTGGGTTTAGGCTCTTGTATCTATTGCTTCCATGGAAAATCTGGAAGCAAGATCACACTGCTCAAGGAATTTCTGGCAACTCTAGAGTGGTGTGTTATCACTTCCGTGTTTTCCAGTTTGGTGTAGTGGTTAAATGCGCAGACTCTAATCTGGGAGAACCGGGTTTGATTCCCCTTCCTTCACTTGCACCTGCTGGATGACCTTAGGCAGGCCATAGCTCTGATAAGAGGTGTCCTTGAAAAAGAGCAATTTCTGTCAAGAGCTCTCTCAGCCCCACCTACCTCACAGGGTGTCTGTTGTGGGGAGGGGAAGGGAAAGGAGTTTGTAAGCCACTCTGAGACTCCTTTGGGTAGTAAAGGGCGGGGTATAAATCCAATCTCTTCTTCTTCCCTGGAAGTGACATCATGTAGTCGTGTCAAAGCACCTCCCCCATGTTCCCATCCACCCCCATTTCCTGTCAGGTGCCAGCTGCTGGCTGACAATCCTAGGTGAGAATTTTTAAAAATATATTATTTTAAAATTACTTATTTAAATTTAAATTTATTTAAAATTTAAAATGTATTATTTATTATTGTTAAATGTTATTTTAGGGGGCCAAACACTTTGACCTAATGGCAATAAAAAAGTTTTCTTTCTTTCTTTCTTTCTTTTCTTTCTTTCTTTCACTCTACATCGAAGAGCCACTGCAAAATGACTATACCAATGAGCTTTCGGAGTCAGAATTCAGTTTCAAAAATGGCCCCAGGTACATACATCTTAGCTCCTCTCCAATTATGTATAAATTCAGGAACCTGCTGGCTAAGGAAAATCATCCATCCACTTGTAAGTTGTGGTTTTGGTTTTTTTAAGGAAATCGTAGCAAGCTCTCTTTGCAACTCAATTTTTTTTACCCTCCCCTGCCAGCTTCATGCCCAGCCAGGAACGAGGGCCTGTGACAAATCAAACCGCTCTGACCAGACAGCTGCAGAATTTATTCTCGCTTGCAGCGGGACTCATTTTGTACAGCGGGGATGAAGTTCTTATGCACTTGGGGCATGTGGAGTTTAATAAAGAACTAGATTGTTTCTAAGGGTCATCTTCTAAGACTTTGAATAGTTCAGCTGGAATACCATCACCTCCACTAGCTTTGTTGTTAGTAATGCTTTCTAAGGCCCATTTAACTTCACATTCCAGGATGTCTGGCTCAAGGTCAGTGATTATACCGTCGTGTTTGTCAAGGACATTGAGGTCTTTCTTGTATAGTTCTTCTGTGTATTCTTGCCATCTTTTCCTAATCTCTTCTGCTTCTGTTAGGTCCCTACCGTTTTTGTCCTTTATCATGGCCAGCTTTGCATGGAACGCTCCCTTGATTTCTCCAACTTTCTTGAAGAGATCTCTAGTCCTTCCCAAGGTATACATGGTTATTGGGAGTCCATGACTGGAGCCTCCCAGTGTGTAATTTAACCTGTCAAACCTGCCAGGGAGGAGAGCTACGCTGATCAAGGCTGCGGTGCTGGGAGGAGGGTTGTTTTTAAAAACTCTTTCTCCTCACCACCTTTTTCCCCTTTGATTGAATATGGCCTTCTTTGAAAACTTTTTGTCCCCAAAGAGAGGATCAGATTACTGATTGTGTTTCCCCCCCCACTACCAAAAAAAGCTCAAGGAAGTGAACTTTCACAGAGAAATGGTGTGTATCAGCTGTTTTCTTTTAATCTTTCAGGCTAAATTAAACGTTGGTATTATTATTATTATTATTATTATTATTATTATTATTATTATTTCTTAAAAGATTTATATCCCGCCTGTCTCCCTCACCAAAGGGGAATCCGATCCTGGATCCCAAACACCTTTTAGTAATATTACAATTTAATCCTGCCTTTCCTCCAAGGAACCCAGGGTAGCAACCATTATTCTCCCCTCTTCCATTTTATTGTCACCACAGCCTTGTAAGGTAGGCCAGGCTGAGAGAAGGAGACTGGCCAAAGATCAGACAGCAAGCTTCATCGCAGAGTTGGAACTTGAACTCAGAACTCCCTGCACTCTGTCCAGCACTTTAACCACTTCACCATACTGACTGCCTCGTAATGTCTCTTAAAAATAAACAGATGAGAAGAAACAGAAAATGAAAACGAATACTGCCTCATTAATTTGCCCTTCCTTCCCCTATTGTTGTCCCTTCCTTTCTTTCCTTTCCCAAAAGTTCTCTTGTGTGCAGGGGTCATTTCCTGCAGGAGCGCACAGGAACGGAGCTCCAGCAGTAAAGAGCTCAGGGGGCGGGCACATGCAACAAGCCCCGCCCCCTGCTCCCAGCAGCCCTCAGTCGGGCCACGAGGAGCAAAAAGCAGCCACGTAAGTTGCAGAGCCCCCCCCCCCGCCTTCAGGTACAAGCTCTCCCTCCTCTGTGAGGGCAGATCTGTCGTGGCCACCCCCCCCCCCATAGCTAGCAATCCAAAACAGTCCAGTGGCACTTTTAAGACCAAGTTTTATTCAGGTACAAGCTCTCCCTCCTCTGTGAGGACAGATCTGCACGTCCCGTCCCCGCCAATAGCTACCAATCCAAAACAGTCCAGTGGAGCCTGAGTGGTGGGTGTTGCCTTCTGACACACTTCCGGTGATGCCAGGGGGTGTGGCATATGCAAATAAGTTATGCTAATAAGTTATGCTAATGAGCTCCTGCACCTCTTTTTCTACGAAATGACCCCTGGTTGTGTGTGCAGACAAACTGGGGGTGAGAATGTCACACTGGCTACTTTGCGGGGAGAGGGGAGGAGTTACCGTAAACCCTGGCCTCTGCCATGCCAGTCTGCTATTTTTAAACAGACTTTTCCACGCCAGTTGGAAACATTTCAACCCTGTCTTCACTACCCCTTCAAGCCGTGAGTCTTATTTAGATTAGAACTAGTCATTTCGCAGATTATAAAACCACATCAATCGTACTCACAATATTTTGAAAACCTTATAGAGAAAAGGAGGCAGGGATATTTAGGAAAGCAGTCCCTAGTGTGGCTACTGGACTAATTTTGAACCCAGTCTCTTGCTGGGTTAGTTTGCTTCCCTGCAGGCTATTTCTTGTTTGAAAGCTTATTCTGAATGTATGTGTGCCAAATAGTCAGCAACACATGCACATTAGCGGCGGCCACACAGACACAACACATTCACACCACAACTAGGGTTGGCAGATCTGGGTTGGGAAATCCCTGGAGATTTGGGGGTGGAGCCTATGGAGGGTAGTGGGAGGAGCCTCAGCAAGTCCAAAGCAGCCCTTTTCTCCAGGGAAACTGACCTCTGTCATCTGGAGATCAGTTGTAATTTCATGGATCTCCAGTTCCCCCCTGGAGTTTGGCAACCCTACTCACAAATGCACACTGAACCACCATCACCACTCTGTTCTCATATAGTTGGAACAGGACAGGGTGCAAAGCCAGTTTGGTGTAGTGGTTAAGTGCGTGGACTCTAATCTGGGAGAATTGGGCTTGATTCCCCACTCCTTCACTTGCACCTGGCTGGACGACCTTGGGCAAGCCGTAGCTCTGGCACAGCTGTTCTTGAAAAAGAGCAGTTTCTGTCAAGAGCTCTCTCAGCCCCACCTACCTCACAGGGTGTCTGTTGTGGGGAGGGGAAGGGAAAGGAGTTTGTAAGCCGCTCTGAGACAGCTTTGGGTAGTGAAGGGTGGAGTATAAATCCAATCTCTTCTTCTTCTTCATTAGCATCTGATATGTGACTGACATACACTTCTTCAAGTTGGCATCAGTGGTGGGATGCCTGGCTACAGGTGGCAGGGTTATGGCTGCCGTTTTGTGAAGCCACTGAGAAGTTTCAGTGTAAGGATGTCTTAGATGTGGATTACAGGGGAGGGGGAGAGGGGAGAATGAGGTGGCAGAATGGACATCAGCATTTCAGACTGCAGGTGGGAGAATCAGATTTATGACATATTCCCCCATGTTGCTAAGAACACCTTGCAAACAGAAAACAGGTACTGAAAGCAGATAAACACAGCAAAATCTTCTGCCCTGTTAGGCCAGTTTTCTATTTTCAGTATCTATATACTAATAGGCAAGATGACCCCTCTGTGCAGATATCTAAATCTGCACATTGGGTGAACTTGGGGGGCAAAGAGATTTTCCTGCACACTTGGGGCAATCTCCAGGTGTGCAGAAAAATCTGAAAAGTTAAAAAACCTATACGGAATATACTTAAATCCCCCCAAAAAAGTTCCCTGCGCATGCGCAGAGCCGCTCAGGTCTCGCTGCCGGTGCCGGGGGGGGGGAGCTTACCTGTGGCCAGGGATTGAGCTATGTGAAGAAACATTCTACATTGGAATCTACCCCCTGTGGTAAACTCTTCCACTATTCTCCCACTCCGCCATTCTCCCGCCAAGCTCGTCCACCGTTCACCATTCTTCTACCATTCCCAGCTCATCCACCATTCCCATCTTCTTCTCCTCAATGGGTGAACCAGTCCTCAGCCAGGGGTCAATTCAATCTATACAATCTATACTATCTATACACTACAGATAAGATTAGAATTTCAACAGCCAGTCCACATGCAAAAGAAGCTCCTTCATTAGCATGTTTTCACAGCCTGGGGAACTCTTACAAGATAATGACTCAGCCCTACCCCACCTTCCTGAGTAGATATAAATTACCTGCCTACCATTTTTCTTCTCACCTTGACACAGAGAGTACTCCGTCTTTCTGTGTTATACCTCTGAGGATGTCAGTCACAGCTGCTGGCGAAACGTCAGGTCCTACAATGCCAAGGCCACGGCCATACAACCCGGAAAATCTACAACAGCTATCTCACAGAGTTGTGAAGATAAAATTGTGAGATGGGATAATCATGCTTCCCTAGGACATGACTTTCAACATGACACGGCATTCAGGGCTATATATTTTTATTAAAGTGACCTGCTTCACCCAAGCCTGAAACAAAACATTAACAACACAGGGTTGAATCCCGTCAGAGTTTCCACTGCCTTATGGGTGAGGAAGGCTAGCCATCTCCACTGAAGTTCCAACCCATGATTCCTAGCATAGACTTTTCAGGGGTCTTCTCTGAGAGCAGTTTGGTGTAGTGGTTAGGAGCATGGATTCTAATCTGGGAGAACCAGGTTTGATTCCCCACACCTCCATGTGCAGCTGCCGGTGTGACCTTGGGTCAGTTACAAGTTTTTTCCAGAGCTGTTCTCTCAAGAGCTCTCTCAGCCCCACCTACCTCACAGGGTGTCCTTTGTGGGGAAGAGAAGGGGAAGGGGAAAGAGACTGTAAGCCACTCTGGGACTCCTTTGGGTAGTGAAGGGCAGGGTATAAATCCAATCTCCTCTTCTTCTTCTTCTTGTGAGAGTGGAAAAAAATAGTGTGGACACAGAAATGGAAATAATTCTAATGGAAATAATTCCATTGTTGGAATGAAACCCCTGGTTCTTGAAGCTCTTGACTTCTGTTTACCCTTTCCGCTCCCTGGGAATCAGTGACCTTTTGCTGTCTGTCAGCAATAATCTCCTCAGGGACATGGTTTGGCAACACGCAGCCCTCTTGTCATGAACTGGAGACATTCAGGAGTAATAAAACTGAGGCTGGACAATTACAGTTCCCACAAACATCCCATTCTGTTACATTTTTCTTGAAAACGGTTCTTTGGTAGTTGTCTCCTGAACTGTTACTTGACCCTATGTGGACAGACAGCTGGTGACCAATAATGAGGACAATTATGGATTATAGTTTGTGAAAATTCCCCCACTGGCTACTTTGGGGGAAAACCATGAGTTTGTTCATCTTTAACCATCTGGAACCAACTTGTTTGTGTGATGTCTGCCACTTTTCCCCTTTCGACTTGGCATGTCAGCTGACAAGATCTGCTCAACCTATATATCTGCAAACATACTGCAGAATAATGAACAAAACACTGGCTCCAGCTTCTGACCCCCAACTACCTTTGGAATCATCCTTCAAATAGAGATTTTTGCTTTGCAGAAGTGTAGCACCACATGGGAGCATCAGATCTCAGAAGCTAAACAGGGGGCGGAGGAGGAGATTGGATTTATACCCTGCCCTTCACTACCCAAAGAAGTCTCAGAGCAGTTTACAATCTCCTTTCCCCTCCCCTCCCCACAACAGACACCCTCTGAGGTAGGTGGGGCTGAGAGAGCTCTTTCAAGGACTGCTCTTGAGAGAACAGCTCTGAGAGAGCCATGACTGACCCAAGGTCACACCAGCAGCTGCACGTGGAGGAGTGGGGACTCAAACCCCGTTCTCCCACATTAGAGTCTGCGCTCCTAACCACTACACCAAGCTGGTACTTGGATGGAAGACCGCCAAGGAAGGCTCTGCAGAGGAAGTCAATGGCAAATCACCTCTGCTTCTCACTTGCCTTGAAAGTCCCTTGCTGGGGTCACCATAAGTTGGCTGCGATTTGACGGCACATATGTATGCAATACATTCTGTCCCTTTTGTGGGAGAGAATAACTGAATCCAATTATATTCAGAGAGTGACAATATGCTCTAAACTTGTAACCTTCACAGAGCCCTCCAAGCTGCGGCCCTTGCTCTTCCAAAGCTGCCTGGACTCGCCAGCTGGTGCAAATTGCTTTTTTTTTTTTTTTAAAGCAAAGTTTAACACATTTTTAGAAGACAGGGGGGGAAAAAGAGGCCAAAAGCAATCAGGAAGATGCAACAAGTGCTGATTGATTTGCCCTTGCCCATGCACTGCTATGAGAAAGAGAATCACAGGAGAAACGGGCCAGCTGATCCCACCACCGAATTCCTCACTGTTCTCCACTGCCAGATTTTCCCTTTTGGCAGAGGGCAGGCGGAGAGTTGTCAAGTCCCTTTCACAAGTCCAGTGATCCCCCTCTCCAAATATTCAGCTTTGACACCAGCAACAGGTCATCCCTGAGAGGAAGGGATGGCTCCCCATAAGAACAGTGCTGCTACAGCAAGGCCAAAGCTGGTAGGAGGAAACCTCCAACCCATCTGCCACTCCATGGGGAACCATACAGCTTGACTAGCAAAAGGCCACTGAGAGAATCTTTGGTTGGCCCAAGGCGGCTCTTAGTGGGAAGTACTTCTTGGCACAAAGAGGGATTAACACATGGAATTCACTGGCACAGGAGGTGGTGGCGGCTACAAGCACAGATGGCTTCAAGAGGGAATTGGATAAACATATGGAGCTGAGGTCCATCAGTGGCTATTAGCCATAAGGTATAAATAGGAACTCTCAGCCTGGGGCAAGGGATGCTTTGTATTCTTGGTGCTTGGGGGGGGGGGTCAACAGTGGGAGGGCTTCTAGTGTCCTGGCCCCACTGCTGGACCTCCTGATAGGGCTGCCAAGCCGTGGCACGTAGCGTCACATCCTGGCGACGGCGGTGCAACGTGTATCGCTGTCCCCCGCGGCAGGTATCCTGTGAAGACGTGCGGATCCCCTGTTGCAGCTTGGCAGCCCTACCTCCTGATGGCACCTGGTATTTTTGGCCACTGTGTGACAGAGTGTTGGATTGGGTGGGCCATTGGCCTGATCCAACATTGGCTTCTCTTATGTTCTTATGTGCCACGTCTGCCCAAAGGAACTTCCCACACCAGAATGTACCTGAGATGGGAGGGCTCATTGGACCTTCCTACACTGCACTGACTCCATTCAAAATGATGCCCACCCAGCTGAACTTCTTCAGGCTCCCAACCAAGACCAATCAAGCCCAGCCCAAAACCACCTTAGGTGGAAACAACTGCAGCCCCCAATCTTGCCTGGTAGCTGCTGCCCTTGGTAGGCTCTTCTCTTGCCTTAGTGACTGACTTTAGCACTTGAAGACTGGCCAGCATTTTGCAAGTCCTAGCTATCCACTTAGGAGACACGGATCTGGTACCCACTCCGGGCTTTGCCTTGAGCTGACAAGCCGTGAAGGGCTAGACACCGATCAAGAACCAGTAGTTGGAAGTCCACTAATAAATTGTTATTGTCCTCTTGGCGATTGAAGTTATGAGATTATTATACTATGGATAAGATATCTGATAAGACTGCTTATACTGATGTACCTGGTAAGCCATCGAATCATTATCTGAAATGGTTCCCTTTTTCTTGAATATATCTTTAATGCTGAATCCTCAAAGTTTACTGTTCCTAGTAAATATTATGTATTTCATGATATGTAAATGTATCAGAATGCACAATTGTCACAATTATCTAGTATTTTTTCACACTGTTGATATATGTTATTCTAGATATCCTTGTGCTTGTTAAAATAAAATTAATATTTTCCAAAAGAAGAAGAAGAAGAAGAAGTGGAACCTTGGGTTTTTCATTACGTGGTCACATTTTCTGAAAAAAGGGTGTGGTGCAGGGCATTCAAGACAAGTAAGATAATTTTTAAAAAACCAGATACAAAATGGACTGGCGCTTGCAGAGGGCTGTGACGGCCAATGGGGGAAACATTCCTTCATGCCTCCTTTGCGCCTTAGATTCTTGCTCACACACTCGTACAGAGAAGATAGTGTACATCCCTCCACTGAGGCCTGTGCCTGCTGGTTAACAGATAGGTCTGTGTGATCTGATTATCAGCAGTGGGGAAGAGGGGAGATGAGCTATGTTAGCCCCCCCCCCCCCCCCCGCAGGTTTAGTGTGGGTTGCTGCTACACAGGTCAAAAAATAACTGGCTCGGGGAGATATCTAGTGATGAATGGAGCTCATTCAGATCCAGCTGCTAACTGGCTGTTTGGGGCCAGTGGAAGGGTATGGGGCTCCTTTGGTGGTGCACAGCATCAGCCGAACAGCACAGTGTAGGAAGTGTAGGGTTGCCAACCTCCAGGTGGCACCTGGAGATCTCCCACAATTACAATTGATCCCCAGAGAACAAAGAACAGATCACCTGTTGAAAATGGTTGCTTTGAAGGGTGGACTCGATTGCATTATATCCTGCTGAGGTCCCTCCCCTCCCCAAACCTTACCCTCCCCAGGCTCCACCCCAAAATCTCCAGGTATTTCCTTCCCAACCCAGACCTGGTAACCCTAGGGCAGTGATGGCGAACCTTTTAGAGACCGAGTGCCCAAACTGCGACCCAAAACCAACTTATTCATCGCAAAGTGCCAACACGGCAATTTAACCTGAATACTGAGGTTTTACTTTAGAAAAAACAACTCATACATTAACTTAAGATGATCCAAACAAAGTAAGGAAAGCAATCCCAAATGCTTTCATTTACTTAAAATTATTTGGCAGAGAATTCCACACTTTAATGACAGTCTGGGCCTGGCTGGGGCGATGGCACGCGTGCCCACAGAGAGGGCTCTGAGTGCCACCTCTGGCACCCGTGCCATAGGTTCGCCACCACTGCCCTAGGGAATTGGGGCAGGTGGTGAAAAGCCTGCACTGGCAGAACCAAATTTTGATCCAGGGTGAGAGTACTTCAACCTGGATGTGGCCAGAGGCAGGAGCCTTTGGGTGGGCCAAAGGGCTCTTGCCCCTTCATTCTTAGTCTGTGGCTCACAGCTTGGAGCGAGTAAATCTGGATCTCCCTGGGATGTGCTCATTTTGGGTTTGTATTATTTATTTAAACTCTATTGTGTAAATTGTCTATCGTGTATTTTGGAAATTTCTCTAAGCCACTTTGGGGTCCCTTTGGGGAAGGAAGATGAATAGAAAACTCCCTATTCCATAAATCCTGTGACTGTGTATAATTTTACAAAATCTGCCTTGGCCATGTGGAGCTGTCCCTCCAGTTACTGCGGGCACAATGCCACGAGGTTCATACATTTCCAAGTCTGCAGAAAACAGCCCGAATAGGCACAGGGCAAAATACAAGGGAGGAACCGGCTCCACACAGATGAATGTTTTTGGATTTCACCAGGATCTTCAAAGTGAACCCAAAATAGTGATTAACTCCACGCTGTGGGAAAGAAATGACTAATTCAGAATTCCTCCTGTACTGATTAGCGTAGCCTTGAATCTGGCCCGAGCTAATTATAAATCAATAGGAAGTAAAACAAATTGGGAGCGGTATAATGAGACCAATAGGATTTCCTTTGAAATATGCGTTATTCTAATTAAAGTTTCCTCTCTCTTCCCCCCCCCTTTTCATTTTTTTGAAAGACTTGATATCAAGAAAGGGAGGAGGCGTTCAGTTGCTGCTGTTGTGGTAGCCAAAAGAAACTGTTTGCCCTTGATTTTATATCAGATGATGCTTCATCCTTTCGATTTGTCGGTATGATAAAATCTCAGCTCTCAGGAGGTGGACAGACCAACCCATTAAAATTGATGAGGCTGCTGCTCTCTGCACTAGCCACATGTAGGCACGTAGAGAGAATGCCTGCTGGGAGAGACTGTAATTCAGTGACGGAGTACCTGCTTGGTATGTTGAAGGCAGAAGTTTCCAGGTTCAGTCCCCAGCATCTCCACTGAAAGAATCTCAGGCAGCAAGCGTTAGGAAAGCCCCTTCAGTCTATACAGGAAGCTGCCTTATATCAAGTCAGACTAAGGACCTATTGAGCCCAGCTTTGCTTATTTTTATTGCAAGCCATACTCCAGTCTTGACCACCACTAGCCACCTGAGATCCTTTACTGAAGATAGTGTGCAAAGCAAGTTCTCTACCACCGAGCTACGAACACCCCCCTCCTCTGGCCTAGACTCTAGAGAGCCACTGTAGCAGTATTTTACTTACAGAATTTATACCCTACCTTTCTGCTCATATCAGGTCCACCCAGGAAGCTACTGGTTAAAAAGCACATCATAAATACAATTAAAACCAGAACTAAAATACACATATAAAAACGCGGG
>NW_015165249.1:89809-108908 GCF_001447785.1 Gekko japonicus | reverse complement strand
AGGAATGCCCTGACCTGCATAACCCAGGCAAGCCTGATCTCATCAGATCTCAGAAGCTAAGTAGGTCTGACCCTGGCAAGTATTTGGATGGGATACCTCCAAAGAATAGCAGGGCCAGGAGGCAGAGGCAGGCTATCAAGCCATTTCTCTGAATGTCCTCCATGCCCCTGTAGGAGTTGCCAGGGGTTTCCATGGCGTGCGCGCGCACACACACACATCCACTGGCAAAAGACAGTGACAGAAGGGAATAGACAAATCTCTCTGAAGAGAAAGTGCAAAGGTTTTGGTGCCACAACCAAGAAGGCCCTCTCTGGGAGCACCCTAAGATGATGACCCTAGTGGTTGAGTAGGTTAGTAGGGAAGTAGGTGACAGTGATTCAGTAGAGGACAGGCCATGGTTCAGTGGCAGAGCATATCGTTTGCATGCAGCAGATCCCAAGTTCAGTTCCCGACATCTCCAGCTGAAGGACCTCAAAGTGAAGTTGTTGGAGCCTTCTCTATAAGACTCTGGAGAAACACTGCCAGTCAAAGTAGGCAGTGCCAATGGTCTGACAGAGAACTTCGGACAAACCTGTTAAGCATTTAAGTCATTACGTCCACATCCTGCTTCTCCCAAAGCAGCTCACATTAACAGAGAGAGAGAGAGAGACAGACAGGCAGACAGACAGACAGACAAAACTGTCCTCCGGTTTTCAATCTAACAAGATAAGGGAAAGGAAAGCTAAGCAGTTGTCCTCCCATGTACATGCCATTCCATATGTTAACTAGCTAAATATAGCCCCTAATCTGATATGGCCCCACTGAGACCCACGTCTGCAGTAAAGTCACAGTGCAAATGATAGCTGGATGCCCACGTTATGACAGCTTCCAAGTGCCCTGTGACCCCTTTAACTGCCTGGAAGGGAAACTGATGAAGGAGGGGAGATAAGGGATAGCTATGGGACTGTGGTGGCTCAAGTGGTTAAGATGCTGAACTGCAGGCTGTGGAAGGTCAGTAGTTCAGCGGTTCGAGACCTGAGTTGCCGCATGACAGAGTGAGCTCCCGTCTCTATTTCCAGCTCCTGCCAACCTAGCAGTTCGAAAGCAAGAAATTGCAAGTAGATAAATAGGTACCACTTCGGTGGGAAGGTAACAGCGTTCCGTGCGCCTTGGTGTTCAGTCATGCTGGCCACATGACCACGGAAACGTCTTTGGACAGCGCTGGCTCTTTGGCTTTGAAACGGAGATAAGCACCGCAACCCTAGAGTCGGACTTGACTGGCTTTCGAGCAAGGGAACCTTTACCTTTACCTATGGGACTGGTAAAGCAGCAGTGAGGCTAACCCTTCGTTTTATAGAGGTGAGATTCCAAAAGAAGAAGTTGTGGGTCCTGAAAGAAAAGGGAGATAGATTTCCCCTTTTTGCCAAGAACTCTGCCTGCCTACCCAAGACCCTTAAGGAAACAGAGCAATAAAGTAGATTCGATTTCACAATATTCACACTCAAAAATCTTAATCCTAAACGGGGGGGGGGATGGAATCTGTCCCACAGCTGACCTGGCAGATTTAAATCTAAAGTGAATTAAGTCAAAAATCTCTCCCTACTTTGAACAATAGCTCATTTTTAAAAGGGCATTAAGAACGTCTTGGTGCTTGGGGGGGTCAGCAGTGGGAGGGCTTCTAATGTCCTGGCCCCACTGGTGGACCTCCTGATGGCACTGGTATTTCTGGCCACTGTGTGATACAGAGTGTTGGACTGGATGGGCCTTTGGCCTGATCCAACATTGGCATCTCTTATGTTCTTATGTTCTTATGTTCTCTTAACATAAGAAAATAAGAGACGCCAATGTTGGATCGGGCCTCTTTCCCATGCATAATCTTATAAACCTCGATCATGTCACCCCTCAGTCGTCTTTTCTCCAAGCTAAAGAGCCCTAAGCGCTTTAACCTTTCCTCATAGGGAAAGTGTTCCAACCCTTTTATCATTCGAGTTGCTCTTTTCTGCACTTTTTCCAAAGCTATAATATCCTTTTTAAGGTGTGGTGACCAGAATTGCACACAGTATTCCAGATGAGGTCGCACCATTGATTTATATAGCGGCATTATGATATTGGCTGATCTGTTTACAATACCCTTCCTAATAATCCCCAGCATAGCATTGGCCTTCTTTATTGCAGTCACACACTGTCTTGACATTTTCAGTGAGTTATCTACTACAACTCCAAGATCTCTCTCTTGATCTGTCTCTGCCAGTTCAGACCCCATCAATGTGTATTTATATTTAGGATTTTTGGCTCCAATGTGCATCACCTTGCACTTGGCCACATTGAACCCCATTTGCCATGTTGACGCCCACTTGCCCATCTTTGACAGATCCCTTTGGAGTGCCTCACAATCCTCACTGGTTTTCACCACCCTGAACAACTTCGTATCATCCGCAAATTTAGCCACTTCACTGCTTACTCCCAACTCCAAATCATTAATGAACAAGTTAAAAAGCAGTGGACCAAGTACTGATCCCTGCGGTACCCCACTGCTTACCACCCTCCACTGAGAGAATTCTGAAATAAATAATGGGGGGGGGGTTGCCCTCTGGCATTTAGCGCCTGGAGTAAAACTCAGCATGCTGTTTTATAGCAGGGCTGGCACTGGTTGTTTCCTTTGAACACTTTGAAATGGATGTGCTATCCTGAGATTTCAAAAGCCATGATTCTTTATCATTTTATTAGCTGTCACCTTTGACACCAAATTGTGATTGTGCTTTCAAATCTATCTCTGCAGCAGCTCCAGACTAGAATCGTATTTTAACTATTTGACCCAGTCCTGTAAACACTGGAGCTAGGTGGATCCCTCAAGGCAGTCCTGACAGAGCAAGGAGCAGACAGCAGGCAGTAATGCTAAGGAAGCACGGGACCTCTCCAACCAGGGCATGAAGCAGATGGGGGGGGATTTATACCCCACCACTCGGAGTCTCAGAGCGGCTTACAATCTCCTTCCCTTCCTCTCCCCCAAATAGACACCCTGTGAAGTAGGTGGGGCTGAGAGAGTTCTAAGAGAATTGCTCTGGAGAAAACAGCTCTGAGAGAACTGTGACTGACCCAAGGTCACACCAGTCGCTGCATGTGGAGGCGTGGGTAATCAAACCCGGTTCTCCCAGATTAGAGTCCGCACTCTGCCAGCTGACACAGGACTCCACTTGGTTTTGTGGGCATCTATAATCCTGGAGCTGAATGCAGGGTGGCCTATACTGGGGTGGTGAATTAAAGGACAGCGCAGTGAGTATGCATCAAGTCTTAGAATTCAATAGGGTCACCTCAGGTATTTTCATTGGCTGATGTATTGAAGTCTCTCTGTGGTCCATGGAAAAAATATTCTCCTTGTCCTATAAGTTATTGGGGCCTGCAGTGAGGTCTCAGCAACACATCAAACTGGGATGCATGGGTTCCAGAAAGGGTTCCCTCTTCCTGCAAGAATATTCCTTGCAAATATAAAAGCCTTACTGGATCAGAGCTGCGGTACATCTAACCCAGCATCCTGTTTCACACAGTGGCCAACCAGTTGCCCTAGAGGGCCAACCATCAGGTCGCAATCAGTGTTCCCTCTAAGCTGAGTTAGTGTGAGCTAGCTCATAGTTTTTTAGCCTCTGGCTCACACATTTTTGTCTTAGCTCAGGAAGGAGGGCTCCAGAGCAAACTAGTTTCTGCAGTAGCCAAATCGCTCGCTCACAACTTTAATGCCAGTAGCTCACAAAGGAGAATCTTTGCTCACAAGACTCCACAGCTTAGAGGGAACATTGGTCGCAATGGCCAAGGCTTTCCCCTGATCTTGGGATGGATCCAACTGTTGCGGATTTTAACTTTAAATCACTGTTTAGGATGTTTTGACAGTTTGCTTTTAAGTTCTTGTGTAAATTTCCAAGCATGCTTTTTTCACTGTTCCCGCAAACTTACAACTTCAGCCTTGAGAAAGATAACGCATAAGTCAATGGCTTTATGTCCAGAATAAATCCTGGAAGAAATGCACAAAGTTTGCAACCATTATTCTTTGGAATGCTCAGAGGTGTCTAACATCACCCCTCTAGAGAAAACAAATTTGATGGTTTAAGAAAGTCATTTGAGGCTCATGAAACTGGGTCTATATAGCAACCCCCTAACCCCCACCCCAAATCTCTCAAACCTTGGATACAGTGAAACTATCTTATCTTTTTTGAAAAGTCTTGGAAAGAATTTTAGAAATGGCATTTTATCTTTAAATGCAGGCTAGGTAGGAGAAGGGATCACATATGCTTCCTTTACATATGCTAGTGTTTTCTATATAACTGTGATTCTTGTTCATTTAATCTGTTCAAGGATAACTAGAATGATTTTAATAAAGTTCTTAAATGAAAACATTGAGGGGTCTTTGGTTGGGACATAAGATTTTAACCAAGATTTGGTATAAATAAACTTCTGACTTCTCTACAGTTGGAAGAGTGGTTCTTGCACTGAATGGTCATTAGAGATATGGATTATTCTTCACACAGCCTTGTGGTTTAGGGGTTAATGCATAGCTTTAAAACAGTCAAGAGACTTGGTTTCCATATGCCTGTTTTATGTAATGCCCCCCCCTCCATGGATGGGAGTGACTCTGTAAAACAACCATGCTCCAAGGATACTTCCTCCAGCCTCAGGAGTATTTGTCCAATTTAAGAGTTTCTTTGTCCTCTTAAATTTATTAAGAAAAGTCTCTTAAATGTATTGATTTACAAAATCTATATCTCACCTTTCTGCCCTCACAAGGGCCACCAAGGTAGCTAAAAATTTAAAACAAACATGATAAAAACAAATCACATTTTAAAACCATTAAAATCAACCCTCCAAACACACCTAATTAAAACAATTAAAAACAAAGTTAAAATACGTGCAAAGACATAAAAACAGCCATTAAAACAATGGTAAGGAAGGTGGGATCGCCGAGGAATGCCAAATAAAACAAAAAAAAGTCTTCACCCACCAGCAAAAGACAGCAACAGAAGAGGACAGATGAATCTCCCTGGGGAGAGAGTTCCATTCTGGTGCCATAGCCGAGAAGGTCCTCTCCCAGATTGCCACCTGCCTGATCTCAGAAGGTAGGAGCACCCCAAGCAGGTCTTCCAAAGATGACCATAGTCAGGCAGGTTCAGAAGGGAGTAGGTGGTCCTTCAAGTATGTTGGTCCCAAAGTATACAGGGCTCTGAAGGTTGAGACCAGCACCTTGAATAGTGCCCTGAAACAAATATGGAACCAGTGTAGATGGGCCAAGACTGAAGCGGTATGGTCTCTGTGACCCACTATAGTCAAAGTTGGAAGAAGGCTACTTAGGCTGGAGGGAGACTCACTGGAATGGTAAGACAGGAGAAGGATCTGCCCCATTGCCCTCAAACAAAGGTATTCAATCACCATGGCTTGTAGCCATTGTTGGGCTTACTCTCTGTCTGAACCCTTCCAAAACCATCTTTGCTACTAGCCACCACTGGCAGCCAATTCCACAATTTAACTACCCATGCAGTAAAGTAGTACTGTCTTTCACCCTTCATGAATCTATTGCCTATTAACTTCACTGAGTGCCTGTGCTAAGTCTGGATCTGGGAGGTCATTGGACACAGCACTGTTTTAATGTGGCGCCGACACAGATACGGGGTTTTACTATCCCTGGCGGCGAAGAGGAACATGGGAAACAGTTCTCTTTTCATCAGCAGAACAGATTGCAGGACAGGTTGCGGTGAAGCAGACTGCAGCTGAGGAACATGGCACAGAATTAGCAAAAGACCTTTTTTCCCCCGAAATGGAATTCTAATAGAACATTTACTCGGATTTCACCAGTTTTCTATGCACAAGAAAGGGGTTCGGCCACCACCTTGCAAACATGCAACTACTCCCCTGCATTTTGAAGAGGTGTACTCCCAGCAGGACTGTACCACGTGCCTCTGCTGAACATACAGGTCGGTTCTCTTTCATTATTACTGTAGCCTTCAGTGCTCAAGCAAATCTAAGGGAGAGCTGTCCAAGGATGGCAGGCTTCCCGGTTTCACAGACACTCGACATTGAATATTTTAACAAAAGAGGGGACAATATTGAGACAGTTTTCCCCAAAGCATATGCTCCGGCAGAGCTCAATCCCTGGCCACTTGCAAAACATTCTTCCATATTTGTAATACACGACTTCTTGAAGAAGCCAATGCTACATAATTAAATGAGAGACACTTCCCCCTCCTAGCCAGACTTCACACTTGTTTCTCAGCCCAAATCTACCCTTCACCCCAACAGACTTCGGATAATCAGGGCCTACAGCTTTGCCATCTCCCCAAATACTTTTTTCACAGCCAGTTAAAGACAAATTATCTGCTGAGACACAAGAATAGATTCGTGCCAGGGTAATTGCTGCAAGACCAGCTCCATTTTATTACGCTGTGCACTTATACGTCTTATTACTCAGACAATGGCAAAGTCATATTTAGGGCTTACGTCTTTCATCGTTAATAGAAATCTTACTGGTGCAACTAAAGGCTTGTTTAAAAAAAAAAAAGATGCGAATGGGACAGTCATTTTTCCTGTGCCCTCCATGAGCCAACTCGTTCACTCAGTACTGTTTTGAGTGGTTCTGTATCGCTAGCCTGCTATGTAGCATATTGCAGCCAATGTGTGTGCCTACAGCGGGGTGCGCAAGATGCGCGCTGAAGCATCTTGCTAGAATTCTGGGGGGAAATGGAAAAAATAATTTTCCAGTCCGTGGTCAGTGGTGATGCCCAAAATACAAAATTATCCATATGCAAGGACACCTATGAGCAGCTTGAATAGCCCTGACTAACCCAAGCTTCTCAGAGCTGGGAAGCTAAGCAGGGTCGGCTAGGGTTAGTACTTGGATGGGAGACCGTCAAGGAAGACGCTGCTATGCAGAGGAAGGCAATGGCAAAGCACCTCCACTCCTCTCTTGCCTTGAAAGCCCCATGAGGTGCCATCATAAGCCAACTGCAACTTCACAGCACTTTATTATTAAAGACATGCATTTTTGTTGTTCAGTCGCACAGTCAAGTCCGACTCTTCGGGACCCCATGGACAAGATCCCGCCAGGCCCTCCTGTCTTCTGCCGTCCTCTGAAGTTGGCTCAATTTCATGTTTGTTGCATCTATGACACTGTCTAACCATCTCATCCTTTGCCGTCCCCGTCTTCTTTGACCTTCAATCTTTCCCAGCATCAGGGTCTTCTCCAGTGAGAAGACATCCATAACTATGTCTCAAGGCCATGAGACCTAAGAATTCCCATGACATCGGTCAGAAAACAAAGTCTGCAATATGGAAGCTCCTGTAAAGATATCTAAATCTCATCCTCTACTAGAATTGGGGGAGGTTTGAACACGCTGCAAGTTTAGACACCAAGCTATACCTGTGTGGGAAACATAATGGGAAGGTCAGAGTGTAGGGTAAAAGGACCTGGTAAAAGAGAGGATCCAACAGGCCTTACACATACACTGTTGTGCAATACTGAGGTGCTCCTGTAATTTGAAGCCCGGTGAGCAATGGCACGAAGATCATCAGGAAGCTTCAGCTGGTGCAGAACATGAGGCAGTGGAACGGGCCACCACGTTACAGCTGACTCGCGGCAACCCTGGAGGGCATTTCAAGGCAAAAGAGGAATTTAAGTCGCTTAAGTCATCTCTGCATAGCAACCACGGACTTCCTTGGTGTTCTCCCATCCAAGTAGTAACTAGGGATGACCTTGTTCAGCTCTTGAGATCTGACAAGTTCAGGCAAGCCTGGGACATCCGAGTCAGGGAATGGAACGTGGGGATCTGCTGCTTAATGAGGATGGTTCATAAGTACCGGTACACTTGTAGGTGTAGTGGGAAAGGCTGCAAGGTCCCCCTGCACAACCACTGGACCTGCCACTGGATGAAGGCATGAAGTGAGCTACAGCTTTCCATTAGCAAAGAGTGTTACTCTTGTGGGGGGGGGGACGCGAAGGGCAGGGAGAGGACAAGTTTCATTCACTAGGAAAAATAGGTTTTGTGGGAACAGAAGATATGTGGGCTGCTGGCAGAACAGGAGAAGCAAGACAGGGGCACTGAGAAGACTAATAATAAATAATAATTATTATCGTATGGCATCGTGTATAGAATAGCCAGGAGATCCTGAGATTGTCTAGCAGCCACAAGGTCTAGCTCTCAGTGTTATGCTAGTGGTGATCTAGACTTGCTTTTAGTGGCTGAGAGAGCTCTGAAAGAACTGTGACTGGCCCAAGGTCACCCAGCTGGCTTCATGGGAAGGAATCAAACCTGGTTCTCCAGATTAGAGTCTGCCGCTGTTAACCACTACACCAAACTGGCTCTCATTGGGAAGACAAGGAAATGCAAGGCAAAGTGGACCAAGGATGTCACGGCGTTAAAGATCCAAAGGCCAGGGAAGCGGCGGACAAGAGCACTGAATGCTAAACAATATTCTCCATTTGAGTCACACGTAGCGTTAGGTCAATTGCTTCCACACTCCAAACCGCGCTCAGGAGAGAGCAGTCGGCAGTTTGAGAAGCCACACAGGGGAGAGGGTCCTAAGGTCTCCTCTACAACTCTTCCCACCCCACCTCTTTCCTGCTGTCCTGGTCCGGTTGACAGTGTAGGCTGACTGTCCCGAGGTCGGCAGTGTGGAAGTGGTCTTCACAAGAAAGCAGGAGCCCCGCCAAGAAGCAGGGAGGCTGCAGAGCCCGCGTGGGCATGGGAAGGGTGATGACAGTTCCTCAAGGACAGGCAGGAGGTGGGGACGGGAATCTCCGCCCAAACACGGCGCTAGTGGCTAGAATGGGAGGATCAGCTCCTTCCCGGCTTGGCACAAGTGTGAGCTCTTGAACAGCGAGATGGCTGCCTACCTGCAGGCTTACACTGGAGGCCAGGATCCCTGCCCTTCCTAGAATCCTGGTTAAGGCCCCGACTGCCGCCAAGACTATCAAAGCCTGGAATGAGGCAGGAGACTGGCTGCCCACTGTGCATTCCTTTACCAGGCCCATGCCTCTGTCCTGGCCCTCCCCCACCATCTCATTCCCAGTGGTCTGGAGGTGACCCTGGAGATCCTGGGTCTGAGCCAGTTGGCTGGGCCAGCTCCCAGTCAGTGGGAGGGGCCAACAGGCTGCAGGCCTCCTTAGGAGGTTCCTGGTCAATTGACTCCCTGGTGATGGGGACCAGGCCTGGCTGCTGGGGGAGAATTGGGAGGTCTGCCTGTGGAGTATTCAGAGGGGCCTGTGCTGTGGGCATCTCAGGGTCCTCAAAGGGCCCTGCTTTGCCTGTGGTGTCTGTAATCGGCAGAGCTGGGGTGAGTCATGACCCCAGCTGAGCCTCCAGCTATTTCTCTTAAAGGTATAGGCCTGGAACCTCCAAGGGAATACTGGGGAAGGAAGAAGTTTCAAAGGGACCTTGAAAGGAGGAGGAGGAGGAGATTGGATTTACACCCCGCCCTTCACTTGGAGTCTCAGAGCGGCTTACAAACTATTTACCCCTCCCCCTCCCCACAATAGACACCCTGTGAGGCAGGTGGGGCTGAGAGAGCTCTGAGAGAACTGCTCTTCCAAGAACAGCTCTGAAAGAACTATGGCTTGCCTAAGGTCATCCAGCAGCTGCGAGTGGAGGAGTGGGGAATCAAAACCGGTTCTCCCAGATTGGCGTCTGTGCACTTAACCACTACACCAAACCATCCCTCCCCCCAGCAGTTGTCTACTACAAAATTGTTCTGTCCCCGTGGGCATTTCTAAGGCCCACACATGGTCACTGGACAAGGGGGGGGGAGGGGGAGGGGGAGGGGGAAGAGGCAGGGTTGGGAGAACCAGGGTTCCAACCTCCAGGTGGGGGCTGGGGATCTCCCAGACGTACACCTGCTCTTCAGACTAGACAGAAAGTTATTTAAGACATTTATTCCTCTTCTCCTGGAGAAAATGGCTGCTTTGGAAGGTGGGCTGTTTGTCATTATACCCAACCCTCCCTCTAAGCTGTGGAGTCTTGTGAGCAAAAATTCTATTTGGTGAGCTACTGGCATTTAAAGTCGTGAATGAGCGATTTGGCTACTGCACAAATTAGTTAGCTCTGGAGCCATCCTTCCTGAGTGGAGACAAAATTGTGTGAGCTGGAGGCTAAAAAACTGTGAGCTAGCTCACACTAACTCAGCTTAGAGGGAACACTGTGAGAGGTCCCTCCCCTCCCTAAACTCCACTCTCCCAGGCTCCACCCACAAATCTCCAGGTATTTCTGAACCCACAATTGGCAACCCTAGGGAGAACAAAAGGTGAAAGCATCGGAGGAGGACAGGAAATAATTCCCATCTGGCCCTATGTACTAGAGAGGGTTCCATGTGCTGTTAGCTAGAAAGGAGGCCCACAGACAGGCCCGGTTGATGTTGTCTAACAGAGAGAAAAGATTAGCAGGTCAGAGAGGTCAAGGAGGTCAAGGAGGTGTGGAGGAGATTCGGTTTCTTATTGATTTGAAATGTGCTGCGGAAACCCTTGGCTGCACCACTCAGGGCTAGGTGTTAATGCCAAGGCTCTTATTTGAAGAGGCTTGAAGGAGCGTTCTGCAGACGAGGCTCTTCACTGTGCTACAGCTGTAGGAGCCCAAGTTTTAATTGTCACCTTCGCCTCTTTAATATTCAACCCCGACTGCCCTCCGCAGAGTTAATCTATTCTGTAATGACTGGTCAAATACACCCGAGATGCTGAGCGCTGCACGGCAGTCTGTCAAAACAGTCCTGCTGCATTAACTGACGGGGCCATTAAGCTCAAAGCATGAATAATAAAAGTCGGAGCCGACTGTCCTGCAATGGCAGCAGAGCAACACATGCAAATCCAGAGAAAGACCTGCCAAAATCCCTGCCCTGCATTGCAAAGTCATCTGATGTGTACCTGCAGAGCGAAGGCGGCTTGGCGTCCCACAGCAGGTAAATAAAGACCTATTTATAGCATCTTCTTTTCACTTGTATCAGCTGTTTTTCTTTGAAACGGGAAAGAAAACTGCAGTGTTCAGTACTACCATTCAGTACTGCCTGCCACCTGGGCCAGCACATGGTGCGGAGAATATGGACAGAGAGAACTTCTCCCTCTCCCTTCATGCTAAAACTCAGGGGCACCCAATGAAATGGATTGGCAGTTGATTCCAGGTGACGGGTGCTCCTCTTCCCAGTATATAGTTAACTTGTGGAACTCACAAACACAGGATGCAGAGAGAGCCACTAACGCAAACAGCTTTAAAAGGGAATCAGGCAAATTCATGGAAGATTAGGTCTGTCCGTGGTTATCAGCTATGATGTGGAACATCCATGTTCAGAACAAAGTCTGAGTCCAGCAGGTATAAGCTTTCGTGTGCAACTTTGTTGGTCTTAAAGGTGCCACTGGACTCAAACTTTGTTCTATTGCTTCAGAACAACATGGCTGCCCACTTGAATCTATATCCATGTTTAGAGACAGAGTAGCTTTGAATACCAAGTGCTCCAGAGCAATAATAAGGGAAAGATTTGACATATATACCCTGCTTGCAGGCCTTCCCAAAGGCATTTGGTTGGCTAATGTGGGAAACAGGATGCTGGTTTAGATGGGACACTGGCTTTGATCCAATGAGGTTCTGCTTATCACCTCATTCAAGGGCATATTAATCCTTATGCTCCATATGTGCTAGTTGAGGGCTTCCATCCTCAAACTATCAGGGAGCAACTCTTCTGTAGAAACTGTACCCATGCTGTTCCAGTTTCGTCTAAAATTCGCTGCCCTAGGCACCTGGGAATTATTTATTTAAAACATGCCACGATTCTCCACTAAAATATCCCAAATGTGAAAACTACCATCCCTGCAATAAACACACAAAGAAGAGGTCATCTTGTCTATGTGGTTCTATGTGCAGTTCAAAGATGGTTGTAGACATAAGCACTTGGTTCTCTGTTATTACAGCTACTGATTGCAAACAGAGATTAAAACTGAGGGCACGGAGCTATCTTAAACTCTAATATCACTTTGGAAAGTTACAACACCTATAGATTAAAGTACTAATACCAGAGACTAGGGATAGTGAGTTAACAGATAAGGCTAAACCTTAAGGCAGGTTTCTGTTACAGCAAACAACAAAACAAACTGCAGATAGGGTTTAAATACAGCTAGGGCTTAAAACCAACACAACATTGGGGGTCCAATATTAAACTAGATCTAAAATTTTAAGCTAATTCTCACATTCTTTAAAGAAAGGGTTTCCCCCACACACACAAGAAAACAAGTGGTTATGTACTTCTGTAATTGCTGGGGCTATTCAGTTAAGAGTCCCCTTTAATCTAAGCCATAAAAGGTTAAATTAACATTTGAAATTAAATCAGCATTTGAAGTAAAAGGCAGCCTGAGAAGGAGAGGAGGTCTGATCAGCTCCCTTTCAGCAAGACCTGTTGTTAATCAACCAGAGGCTGACTCATTCGTTCTCCTTGATTGGTCAGCTCCCAATCAGCGTGATTGGCTCCAGTGGGGGGTGGAGTTTTTGGACCAAGCTATTTACTAAGGGTTCCTACCGGGACAGTGAGGTAGCAGGCTCTGTTCCCTTCTTCAGTTGGTGAACAGGTATCCTTTCACACCAAGGAACCGTCCCAGGGAGGAAGGGGGCTCTTGGTAGTTGGTGATTTGGTCCTTAGGCATGTATATAGATAGCTTGTGAACCCACATACTGACCTCACGGTGACTTGCTTGCCTGGTGCAAAGGCAGCAGGCATTACGTGTAGACAGGCTAGTAGACAGTGCTGGGGAGGAGCCTGGAGTGGTGGTACATGTTGGCACTAATGATGTGGGGAAATGTAGTCATGTGGTCCTGCAGGAAAAATATAGGCTGCTAGGCAAGAGACTCAAGGCCAGGACCTCCAAGGTAGCCTTCTCAGAAGTCTTGTCTGTTCCACGTGCAGGGCCAGCTAGGCAGGCATAAATTAGGAGTCTCAATGCATGGATGAGACGATGGTGTAGGGAGGAAGAGTTTAAGTTTGTTAGGCACTGTGATGCTTTTTGGAACAAGCAGGACCTGTACAAAAGAGATGGCCTCCCCTTGTCCCAAGAAGGAACCAGGCTGCTGGCGCTTAAAATCAAAAAGGTGGCAGAGCAGTTTTTAAACTAAATCTTGGCAGAAACACAACAGGAGATGAAATGTCTCTGGTTCAGGATGGTTCATCTCTAAGAGATGAAGGGGTAACTGTTACTATTCTAGAGGGAAATGGATTAGGACTGGCTACCGAGAGGGTAACAAACAATACTGACTGCCTGACAAGGTTTAGAGGCCACATAAGGAAGGTTGCTGGCCCAATGTGTCTGGGAAATTATAGATGTTTATATACAAATGCTACAAGTGTCTGAGGTAAAATGGGGGAGCTGGAATGCTTAGTGTCAGAGGAGAACATTGACCTTGTGGGCATTTCAGAAACTTGGTGGGATGAGGATAATCAGTGGGATACAGTGATTCCTGGATATAAATTATATCAGCAGCATAGGGAGGGAAGGGTCAGAGGTGGAGTAGCTCTGTATGTCAGAGAGGGTATGCAGTCCCGTATGATTGAGAATGTCAGAGCAACAGATTCACTTACAGAAACGCTATTGTGTGCACAAAAGGAAGCTTTACTCTGGGAGTTCATCGCCCACCAGATCAAAAGTTAGAGGATGATTTAAAAGCAGCAAAAGAATTAAGGAAAGCAGCTAGATGTAATAATTATGTTGTAATAGGTGATTTTAACTACCCACACATTGATTGGGTCAATATGTGTTCAAGTAAGGAGAAAGAGATAGAGTTTCTAGATACTCTCAATGATTGTGCCATGGAGTAGATGGTCACTGAACCTACTGGGGGGAGGCGATTCTAGACTTGGTCCTAGGTAATGCCTCCGGGGAGGGCGGGATAAAAATGTGAATAATAAATAAATAAATAAAAATAAGACGTGGTGAGAGATGTAATTGTGAGAGCACCAGTTGGGAACAGTGACCATAATGCTATTAAGTTTAACATTTATGTAAATAGGGAGTTGCCCAAAAAGACCTACACAACCACATTTAACTTTAGAAGGGGTAACTTCTCTTAAATGAGAGGGCTTCTGAAGAAGAAACTGAAAGGAAAGGTGTGGAGCGTCAAATCCCTTCAGGAAGCATGGAGACTATTTAAAACTACAATCCTAGAAGCTCAGATAAGATGTACGCCACAGGCAGGGGTCATTTCGAAGAAAAAGAGGTACAGGAGCTCATTAGCATAGCTCATTAGCATACCTTATTTGCATATGCCACACCCCCTGACATCACTGGAAGTGTGTCAGAAGGCAACACCCACCACTCAGGCTCCACTGGACTCTTTTGGATTGCTAGCTATGGGTGAGGGGACGTGCAGATCTGCCCTCACAGAGGAGGGAGAGCTTGTACTTGAATAAAACCTGGTCTTAAAGGTGCCACTGGACTGTTTTGGGCCATGGGGGGGCCTCTGCAACTTACCTGGCTGCTTCTTGCTTTGACTGAGGGCTGCTGGGAGCAGGGGGTGGGGCTTGTTGCATGTGCCTGCCTCCTGGGCTCTTTACTGCCAGAGCTCCACTCCTGTGCGCTCCTGCAGGAAATGACCCCTGGCCACAGGCAGGCTCTTAACTAAGGTGGGGAAGGACAGGGCCATGTTCCCTAAATTAAGAGCCATGCCCCCCCAAGTCCAGCTGGAGAGTAGTATTTTTATTTCCTGGCTACGCCCCTGGGAAGGGTTGCTCGGTTGGATGACTACTCTGCTTCTCTACCAGAATCTGTCCACCTATTTCAATTCACACACTCGCCCCACCAAAGCATGTTGTGCTTTGCAGTAGTTATGGGGTGGTCAAGGTTGAGGGGGGGAAAAACAGACTGGGCAATGAGGGCGAGCGCTTTACCAACAGCAGAGACCCAAGGTGCTCAGCCTTGGTCAGAACTCCAATGAAAGGCGTGGAGAGCTTGTTTTGTTTGTGGTTTGGTTTTCTGAGCCAGTTGAGGCAGAACCAAGGCAGAAAATGCTGCCCGGCTTGCTGTCAGTTGAAAGAAAGAACTTTCAGTCATCAGTATCCCCAAATTTAGTGTGGGTCGGGAAGAGTGGCGATACAGACAGAACATCATCACACACATGCAAAGGAGTAGAAACGAACTGCGTGTATAGATGCTGCTAAGAGGACGCTGTGTTTGGGCCTGTGGGTACTTGTTATATGTTAAAATCTCTGCATTTTAACAGGGGATGTTAAAAACACACACGGGGGCGGTGCTCTGCAGCAAAATCTCCCAAGTAATTGCAATGGGCAACCAAACAGCAATCCCAGCTCTGCGTCTCTCTCTTTCTGTTCCCCCACACCCTTTCTCTGGAGAAAGGGGTACAAACTGCCCCCCTCTCTCCTGCCCCCCTCTCTCTCCTGCCCCCCTGTTTCCCCACTCCACATATTTTCCAACACCCCACCACCCAAAATTTCCTGGCTATGTCCCTGTCCACAGGTCAGGAAAGGTATAAATAGGTATAAAAAAAAGGCCTGCATGGTTAACAACGTAATGGAAGCAGTAAAAGGTAAGAAGGATTCCTTTAAGCGGTGGAAGGCTAGTCTTAGTGAGGTAAATAAAAGGGAGCACAGGCTTTGGCAAATAAAATGCAAGTCGGTGACCAGACAGGCAAAAAGGGAGCATGAGGAACATATTGCAAAAAAAAAAAATGAAGAAGACTAATAATAAACATTTCTTCAAATATATTAGTAGCAGGAAACCAGCCAGGGAGGTAGTGGGTCCATTGGCTGACCAAGAAGTAAAAGGATTACTAAAGGATGATAGGGAAATAGCAGAGCAACTGAATGTTGCTGGGTTTTTTGCCTCTGTCTTCACTGTCAAAGGTGGGAGGTGTTTGCCCACTCTAGAACTGCTAATTTCAGGAGGGGTACTGAAAGACCTGCCTCAAGATTGAAGTGATGAGAGAGAAGGTCCTACGACTGATGAACAAATTACAAACTGACAAATCACCAGGCCCAGATGGCATACATCCAAGAGTTCTCAAAGAACTCAAATGGGAACTTGTGGATCTCCTGACAAAAAACGCAATCTATCACTAAAATCTGTTTCCATTCCAAAGGACTGGAAGGTAGCTAATATAATCCCCATCTTTAAAAGAAGGTACCAGAGGAGATCCGGGAAATTACAGGCTGGTCAGTCTAATGTTGATACCGGGTAAGTTGGTGGAATCCGTTATTAAAGACAGAATTAGTAAGCACATTGATAAACAAAAGCTACTGAGTAAGAATCAGCATGGATTCTGTAAGGGAAGATCTTGTCTCACTAACCTTTTAGAGTTCTTTGAGGGGGTAAACACACATTTGGACAAGGGTGACCCAATAGAGTTCCAAAAAGATTTTGATAAAATTCCTCATCAAAGGTTCCTAAGTAAACTCAGCAGTCATGGGACAAGAGGACAAGTCCTCTTCTGGATTAAAAACTGGTTAACTCACAGGAAACAGAGAGTGAGTATAAATGGGCAGTTTTCACAGTGGAAGGTGGTAAGCAGTGGGGTACCACAGGGCTCAGTAATAGGTCCAGTGCTTTTAACTTATTCATTAATGATTTGTAGTTGGGAGCAAGCAGTTTGCAGATGAGGCTAAGTTGTTCAGGGCAGTGAAAACCAGGGAGGACTATGAGGCACTTGAGAGGGACCCGTCGAGGCTGGATGAGTGGGCGTCAACATGGCAAATGAGGTTCAGTGTGGGCAAGTGCAAAGTAATGAACTTTGGAGCCAAAAATCCCAACTATAAATACATGTTGATGGGATTCGAACTGACCAGGAGAGAGATCTTGGAGTTGTGGTAGATAACTCAAGGAAAATGCTGACTCAGTGTGCCACTGAAATAAGAAAAGGCCAATGCCATGCTGGGGATTATTAGGAAGGGGACTGAAGACAAATCAGCCAGTATCATAATGCCCCTAGCAGTGAGGTACAAAGACATTTCCTCCAAGCCTTTCCCAATTTCTGTGGCAGTTGCCAGAAACAGATACGAAGCAACCTGTAGACAATGCAGCAATTAGTATGCTTGATTTGCACAATTAAGAAATCATTTGCATAATATACAAATTAGGTTGTCTGGATTGTGGGGGGGGGGTGTCCACTGGGCAATCCTTCCCAAACCTGTGGCCTGAAATGTCTGCAACCCAGAGGCATGTTTATCATCTCTATGAGAACAAGGTCTGTATCTCCTTTCCAAACTCATTCTCTGCAAATATGCAACAGGGGAGTGGGAGGGGAACGCCAGGGCTGGGAGAAGCTCTTGAGAGAACTCAAGCGTGACATGCAAATATTCTCTGGATCAGGAGATTCAGCCAACAGATCCACATTAATGAGCAGGGAGGTGTTTACAAAAAAGCCCAGTTGTATTCCAGAGGTTCATTTGCAGGCCTTTGCAAAATGTCTCAAACCTTCCTTCCCGTTACAGCATGCAAAGGGTGAGTGCCGCTTTACTAGTTAAAAAGGAAGAACTCCCATCACCCATTTTAAGCAGCACCGACTCTGTCAGGAGGCACCTACCGTCACGGTTGCTTTTCATCTAAAAAACATCCCTTCAGATTCTGAAGGCAGCGTACATATGTACAGAAGATGTGGTACCTGCTATGTGGAAATCTGAAAAGTTTAAATATTCATGAGATGCCTCGCTTTTATCTTCCCCCTCATGCTTCCTTGAAGGTTGGCCCTTAAAAAATAAATACAAATCCAGAGCTTTTTCAGAGAGCTTTCTTCTGGAAATTCTTTTAAGCATTTAACTAGGACAGGTGCCTTCCAAAAGATGGCAGATTTACAGTTTCCACCTTGAACATCTGTGCCTCTTCTTCAGAATACGTTATTCGTCTCTCATTTTCATTCTGTCCTTCCTCCAAGGAGCTCGGGGAAGCATATACGATTCTCCCTTCCTCCTCTATTTCACCCTCACAGCAATCCTGCGAGGTAGACTAGGCCGATAGTGGGTTGAAACCTGCAGATCTGTTCCACTGACAGCAGGTCTTTCCCACAGTGGGAGGAGCCTTTTCCTGGTTGGAAGAGGTGGGACTTATGACCTCACAGCCATGTGACAGGAAGAGGAGGAGACACAGACTCTGAATCTGCCTGGGCTAAGTTGGAATCCCCTCCACCGAATGAACCTTGCCTCACTTTTCTGCTGCTCCTCTCAGAGTGCACACAAAGAGGAGGAGGTGGGTCATCTTTGCCCTCTGTACATGCCCATAAGATGCAGGTCTTTCAAAAAAAAACACACACACATCCCAAATTGCAGTTCTGTAGGGGCTTGCAGCCTGCTAGTGGGTCCTAACCCATGGGATGAAGATCTAGACTAGGTTGAGAAATAGTGACTGGCCAAAGATTACCCAGTGAGGTTCGTGGCAGGGACAGTTGAGGGGAGTGAGTCAAGAAAGTCACATGCTCAGACCCTACGCTGAACAAAGTCCACTGCTAGGTCCAGGACTAGAGATGGGGAGTGCCTTGGACAAAGGTTTTCAAGTGCGGCCCCTTACCCTGCAAGAGGAGGACCAGGCAAACTGGTCTCTCACCCTGCCTCTGACTCACGTGGGTGTTCTCTTTTTTCATGTGCTCTCTGCTGGCCTTGGTACCATAGCAAATGCTCAAGTATGCCAGCCTCTGGAGCCAGCCATGCAGACATCCACCCCTGTAGCACTGGCAATACACCTGGCACCCTGCAGGAAGCCATTATTTGCCATGAGCAAACAGGAGGGCACTAAACGGCGTCACAGTGCTTTGCCACAGCAAGACCCATATTGCTCTGTTGCCCTTTGGTTGCTTGGGCTCAGGATCATACTATGTGAGCCGGTTTGGTGTAGCGGTTAAGTGCGCCGACTCTAATCTGGGAGAACCGGGTTTGATTCCCCACTCCTCCACTTGCACCTGCCTGGATGACCTTGGGCAAGCCATAGTTCTGATAAGAGCTGTTCTTGAAAAAGAGCAGTTTCTGTCAAGAGCTCTCTCAGCCCCACCTGCCTCACAGGGTGTCTGTTGTGGGGAGGGGAGGGGAAGGGAAGGGAAAGGAGTTTGTCAGCCGCCCTGAGACACCTTTGGGTAGTGAAGGGCGGGGTATACATCCAATCTCTTCTTCTTCTTCTATTCCT
>NW_015165249.1:62095-89767 GCF_001447785.1 Gekko japonicus | reverse complement strand
TACAAAACTTCCTATTTGGAACTTCTCCCTAGATAAACTATCTTGATTATTAGTGTTAGCAAAAAGATTTAATACTCTTGCTTTTAAGAATTCTGCTATTTCAGATCTGCTCTTCTTGTGTAACTGTATCATATGTCACAGCCAATGTTCCCTCTAAGCCATGGAGTCTTGTGAGCAGAAATTCTACTTTGTGAGCTACTGTGGCATTAAAATTGTGAGCGAGTGATTTGGCTACTGCATAAATTAGTTTGCTCTGGAGCCATCCTTCCTGAGCTAAGACAATGATCTGTGAGCCAGAGGCTGAAAAACTGTGAGCTAGCTCACACTAACTCAGCTTAGAGGGAACACTGGTCACAGCTACATCATTATTACCTGACCTGGATAGGCCAGGCTAGACCAATCTTGTCAGATCTCGGAAGCTAAGCAAGATCAGTTCTGGCTAATGTTTGAACGGGAGACCACCAAGGAAGTCCAGGGTTACCACACAGATGCAAGAAATGGCAAACCATCTATGTTCATCTCCCACCTTGAAAACCTTACAGGGTCACCGTAAGACAGCCATGACTTGACGGCAAGACAAATTGTCATTATCGTTTCATAGCCAGTTTGTTTCAGAGCCAGTTCGGTACAGTGGTTAAGTGTGCGGACTCTAATCTGGGAGAACCGGGTTTGATTCCCCACTCCTCCACTTGCACCTGGCTGGATGACCTTGGGCAAGCCGTAGTTCTGATAAGAGCTGTTCTTGAAAAAGAGCCATTTCTGTCAGAGCTCTCTCAGCCCTACCTATCTCACAGGGTGTCTGTTGTGGGGAGGGGAAGGGAAAGAAGTTTGTAAGCCGCTCTGAGACACCTTTGGGTCGTGAAGGGCGGGGTATAAATCCAATCTCCTCCTCCTCCTCTTCTTCTTCTTAACTCCCATGAGCCCTCTTAAAAGCAGATGATAAATGTTTCAAATAAAAATAAGAGATATCCCATGCCTTAACTACAGTTTATGTGATGGCACATCACCCCTGGAATATCCTACTCCTTGAGGCTCTCTTAGCACCTCCATTACTTTCTTTTAGGTGCTAGGCCAAAATACACCTGTGAGCGACCCCTTTTGCCAGCTCAACTCTCCACCCTCCACCTTAGAGTACCACTGATCTCCCTCTCCCCAGACCTCAAAAACAGAGATGGAGGGCAAGGGAGGGACCATGGCTCAGTGGTAGAGCATCTGCTTGGCATGCAGAAGGTCCCAGGTTCAATCCACAGCATCTCCAATTAAAGATCCAGATAATAAGTGATGTGAAAGACCTCTGTTTGAGACCCTGGAGATCCGCTGCCAGTCTGAGTAGATGATACTGACATGGCAGCTTCATATGTTCAAGGGTTGCAACACCCAGGCCCAGCTGATTCCCCAGGAACACTCAGCTTTTGGGCTCAGCATCTCCCTTTCTTCCTCCCCAGCCTGGTTGTGGAGCCATCCCTTTATCCTGCTCCCACAAGCCCTGGCCTTGCCCTCCTTGGTCTCGCCTGGACCCCTCCTCTGACCCCTAGGCCTTCCCCTTTCCCCTTATTGGTTCTTCCCTTCCCAGTTCTTCCCAGGCTCTCAGTCTGACCCATCTGGGAAGATCTCCTCCCCCTTGTCCTTGAACAGAGGGCCCACATGAGCAAACTCTGGGTAGCCCTGGCCAGCTGCTGGGGATTCTCTAATGTAACCTAGGGAGGCTCCTGTCTTCTCAGTGCTGAGCAATGACATCATTAGATGGCAACAGGAGGCTGCTGCAGGCACTGGATGCTGCTGAGGCTGGTTCTCAACTAAGCAGATCGGTGCGGGACCAGGCAGCGTAGCAAGGCCCCAGCTCAACCATGTCTTCAGCCCCTGAGGTGGCTTGCAAGGCTGAGGGTGACAGCAGTGCTGGGCCCCATGTTACTGGCCTGGTTTCAGATGGTGGTGGCAGCGCTAGGTCCAGGGCGGCTCGTCTTATTAGCAGCAGCGGGGCTAAGCTTAGGGCTCCAGCTCCTGGTGACACTGGTCCCCATTCCTCCCCCAGCGGCTCCTGGCAGGGTATGTCTGGGGGGCTCACAGTTGCTGCCACTGGTAAAGCCGGGTGGGGGTCCACACCCAGACAACATCTTTTTACCTAGGCTTTTAGTTCGGGGTTATATCTTACCGGCATTTTAAATGGTCTGCTTCTGCCTTATGGACAGTTTTTATGCTGTTTATGTCCAGCGGCTTATTTTTTAAAAATGGTTTTTATATTGTTACCTCATTTTAATTGCAAGCTGTCTGGAGCGGGATTTTCACAGGCAGCACAGAGCTATCCTAAATAAGCAAATAAATAATATTCCACTTTTTTTTTTTGCAGAACCACAAGACTGCAATGAAGTTATCCTGTGTGAGCTAAACTCCTCCCCTGGAATGCAGCTTGCAGAAGCGTAGAAGAGAAGCTAGCCTCAGATTTTGCCACTGCTTGAGTGAAATGTTAAAAATGGTATCATAGTTTCCATGTACTGGCAAAAAGGGAGACTGGCATAAATGTAGGCAGCCTGTGAACAGCATTTGAGATTGAAGAGAAAGGAAAGGGGAATGGAGTTTCAATAAGATTGCCATGAGGAACAGGACGAGGAGGAGGGGGGAATCAATGGCTATTTCTCATGGTTTTTGTACTCAGATAACCCAAGTACAAAATGAAAAGCAGCATACCCATGGTCAAGTGCACACATGCAGAGGATTAAATGTGTGACTTTTGGGGGTATTTTTGTGTGTATGTGTGCACACACATGTGTCTTCACCTGGAAGTCACGTTGACCTCTGGTAACTGACACCTACTGGGGGCCTGGAGGATATCCAGAGAAGTGGCTGAATAAAGCCTGCCTCTGTCCTCCCGACTTGGTATGCCAAGGAAGCAGGGGTCATTTCGTAGAAAAAGAGGTGCAGAAGATCGTTAGCATAACTCATTAGCATAACTTATTTGCATATGCCACATCCCCTGACATCACCGGAAGTGTGTCAGAAGGCAACACCCACCACTCAGGCTCCACTGGACTGTTTTGGATTACTAGCTATTGGGGGTGGGACATGGAGATCTCTCCTCGCAGAGGAGGGAGAGCTTGTACCTGAATAAAACTTGGTCTCAAAGGTGCCACTGGACTGTTTGGGGCCGGGGGGGTAGGGGGGGCTCTGCAACTTACCTGGCTGCTTCTTGCACTGACTGAGGGCTGCTGGGAGCAGGGGGTGGGGCTTGTTGCATGTGCCCGCCCCCTGGGTTCTTTACTGCCGGAGCTCCGCTCCTGTGCACTCCTGCAGGAAATGACCCCTGCAAGGAAGTCTTCCCATCCAAGTACTAACTACATTCAACCCTACTTAGCTTCCAAGATCTGATGAGATCGGGCTTGCCTCGGCTATCCAGGTCAGGGCAAATGTGTGACTTTTAGTAAAACAAAACAAAACAAAGGCTACAAAAGGATGCCATCTCTTTCAGGGCACATCAGAAAGTTACATGATTGACTCTACTTGTGCATGTGCATCAAACTTGAAGTGGTGCGAAACTATTTGGTATTCAGAAAATATTAGGGTGGAATGAACAACGGTTGTCATTGTCCTTGTGTATGTGCATCAAACTTGATGTGGTGCGTAACTATTTGGTATTCAGGTATGTGAACCTGAGTCCATACAGCCAAAAGAGAGCTGGATCAGAGAAGGAGTGGTCGCTGAGCCAAAAGGAGAACCAGAAGAGGACAGTGTTTTGGAGGGGCACAAGTAATTAAGCTCTGAACATTTCACAGCATAAATGTGCTACTAATGAGATAAGCTCACACAGTGTGGCTAGCCACCCCTAGGTCCCTGCCACAAAGAAGTATTGGATCTCACTATCAGATTGTAAATTACTCTGGGCTCTTTTTGTAGCAGGAACTCCTTTGCATATTAGGTGACACACCCTTAATGTAGCCAATCCTCCAAGAGCTTACAGAACTCTTCTTACAGGGGCTACTGTAAGCTCTTGGAGGATTGGCTATATATTTAGAAAGCTTGCTCCTTCAGTAGTTTGAACCCCCTTCTCACACCCGCTTAAACAAGGCACAAATCAAACCACTAGGAAATGTCAGAACGGCACGGATAGGCACTGTTCTCTCCAAGTGTTATTTAATTATTCTGATTTATGTTGGCTGTCAGCTATCAAGCCAAAATGATAAACACACTAAACATTTTTGTTCCTGTAATAATATTTTGTTCTCTACCTATTCATGGCACATAACCTATTAATAGCTACAGCGCTATACGCAGACCGGCAGTTCATGCAAATGTGATTTATCAAAAGCCCTTTAATATCTTGGGAAGGGTAAACAGCCAGGTGGATTCTCTCCCCCCCCCCTTCCCAATACAAACAAACTCTTCCCAGATTGCCATTTCCCTGGTGAAAAGGGAAGGGGGGGGGATAGATGAAGCAGTCTCTGTCACTGGGCCAACAATATTTGATGTAGGAACCCATGGATTATTCCAAAGGAACCTTCTCGTCTGTCTAAGATGGATCACTTTGGATTGATCTGCAATGATTTTCTTGACAAGGCACACATGTGAGAAATATGGTAAGCTGCTTTTGCACATTGGGGGGGGGCAGAGATCTCAGAACACAAATCAACAAAAATATAGCCCCCCCCATACCATAATCTTCCCTGAAGATTGCAGCCTGAAGCAGAACACGCCACCAAGAGTGCTGTTGCACGAGTCTGCAGATTGTGTACTACACTGATGCTCAGAGATCAATGAGACCCACACCATGATCTACATTTCTTTAGGGCTTTCAGCTTTATCGGCTGTGCTTTCTGGCAATCTGGCAATATTACCGCTTTATTCCTCTCCCTAGGGAGAAAAACTAGCCAGGGGAGACTATGTTATCACCAGTTACAGAATGGTCACTGTGCTTATCTCATACACTTTTGAGTTTTTGCATAAGAACCGGCACGGATTACATAACGTAAGAAGAGCCCTGCTGGATCAGACTAGCGATCCATGTTGTCCAGCATCCTGTTTCATACAGAGGCCAGGATTTTTCGGTTTGTGGGGCAATTTTTTTTTCTTATGGGGCACCCATTATGCAATTTTTTTCTTCTTCTGGGGCACACACACTCACACTCTTCAGCTAGAGTAAACAATGCATCCTCCACCCCCAAACAGTTTGGCACGGCATGGAAATGCCATGGGGCTTGCCAGCCAAAAGAGAGAGAGGCACGAAAAATAAAATAAAAAGGGGAAGTCAGGGGGGCCTGGGCTGGATGAGAAGTCAGGGGGCCTTGGGCAGTAAGTTGGGGGGGGGGCTGGGCCCCGAGTGGCCCCACTGTAGCTGCGGGCCTCACAGAGGCTAACCAGCTACCTGGAGGGGGGCAACAAACAGGCCCCTCAAAGGCCAAGGCCTTCCCCTGATGCTGCCAGTTAGTACTGGATTTTAGAAGGTTTCAGCCTCTGACTTTGAAGGTTCTTTTTAGCCCCTGTGGCTAGTAGTCATTAATGGACCTCCTCTATGACTCTCTCTAATTTCATCTTCTATTATATCTCTTGCACCTCTCTTACATTTTGCAGCCTTTAAAGCCCCACAGTTCACCGCCCTTTTTTCACCATATCTGTGCGCACTTGTTTGCTGCTGAGAATGGTCACTGTGCTTATCTCATACACTTTTGAGTTTTTGCATAAGAACCGGCACGGATTACATAACGTAAGAAGAGCCCTGCTGGATCAGACTAGCGATCCATGTTGTCCAGCATCCTGTTTCATACAGAGGCCAGGATTTTTCGGTTTGTGGGGCAATTTTTTTTTCTTATGGGGCACCCATTATGCAATTTTTTTCTTCTTCTGGGGCACACACACTCACACTCTTCAGCTAGAGTAAACAATGCATCCTCCACCCCCAAACAGTTTGGCACGGCATGGAAATGCCATGGGGCTTGCCAGCCAAAAGAGAGAGAGGCACGAAAAATAAAATAAAAAGGGGAAGTCAGGGGGGCCTGGGCTGGATGAGAAGTCAGGGGGCCTTGGGCAGTAAATGGCCTTGCACAGTAAATTGGGGGGCTGGGCCCCGAGTGGCCCCGCTGTAGCTATACAGAGGCTAACCAGCTGCCTGGAGGGGGGCAACAAACAGGCCCCTCAAAGGCCAAGGCCTTCCCCTGATGCTGCCAGTTAGTACTGGATTTTAGAAGGTTTCAGCCTCTGACTTTGAAGGTTCTTTTTAGCCCCTGTGGCTAGTAGTCATTAATGGACCTCCTCTATGACTCTCTCTAATTTCATCTTCTATTCTACCTCTTGCACCTCTCTTACATTTTGCAGCCTTTAAAGCCCCACAGTTCACCGCCCTTTTTTCACCATATCTGTGCGCACTTGTTTTTTTTTGGTAAACAAATTTTTTTTTTCTCAGGAATACAACGTATATAATTAAAACATTTCATTCTATCAATTGTCTACCCCGTTCCCAATTCCTCCCCTCCCTCCAATGGCTTCCCGCAATGCTTCCACCCCTGCTCCAAATTACTTCATATCATCAACTATATCAGTTTCTTATCGTTACAGTCTAAAGATAACATCATTTGACTTAATATTGATCTAGACATATTAAGTTTTGTTTCACATCCCAGTTCTTTTCCAGATATATTTTAAAGTCACTCTATTCTTGAAAAAACACGTCGTCTTCTTTGTTATTCAACTTTTTCGTGATTTTATCCATTTCAGCTCTGTGCGCACTTGTTTATACGTTTTCTTTATGTATAATTATAAATATCACACACAAACTTAATTTGGATTCAATTCGGGAAGCTTATTAAATGGGACTCTCAGCTACAAAATCTTAAAAATCTATTAATCCTGAAGTTTACTCTCACTTTTTTTTGTTTTCTCCTTACACTTCCCCAACCTGATCTCTCCAACTTGCCAGTTCCAAGGTTATCTCTGCACCAGCTCTGCATGACTAGTATATGGCCCTTCAAATGACTAAGTTGGAGCAGAACTGTTCTCTCTAGCTTCCAAGGCCAGGACTAGAATTAATAGAAAAGAAAGCACAAGGAAACAGATTTCAGCTAAATATTAGGAGACACTTCCTAAAAGAGTTGTTCAACAGCAGACAGACTCCCGTAGGAGGTGGAAAACCCTTCTTCACTGGAGGTTTTTATGATGACGCTGGATGGCCCCAGATGGTAGACCATATGTGAATATACCCTTCTCTCTATTCCAGCTGGGTAAAGAGCTGAGTTGCACATTAGGGGAAGTTCTTGGGGAATAAGGCAACCTAGCAAATAAGCCCAGAAAAGTTACTAGCCAACAAAACGATGCACTAGCCTGCCTACACATCCCTCTGTGAGTCATTAGCGATACGCTGGCAGCTCACAATTAAAAAACAAGCCTCTCTCTTGCAGTTTACAAAGGCTTCAGCAGCTGAAGGTGACTTACACTGTCAGACTACTGGCCAATCTAGCTCAGCATTCTCTGCTCTAAAGGGGAGAGGCTCTCCGGGGTTTAAGAAAGACATTTTGCCATCAGAGAATCTTTTTGAACAAGTGACAGTCAGGGACTGAACCTCGGCATCAAAAGCATGTCTTGGGCTACAGCCACGCCCCTACTTGGGCTGCCTAAAGGCAATTTTATACTCATTAGAGGGGAGAAGCCTGGAAAAAACTTAGGTGGGTCACACTTGGAATGAGAATAAAAGCAAAAAGCTCAAAGCCAGTCCACGGGCTGCCAGGTTCTGATTTCTACCTGAAGCCACCTTTTGTACATTTATAATCTCTTTTCTCGGTGACATTAATTTCCTTTCCTAATGACATCCAATGCACATTAGCCTTGCAGTTTGCTGAAGAAAGGTTCGCCATTATGTAAACTAACTTGAACTTTCCTGTCATCTGAAGATAATTTCCCAGGTAGAAGCAGTTCCAGTCTGCAGAGCTCCAGGCACATAACAGTAGCACAACTCGGCTTGGTAGCTAATTCCCTTGACACAGTTTGCAAAAGAAATATCCTTTTTTAAAAAAACAGAGGAAAGAAAACTGGAAACTCTTTGGCAAAAGTCTGCTCAAGTTGCTTTATATTGTTAGCATCAAATTTTTGTTTCCTGCAGTGTTCACATCACTTTGCGATAAAGTTGTCAACTAAAATTCATAAAAAAGCCTTGGTACTCACCTTATCCCAAAAATGTGGAAATCTCAAGTATTCCACCCCTCCCCATGGAAGTAGAAAGTGCCATCAAGCTGCATCCAATTTATGATGACCCCACAGGGTTTTCAAGGCAAGAGACCAACAGAGGTGGTTTGCCATTGCCTGGCTCCGTGTAACAAACCCTGGACTTCCTTGGTGGTCTCCTATCCAAGTACTAACTAGGGCTGACCCTGCTTAGCTTCTGAGATCTGACAAGATTGGGCTACCCTGGGCCATCCATGTCAGGGCACCTCTCCCTATACTGCCAAGTTACATCAGAAACCCAAAAACAGGTAGTAGGAGCTTATTTATCATCGACTTATAACTCACCCTGTCTTCCATCCTTGAATGTGAGGCTCCCAGGAATCCCACAAGTACTGAACCAACCCAGATCTGTTTAGCTTCAGCAAGTTTACTGTGTCACATGCCCCCCCAACCATCCTCACACTGTAGATCTGCAGGTGACACTGCCCCACACCAGTGCTGATTCTCAAGAAACCAGAGCTGGCACCGAGGGGGAGGAGCCTCACTTTGGTCTCCTCTCACATGGTCTCCTCTTCTCTGGTCCTAGGCAAGCAATAACAACGCTTGCATGTAACATCATAGCGAACAGCCCTATGGCTGTTCGAGACCCACCGCGGCCGGGGTGAGCACCCGGCCCTAGTCCTAGCTCCTGCCCACCCAGCGGTTCGAAAGTTATGTAAAAATACAAGTAGATAAATGGGTACCTACCCTTAGAAGGGTAGGGGGCACCCTCCTCCTTGTGGGGACACGGTGGAGTTTCGGCGGCGGCAGTGGCGGCAGCGACGGTTCCAGCAATGGCGGCGGCAACAACGGCAGCAGCGGTGTGGCGGCGCGAAGCGGCAATCCCTGGTGGCCGATGGAGACAACAGCACCCGGCGTCCGTCGATGGTGGAGGCGGAGCAACGGAGAAGCGCACGGCAGCGTAAGCGGCGCAGGCGCAGTGGAGCTGAACACGGACAGAGCTATGCCAGGGCTACTGCGGGTCGGGCGCCGAAAAAGATCAACGCCGGGAAAAAGACTGGCCGCAGTTGCACGCTGACCCAGCGGACCGCCGAGGAGAGCCGAGAGCAGTGATTAAAAAAAACAAACCAACCCACCCGGGTGCCAGTAGACATCCCCACCCCTCGAGAAATGTGGCCATAGAATTAGGAATCACGCTGAGCTTGTAGCACAATTGTAAACCGCTCTGAGACCTTCGGGTCTGAGCGGTATAGAAGCCTAATGTAATAAATAAATAAATAAATTCACACGTTACCCACTGATCTGCCACCTGCAGTCTTCTAGCTGAAGGTCCCAGGAACTGAATGTGGGGTCTTCTGAATACGAAGAAGCTGTTCTACCACTGAGGCACAGCCCCTCCTCCAAAAGCATAAAAGGACTACTCTTTATTATGCCGAATCAGACCACAAGCCACTCTAGCCTGTTTTTTAAAAATATGTTTCCCACTGATCTCCCTGACTGAGACTCAAAGAGACTTTTCCTACTGTTCTCTCCTCCTCTGTTCTACCCTCGCAACAACAACCTGAAGTGAGCGGTGACTCATGAAAGCTCATCCCCTGCCACAAATTTTCTTAGCCTTTAAGGTGCTGCTGGACTCTTACTCTTTTCTATGGATACTGACAGGCTAACATGGCTACCCATCTTGATCTAACAACTACCTTGCGAGGGACGTTAGGCTGAGAGATTGTGACAGGTCCAGGGTCAACTCATGAGCTTCCATGCCAGAGCAGGATTCAAGCCTGGTTTTCCCAGGTTCTACTCTAACCACTAACCATGCCAGCACTTGACTCCGGTCGGCAGTGACTCACCAAGTAATGTCCACTCTAATTGGCAGTGATTCAACAAGGTCTTGAGCAGATATCCATTTCTCATACCTGAAACCTATAATGGACAATTGCAGGCCCTGAACCTGGGGCCCTATATACACACAGCCTGTGATTGTCCAATGAACTATGGCTGTGTGTGTTTTTTTTTCTCCTCAGAAAGTTGAGGATATATGATATGATAGCACCATCACAGCAGTTCCTTCAGCAGTTTCACCAAGCCTCCTTAATTCCTGACCTTTCAGAAATCTGTTAAAGCTATTTTAGCCCACTCATCGTCTGCTGTGTGACCTTGGGCCAGTCACAGTTCTCTCAGAACTTTCTCAGCCCCACCTACCTCACAAGGTGCCTGTTGTGGGGAGAGGAAGAGAATGTGATTGTAAGCCGCTTGGAGACTCCTTAAAGTATAAAAACCTTCTCTTCTTCTTCCAGTGGGCATCTTGCATTTCCTTCCGCTGACTTGCAGTTTTAATCTGCGTGACTAATGTTAACTGCTGGATGCAGCTCTTTTTCATTTGTTTTTATGCACATCGATGCCGTTTTTATGGACTTTTTGCTTCTATTCTGATGCACTGTTTCAAACCAACACAGTTTTTAGATTTCGTGTTTATGTATTTTCAGATATTTATGTTGCAAGCTGCCTTAACTGCTATTTTAAAGCTAGGGAAGTGGAATACGGAGTTCTTGAATGAATAAGGTAAATGGGGGCAACTCATACCCATCAGAACTATCCCTGCTGGATGCTTCAGAAGGTAACAGTGCTCTGGAAGGTACCTTCATAATTAGGAGGGCCAGACTGGAGGGACCAGACCAGACTTTCTAAAAGACTGTAAATATCCAGTAAACTACATCAGAGTGCTTCTACTGATATTTTTGAGGGGAGGGGGTTGGAGCACATATAATCTAACACCTACGCTACCCCATCTCTTCACTCTCCCATTGCATTTTTCAAAACCAACCTTCCAAGGGGAATTGGCTGAAAATCCTTCTGTTGGAAATTCCTGTGGTGTACTTATGTCTGGTTGGGCACCATTAAGTATTCTGCCAAGCTAAGCAAAAAGAATCCTAGTCCTTTGGACTAGATGCTTTGCAGAATCATAAACACCAAGTGTGTATGTGTGTGTGTGTTTTGCTACCCCCGGAGGGCTTTGGAAATACCCACCAGCATTCCACCGTAATGAGCTATGTATTACAGTTTGAGCAAAGGAGGGGGGGCAGACATGTTCCCGGCCACATACAGCTTTCGGAATACAGCTGTAGACACAAAATAGACCTCTCAATTCAAGTGCTTGCCATAAATACAGTTCTCAATACATTTAAACAGCAAAATAGATGGCTTTTGCTAATTGCATAAAAACAGTAAAACTGGCAGTGCCACCCAAAGCAGAATGATGCCCTTCTAAACCCATTGGCTTCAATGGATTTAGAAAGGGGTGTGTGGCTCTGTTTAATATTCCACTGAGGGCCAATCACTGACAAGAAAAGGGGTTTCTGCATACGCCTTAGAAAACTCTCCAGTTATGCAAGAAAATGTGACCTTGTAAATTAACAAAAAAGAGAAGAAAAAATCCCAAAGGTCACCTGAAGAGGACTCAATATGCCCCTGAGGATGTGGAATGTTGAGGGCAGTTGAGAGTCAGCCACAGAAAAAAAGGAGGGAGGGGAAATTGGGCTGCTCAAAGCTCTTGAAAACCTACAGCATTGGGGAGGCAGAACATTTGGAGGCAGGGAGGGACTTCCCAACCTGTCCCCCCTGCACAACTATACCTCATCCTTTCACAACTGTACCAGGAACAATGCTATTTTAAAGCTGCAAAAGCACAGTCTTTTTCACATCAGCCTTTGCCAGTATCTCCGGGAAATTCTCTGAAAATCCTAAACATACAGACAAAGTGCTCTTTTTTTAAAAAAAAAAAGCTTCATACCTTGAACACGATACTTCAATTACAACCAGGCTAGGAACTTAATTTGCACCATGAGACAATGAGCAATATCAATTAATTAGGCCGTTCTGACACATGACAGCGCATGGCAGTAAAGCATATGGGATTACAGAGGAATTCCTGGCCTGGAGTTCATCCAATAATAGCAGGCCAAGGATTAGGTCTTAAATAGACGCCAGACTTATTTGTACTAGAAAGGCAAATAGAACCCAATGCCAACTTCTCATCAACCTCTGCCTTCTACCTGTTTTCACAGATAAAATGTGCTACAATTAAACAATGCCAAATCAAATCCACACTCTAAAGCCTAAAGCAGGAGGAGAATGGCTTTTCAAATGTGTCCAATTTAGTCATTTTTAGCAGTAGCCAGAAACTGCTTTTCATTTCTAAAATTAAAAAAGACAGCAAATATATGCAAGGCCAAAACCAGATCAAAGTTTAGGGGGAACCTAATACAGTCTATTTATGTATACAATTTTTATCCCGCCCTCCCCACCGCAGGCAGGCTCAGGGCGGCTTACATTAAGGATTAAAAATATTAAAACACAAGTACTATACAGTACAGTGTCATAACATAACGTAACAAACATACCAAGTCATAGCTCAAAATAAAATAAAAATAAAGTGCTGGTGGCAATAAAAACCCGGTGGCCATGATAGGATGTTCCCAAAAATGGCCCCCGTCGGCGTCCGGCATAGTTAGTATTATTCAGTTGTTCAGTTAGTATTCTTGATGTTATTGATATTATTGGTGTTATTACAGAATTACAGAAACATATACCACATGCACACCAAAACAAATCACAAGAAATGAACACGGTCGGAAAGATAAGCACACAACTCTCAAGGAATCCAAGGAATCCTCTATCCTCTGGAGCCCTCAAATAAACACATGAGCATCCAGGCACAAAGTTTCCAAGCATTTTAAATTTCAAAGATAACACATTGGCAGGCTATGTGACTAGAACTCAGGAACACTACTTGCCAGGGATGCCAGCCTGCAGGTGGGACGTGGGGATCCTCTGGAATTACAGCTCATCTCTAGACTACAGAGATCAGCTCCCCTGGAGAAAATGGATGCTCTGTGGCATTGCACCCCACCACCGAGGTCCTGTCTTCTCCAGGCTCTGACCCCAAATCTCCAGGAATTTCCCAACCCGGATCTGGCAACCCTAGCCCCATCTCCTGCCAGTGGCCGGGGGGCCTGGCAACCCTGCTGCTTTGCCAGTTTGGCTTGCCCACTGTCCTACAAGTGTGGAAAACAATCACAGCTACATTTCGGAGGGTAGCCTTGTTGCAGCAGAACGGCTAGATTTGAGTCCAGTAACACCTTAAAGACCAACAAGATTTCTGATGGTATAAGCCTTTGAGAGTCAAAGCTCTGTTCCAACTCGTATCCGATGAAGGGAGCTTTGACACTCAAAAGCTCAGACCCTCAACAATCTTGTTGGTCTTTAAAGAGCCACATGCTCCCTCTAAGCTGTGGAGTCTTGTGAGCAAAACTTCTACTTTGTGAGCTACTGCCATTAAAGTTGTGAGCGAGCGATTTGGCTACCGTCTTCACTGTGGAAGATGAGAAGTGCTTGCCCACTCCAGAACCGCTGAGTTCGGGAGGGGTGTTGAAAGACCTGAGTCAGATTGAGATGACGAGAGAGGAGGTCCTAAAACTGATAGACAACTCAAAAACTGATAAATCACCAGGCCCAGATGGCATACATCCGAGAGTTCTGAAAGAACTCAAATGTGAACTTGTGGATTTCCTGACAAAAATATGTAATCTTTCCTTAAAATCTGCCTCCATTCCTGAGGACTGGAAGGTAGCAAATGTCACTCCCATCTTTAAAAAGGGTTCCAGAGGAGATCCGGGAAATTACAGGCCAGTCAGTCTGACGTCGATACCGGGTAAATTGGTGGAAACCATTATTAAGGAAAGAATTAGAATTAATAGGCATATTGATGAACAAAAACTATTGAGGCAGACTCAGCATGGGTTCTGTAAGGGAAGATCTTGTCTCACTAACCTGTTAGTGTTTTTTGAGGGAGTGAACAAACATGTGGACAAGGGGGACCCAATAGATGTTGTTTACCTTGACTTCCAGAAAGCTTTTGATAAAGCTCCTCATCAAAGGCTCCTAAGTAAGCTCAATAGTCCCGGGATAAAAGGACAAGTCCTTTTATGGATCAAAAACTGGCTAATTAATAGAAAACAGAGAGTGAGTATAAATGGACAATTTTCTCAGTGGAGGGTGGTAAGCAGTGGGGTACCGCAGGGATCAGTACTTGGTCCACTGCTTTTTAACTTGTTCATTAATGATTTGGAGATGGGAGTAAGCAGTGAAGTGGCTAAATTTGCGGATGATACAAAGTTGTTCAGGGTGGTGAAAACCAGTGAGGATTGTGAGGCACTCCAAAGGGATCTGTCAAAGATGGGCAAGTGGGCGTCAACATGGCAAATGGGGTTCAATGTGACCAAGTGCAAGGTGATGCACATTGGAGCCAAAAATCCTAAATATAAATACACATTGATGGGGTCTGAACTGGCAGAGACTGAGCAAGAGAGAGATCTTGGAGTTGTAGTGGATAACTCACTGAAAATGTCGAGACAGTGTGTGACTGCAATAAAGAAGGCCAATGCTATGCTGGGGATTATTAGGAAGGGTATTGAAAACAGATCAGCCAATATAATAATGCCCCTATATAAATCAATGGTGAGACCTCATTTGGAATACTGTGTGCAGTTCTGGGCACCACACCTTAAAAAGGATATTATAGCTTTGGAAAAAGTGCAGAAAAGGGCAACTCGAATGATAAAAGGGTTGGAACACTTTCCCTATGAGGAAAGGTTAAAGCGCTTAGGGCTCTTTAGCTTGGAGAAAAGACGACTGAGGGGTGACATGATCGAGGTTTATAAGATTATGCATGGGAAAGAGCAGGTAAAGAAAGAGGTACTTTTCTCCCTTTCTCACAATACAAGAACTCGTGGGCACTCCATGAAACTGCAGAGCGGTCGGGTTAGAACGGATAAAAGGAAGTACTTCTTCACCCAAAGAGTGATTAACACATGGAATTCACTGCCACAGGAAGTGGTGGGTGCTACAAGCATGGACGGCTTCAAAAGGGAATTAGATAAGCATATGGAGCAGAGGTCCATCAGTGGCTATTAGCCACAAGGTATAGCTAGGGGCTCTGGGGCAAGTGATGCTCTGTCTTCTTGGTGCTTGGGGGGGGGGTCAACAGTGGGAGGGCTTCTAATGTCCTGGCCCCACTGCTGGACCTCCTGATGGCACTGGTATTTCTGGCCACTGTGTGACACAGAGTGTTGGACTGGATGGGCCTTTGCCATTGGCCTGATCCAACATTGGCTTCTCTTATGTTCTTAAGTATACGAGTCGGGTTGCCAGGTCTGGGTTGGGAAATATTTGATTTGGGGGGTGGAGCCTGGGGAGTGTGGCATTTGGGGAGCGGAAATAGCTCAGCTGGGTATAATGCCATACAGGCCACCCTCCAAAGCAGCCATTTTCTCCTGGAGAAATTATCATGGTCGACTCGTCTGAAGATCAACTGCAGTAGTGGGAGATCTCCAGGTACTGTCTGGAGGTTGGCAGCCCTACGTACAAATCCAGCAAAAGCAACACCACATGACTCAGTGGACAGTGTAGTTCAGCTCTTAGGGGCAAGTTCAACAAGAATTCGGAAGGGCCTGCAACTGGATTTCTAGCATGCTTTTTGTTATCAGAGAGCAGCCACAAGGATCGTAGCATAAGAAGAGTTTAACAGAAATCGCCACACTATTTTCCCTATTGAAAATGGCTCCCACAGATCTGTTATTTGTCCTGTTGAATGAAGCATACAGGCAACATATTGGTGTCCTGTTTAATCAATGATGCTCCTTAACCTATCTGAAATCTTCTGCTGTTGTATTTTGCTTGTTAGTATCTAAATTTTATCTGCTGCTTTTATGGATTATTGCTGGGTTTTCCAGGGAGGGGGCGGCATTTTAATTTGGTTTTGAAGTTGCTTTACAGCTGGTTCTGTGGCTTACGCCTTTTTAATATGTATTTCCTTGTATACATTATCCTGCTCTCACTGCACATTTTTTCTATTTTTTTGCATTGTTTAGGGTGGATATCGTGTCATTGTTCATATCATATCTAATACCTGACATGCTTTGTTTCAGATTTCTGTAATGCTAGATCTTTGTTAAATAAATTTTGTTTTAACTTTTTAAGGGAATACAGAATAAAAAAAAGGAATGGGGGAAAGGAATAAAAGGTATGATTCCAAAAACACAATACAGAGGGCAATTTTGCAGATATTAAGGACTATCCTTGATTAAAATACATGTGTATATACAATGAATATACAAGATGGTAACTTAAAAAGCAACTATAACAACGTTCTCTTATAATGTATTATCATGTTTATCATATCTTATCAATCTTATGTTTTATAATAAAACATGAACAATAGAAATTTTGCATATAATTTTAACATATTTTAACACAACAGTTTATTGTCATAAAAGTCATATAAAAGATTATATCCTTTCATATTAAAACTATCATATAATATTAAACCATTGAAATATATGACTACAGAGATTGTTTATAGTAATCATAGAAGACTCGCCAGATATTTTCAAATTCATCTTTCCGTCTTTGATCAAGGTAATTTGTCAGTTTCGCCATAACTGCATATTCTTGCATTTTGTCTATCCAGTTCTCAAGAGTTGGACAACCGTCGATTTTCCGCTTTGCTACAAATACTATGCTAGTCCTATACATAGTTCATTAGATATCTTCTCCTATTGACAGCATCAATTTATAGCTTACTCCGGGGTCCCCAACACCCACCAACACTTTTCCTGGTATCCACTAAGTGTTTTTAAGAAAGTGGGTGGAGCTGGGTGGGGCTTTTGCCCAGCAAGGCTTCTGATATGCTGTGCAGATTTTTAAAACTGTTGTTTTGGCGGCAGCTGCCATCACAGAACAAGGATCTTCACAGAGCGACTGAAGGTAATCTGTGTATAAACCAAAAAAACCCCACAACCCTTTAAAACAGTATGTTGATTTTAAAAGGTGTCCTGTTAAACAGAGCGTCTGCCTGAAATGTTGAAGATTTACTGTTGGAGTTCTGAATCTTGGGGTTGGCCCTGCCTACTGCGGCAGCCATTTTGTAGCTGTGCCCACCACCCTCCTCCTCACTCAAAAAAGGTTGGGGACCCCTGCCCTGAGGATAGCCCAGGCAAGCCCGATCTTGTCAGATCTTGGAAGCTAAGCAGGGCCGACCCTGGCAAGTACTTGGAAGGGCGACCGCCAAGGAATACCAGGGCCAGGACACAGAGGCAGGCAAATATTAAGCCACCTCTCTGACATGTCCAAGCCCCATTATGGGTCGCCAGAATTCAACCATGACTTCCAGGCTCACAAGCACACAAACATACACACAAAATACTCACCAAACAAAAGTCTGGGGACCCCTGATTGTAATCTGCCTTGAGTCTCAGAGAAATGGACTACAAAGTTTGGTGTAGTGGTTAAGTGTGCGGACTCTAATCTGGGAGAACCGGGTTTGATTCCCCACTCCTCCACTTGCACCTGCTGATGTGACCTTGGGTCAGTCACAAGCTCTGGCACAGCTGTCCTTGAAAAAGAGCAGTTTGTGTCAGAGTTCTCTCAGCCCCACCCACCTCACAGGGTGTCTGTTGTGGGGAGGGGAAGGGAAAGGAGTTTGTAAGCCGCTCTGAGACTCCAAGTGAAGGGCGGCGTATAAATCCAGTCTCTTCTTCTTCTTCTTCTTCAAAGTGAATTTTAAAAAATAGCTGCTTTGGGAGGCTCCTTAAGGCTGGGGAAATGGTAATAAGGGGAAGGGCTGACACCTCTCCTTCTAAGCCACCGTCTCAGCCCTAATCAGGATTGATCGCCTGCAGCTGTTTGCCATTTTACAAGAAAGAGATCCCAGCAGAGATCTTCCAGTTCCCCTCTCCTTCTAAGCCATGGTCTCAGCCCTAATCAGGATTGATTGCCTGCAGCTGTTTGCCATTTTACAAAAAAGAGATCCCAGCAGAGATCTTCCAGTTTCCCATCCAGTTTGGCCCGAAGACGTATGTTTGGAAGGACAATCCTTAAAACCCACAATCAACTTACCATTCCATGGATATTTATTACCCAACAGAGTGTGACGTTTAAAAAATACTGAGACTTTCACTTCAGGTGGGTAGCTGTGTTGGTCTGCAGTAAAAGAGCATGACTCAAGTCCAGGATCACCCTAGAGACCAATACGATTTCCAGTTTCCAGGGCACAAGCTTTCTGTGTATCTGACGAAGGGAGCTTTGACTCCTGAAAGTTTATACCCAGGAAATCTTTTTGAATTTGTGTGTGTGTGTGTGCCCATGCCTGGAAGTCATGGCGACCTCTGGCAACTCCTACTGGGGCATAGCGGATTTTCTGAGAAGTGTCTTGCTATTGCCTGCCTCTGCATCTCAGCCCTGGTATTCCTTGGAGTTCTCCCTTCCAAGCACTTGTCAGGGTCGGCCCAGCTTAGTTTCCGAGAACTGACAAGATCGGGCTTGCCTGGGCTATCCAGGTCAGGGCTATACCCTGGAAAACTTGTTATTCTTTAAGGTGGACTGATATCTTGCTTTGAGACTTCAGTATTACACTTTGACGGCTTTTCCAAGATCTAGAAATACAGCAGGGGCTTTGTCCTTCTGTTCCTCCTCCTGACTTGACCGTAAAAGCCAAAGTGTGGTGCTTTTATACAAGCTAGCCAAGACCTTTCTTTTTTTCCCCCTTTCATAGTTTGGATAGGGTGATACTCTGACAACGTTTTAGATGAAAACGAATTACGTTCTAAGGTAGAGTCGTAACACATAATGCCAAGACCATAATGCTGCCTTCGATAACAGCGCAAGCATTATAAAATCCAGTCTCATGAATCACCTTGTAGCTTACTGGCCGATCATACCGTTATGCCTCAAACCCATATAATATAATAAATCCTGGATCCATAACTTAAATACCGCAGGAAGACCTACCTGCCAACTTGCAGCATGACCTTCATAACAAGGTTAGAAAATCATCAGCCAAGACAAACAAGCCAATTTCTTGAGCAGGTCACAACAGGCAAAGATCCGTAAATCTGGATAATATAGATAGAGCTCTTGTGCCCCAGCAAGGAGGAGAAGAGTTCCCTTCTTTGCTCTTGCAAGACATATTTATTGCCACGCGCTTTGATTTAATAGAAGCCCCCTTTCTTTTGTCTGGAAAAATACAAGTCTCAGGGCACTGAAGGAAGTTCGGAAGTAATGCTCTAATATTTCAGGTGTCAGAGATCTTCAAAGAAGGATCCTGTGAGGCTAGAAAATCTTGCTCTCTTGGGACTGTAGGTACTAATCGTCACTGTGCTGCTACTCCAAGAATGAAAGGATGCAACAGAACCTCAGCAGGGGTTCAAGTCTATAACGGGCAATCCTCAATTTCTAGCTTGTTATCATCAGGCCTGCCAATTAGACTGAGACCTTTATACCAACGTCCTAAGGCTACTACAGGTGTCCCTCGTCAGCTCCTTCACCACAGTCCTCGACAGTTATATGTCTGAGTGGGAAACGGATATAATCTTCTTCAAGAACAAGTTTCAAGCAGTGGCACCTTAAAGACCAACAAGATTTCCAGGGTATAAGCTTTCAACGATTAAAGTGGAGCTCCAAATGTTATACCATACAAATCTTGTTGGCCTTCTGGTGTAGCCAGTTCGGTGTAGTGGTTAGGAGTGCTGCCTCTAATCTGGGAGAACCAGGTTTGATTCCCCACTCCTCCACATGCAGCTGCTGGTGTGACCTTGGGTCAGTCATAAGTTCGTTCAGAGAGAAGTTCACCTTCTCTCAAGGGCAGTTCTCGAAAGAGCTCTCTCAGCCCCACCTACCTCACAGGGTGTCTGTTGTGGGGAGGGGAAAGGAAAGGAGATTGTAAGCCTCTCTTGAGATTCCTTTGGGTAGTGAAGGGCGGGGTATAAATCCAATCTCCTCCTCCTCCTCTTCCTCTTTGCTACTGGACTCAAATCTTGCTCTTCTACTGTAGACCAATATGGCTACCCACCTGAAACAAGCTTCCACCAAGTGCTCGTTCATGTGAATGCACATATACAGAGCCTAGGACATGTATGCAGCCTGTCAGTTTGTGCATTGCAGATGCTGAGGTATATTTTGAACCATGAATAACATATTTATTTATTTTGCTGTGCTATTACGATTTTCAGTTTTTAAAATTTAGTTAGGTCAAACACTCTCTTTACATTTAAATCAATGGCCCTGGTCACACAGGCCGGATATTGCGGGGGGAGGCGTGGCTAATTGCCCCGGCGCAGTTTGATGCGCGATTACGTGATCAGACGCGCCGGCGGCACACCACGGGTCCTTCCCTTGGCGCCGCTGGGTAAACGAGGGACTGGAGGGGAATGCCGCACGCTGGCACAATCACACCATGGGTGTCTGGAGGCAGCCCGTGGCAAACGTTTACTAGTACCTTGGAGGTACTAGTTTTTTAAGGCGCATTGTCGGCGGTAAGCCACCGGTGCGCTCCACTTCCCAGATGTTGGGGTGTGATCGCGCCCGGATAATCCGCCCACCATCCGCGCCTCTCCCACGGCAACTTTGCTGTGTGACCGGAGCCAATGTAACACAAACTATTGACAGTGAGCATGTGGATGGATTTGGGTAGCGGTCCTTGGTTTGAGGACAGGGGTTACCATCTGTGAAATGTTGGGAAAGTACTGAGCTTGCTGTAGGGGCTTATTGCGTATCTACCACCACCCTCCAATGGAGGACTAGTTTATGGATGTCTTCCCCTAGGCTACCATCTCCTGATTGGCCTCCTGACTTCCACTAAACCTGATTCTACATACAGCCTTTGACCCACTCTTCGGCAAGCTCCCTAGTTATCAACAATGCTCCCTTCTAAGCTGTGGAGTTTTGTGAGCAAAAAATTATACTTTGTGTGCTACTGGCAATAAAGTTGTGAGCAAGTGATTTGGCTACTGCATACATTAGTTTGCTCTGGAGCCATCCTTCCTGAGCTAAGACACAAATGTGTGAGCTGGAGGCTAAAAAACTGTGAGGTAGTTCACACTAACTCATCTTAGAAGGGAACACTGGCAAGCAGTCCTAGTTTTTTTGGTGCACAGGTCGAATACAAAGAAATATTCTATTACGTAGCATCCAGAGGCTAAAAAATTGTGAGCTAGCTCACACTAACTCAGGTCAGAGGGAACACAGGTTACCAATCCTGCTTGGTTCTACTTATGGCCATGGAGCTACTCTTGGATTGTCTCTCTAGCTACCAACTCCTGCTCAGCTTCTGACTTGCACTATAGACTTCTTAGACTTGACCTTTCAACCCACTCCCGAGTCCCTCTTCACCAACTCCTGTGTCACTTCCTGAACTGTAGGATAGATTTCTTAGATTTGATCCTAGCTACAGTCTTCAACTCCCTCCCCCAAGTCAGCCAGGCTCCCAACACTAGATTCTAATCCCATTAATCCACAAAATGTTGTTTCTGCAGCTCACAAACAAGCAGTATTCAATGTCTTGTGGAATTTATGTACCAATGATATCTCAGATTATTATGTGGTCATATCACTCAGGATGTATCAAATTGAAAAAAGACAAAGCTCTTTAGACAGGACGAGGCATTTCCAGAAAAAAACAATGGAAAATGACCATCAAGGAAGGGCTTTGCTGTAAAATCAAAACAGATTCCTGAAAGTAGGGTTCTTTGGGGGCAGGGGGGGAGATATGACCATTAAATTGCAGTTTTAATTTCCAAGCAGCAGGGGTCTACATAAAAAACCGCTTTCTCTCTAATCCAAGAATGCAAGATATCTTGCAATACTCCCCCTCTGTAGACCAATACAGTTTATTTTCATGCAGATAGCAAGCTAGGGAACTACTAAAAGGGGAGAATGTAATGAAGATTGGAGCCAAAACTGGGATGCTCGGACAGAATGTCACCAGAGGGGATGGATACCAAGGTTTGTGTTGGCCAGCAATCTGGTACGCAAAGCAATAAAACAATCCTGACATGGGAGTTCACAATTTATGCTCTTCCTCATAAACCATTCATTACTCCAGATTATTTCACTGGAGGCAGAATATAAAAACTAATCACTACTTGTTCAAAACTGACAACCAAAAATTTTTACGACACAGGGAGCTGCCTAATTATCCCATTATCTACGAGCTCAATGTAGACGAGCTTTTCATACAAGCAAAGAGGCGGTTGCATTTTGGGAACTGATCTCAGGGCACCCGAAAAGAGGCACGAAATGGGCAAGTATGAAGCTGTGAACAAAAAAGGCTGCTGAAGGCAATGTCAGTCCCAAATGGAAACACTAAAAATAGGGTGCTGAAACAGAAGTACCTGAAAGAAGAAATACCACTCAGAGTTGTTGTAAGGATAAAACAGAACTTCGGATCCCCTTGCTCAAAAGCTAGTCGAAACTCTAGGGGGCGGTGCTCATCTCAGTTTCCAAGCTGAAGAGCCAGCGCTGTCCAAACCCGTTTCCATGGTCATGTGGCCAGCATGACTAAACGCCAAGGCGCACAGAACGCTGTTACCTTCCCGACGAAGTGGTACTTATTTATCTATTTGCAATACCTTGCTTTCGAACCACTAGGAATAGGGGATTATAAATGAAGCAACTAGACAAAGAACTAAATAAACTCAAGCAGATCCTGCCAGTGACTTTAACCTATGAGAAATCAGCATGGAGACTAGCACACCTGGTGTGCAAGTTGAGAGTGTGTGATATGCCAACTGTGTTCAACACTCACAGCGACATGCATCTGCAAGCAGCCTGAAATCCTGCATGACTGTTGCATAACTTGAAAACCATGCGCAATTAAACTATCATACAGGTTTGTGGGAAAGGATGGGAAGCCATGAATGTTGCTATGATCTCCTTTGTGGGAAGGGATGGATAAATAAATAGTCGGGTGTATCCAACTATTCAAAGACCAGTGTATTCCAGTTTCTGTCTCCTGCTGCAGTCCACTGGGCCCTCTGAAATTTCATTCCTGGGAGTTAGCAGACCCTGAGCGACAGCATCAACAGCAACACAGAGAAGGAAACTGGTGAAAATTGCTGCCCCCTCTTCCAAAAAATTAAGCTCCACCAAGTCTTTGAAACTGCATAACAAACACTGTAAAACTAGTCTATGCCAAGTAGGGACTAGGATCAACGTAAGACATTCATAGATTTTCATTCACCTATCTCTGTTTTCATTTCTTTCTCTTGCAAGTACCACTGCTCTTCCCAACCAGCAATCTTGCTGAACCAAAAGGAAAATGATTTTTAAAAAATGAACACATGAAACTGCCTTATACTGAATCAGATTACTGGTCAATCAAAGTCAGTATTCTCTACTTGACTGGCAGCGGCTCTCCAGGGGCTCAGGCAGAGAGGTCTTCCACATCACCTACTGCCAGATCTTTTAACTGGAAATACCAGGGATTGAACCTGGGGCCTTCTGCATCCCAAGCAGATAAATAAAATGTCACTGAATAGCCTACGAGTTGTGAGGTAAGGGGCATGTATGCACAATGTAAAGCAATGAAGAAACGACAAATCTACAACATGTGTGCCTATATGTTATGTGACAGTGCAGACAGACTTGGAGGGTGCTGTGGGACATTATGAGAAGCTGGGAAACAAACTTATTTCCTATTTCCTATACTTCACCTTGTCAAAAACAGAATTGCATATCTTTGGTAGAACGGCGTATCTTTCTGCTAGAGGAAGATGAACAAGACTGTTTTTTTAATTTGCGGAAAGTGCATGAGGGACAGAGTGCATTTCACCTGAGCAGTCTATCTGTTCTTCCTACTTTTATCGAATCCCACATAGCACTGAGAAGAAAGACATGAATTAGCATGGCACTTTAACACACATCATAATTAAGGTTTTGGTTGTTTTTATTGTTGCTGTAGCAGCCAAAGATACTTTTTTCTAAATAAAACAGAAGTCCAGTGACATTTATTCCAGCCTGAGCTTTTGTGAGTCACAGCTCACTTCACTAGATTCTTTTCTTAACCTTTCCTTTGTCCAAATGTTCTTCAGGATGAAATCAAAAATGGAAAGGAAAAAACAAACTTGGGAGAAACTCTGAAGGTAAAGTAGATAAATATGAGCAGTAGTTAAAATTATATGTTTTAAAAATACAGGCATAATTACAATTTGGCTATTCTTTATCACCAACTTTTACAGCATTTTGATGAGCAAAGGGTTTATAGTTCATATTTTAGTGTCGTTCTTATTTCATGTTATATATCAATATATTTCATTCTCAAAGTGGCCAGATCTGCGGCTACTTAAATTTGGAGACAGCCATGAGCAGACAAGACAGAGGTTTCTACAAAACTGAGAAAAGCCCCAGATTTGCAGAAAAATCTGACTTCTTAACACACACACACCCTCCCCCCAAATAATAGAAGCAGTACCTGTAACTTTAAAATGAATGGTCTCTGTGGCTGTTGCTAGGCACCCACAGCATTATGGTTTTTTTTCAGTAAAAGACAATGGTAGGGGCCTTTCCAGGGCTGTTTTGGCCTTTCAGAGAGGACTCATCTTCCTTCGGGTAAAGCCTTGCAGCAACCACCAGGCAACTTTCTACCATGTAACTTCCATGTTTCACCCAAATCTGGCTGCTCTCTATTGTTCACCAGCAGCTACCACATGAAGGATGAAGTGGTGGAGTTGTTAGAGTTTCAGACCCAGGGAGACTCAGGCTCAAATTCTGCTCTGCCATGGAATCTCACTGGGTTACCTTGGGCCAGTCATACTCTCTCAGCCCCAACCTACCTCATAGGGTTGGTGTGAGAATAAAATGGAGGACAGGAGAATGACGTAAATTGCTGTGGGTCCCCATTTGGGAGAAAAACGGGGTAACGGGGTATAAATAAAGAAAATAAATACCATAAATAAGTAAAATGTAAGTGGTAGCAAGTAGATAAAGTAAGCACCTGAGCACTACTACTGGGACAGCAGCACCAAGACCCACAAGTGGTGGCAGCTCAGTGGCCCCTTTAGTACCCCTTTGCCTGAAAACAGCAGATTGGCCTTGCTCACAAATGAGCCACAAGAGCCTGTCTCTTCCTTCACAGCAATTCTACAAGAAGCAGCCATAGTAGGAAATGGATGGCATTTGTGCTTCCGAAGGAAGTGAAACATCTGTAGAACTTCTGTATTTACACTTTAGTATTTCAGATTTATTCTTGCTTGGAGACAGCGAGAGCCAACCTGTCAGACTGAATGGATCGCGACAATGTATTTCATGGCATTGTAAAGTATCTCAGAGGATAGGAATTCTTTGAAATTATAAACGTTCCAAAAAACTGATGGAGAAGTTCCTTAGAAACAACCTCATTTTCTATATGCCAAGGCTAAATGGTTTTTTCCCTTCACCCTTTTTTTTAAACTGTCCTCTGAATTTATTATCAGTATTTACAGCACGAAATAAAATCTGCCACCGAAGCCAACACAAGAGGAAATGATCTTCTCTCTCTTTTCCCCCTTGTTCTGACAATTTGCATGTCAAAGGCCATACCAAAGACACAGTTATCACTTCTTTTTTTGGTAGGTCCTTGAATCTTGTTGCCATAGTTACAAGGCTGGTAAATCAGAAATACTTGAGTAGCATTCTAAGTTATGCTAATTGACAGAACAATCTTCAGATTTCAATGGGTTGACCTCATGTTCTGGCCCTCAGACTTGGGTAACTTCCTTTCTAATTGAAAAACAAAGGCAAGATTACTTTTTCCCCTCTCATCTGATCCAGCCTCCTCAGTAATACTTTGAGGGGGAAGGACAGTCAACAAAGACACATTTTTCCCTCATGGAATTACAAAAACGCTTATATATGCTGTTGCTATGGATAGTCCACAAAAGACCAGATGAAAAGTTTGACCCTATACGTTTCACAGCAAGTGTATCTACCTTAAAAAGCAAAGGACACAGCTATAAAATTATACATAAAGCAAACACATAGGTCCTATTTACACCATTGCAAGTGTGTGGAACAGAACGATTTCCCCCTTCCCAGACAAACAGTGTGGAATTTCAGACAGGCGATATATTCCGGTTCAGGAACAGTTCCCAAACGGTTTCTGGTCTGACATTTCAGACAGAACCATTTTGGAACTGGTTCCCTACCGGAATGTATTTGTACTTTCACATACAAACGCTTCTGTCCTGTTCAAGAAATGGGGCTGAACCGTTTTACCTGTAAACCACTTGCAAGTAGTCTTCAGTTTCTTCTCCCGGATCCAAAACGCTTTTTCCCGCCGTTTTTCGCCTACGCGGGCAATCTCCAGCTTTTTTTTTAACGTTCACTTTAGAGCACTATAGCGCTATAGCACTATAACACAACAGCAAAACAGCATTATAGCAACCCCATTGGAATGCCTGGCGTGTTGTGTTATAGCGCTATAGCGCTCTAAAGCTAATGGTTAAAAAAAGCCAGGGATCACCCGCGTGGGTGAAGAACGGCAAGAAAAAGAGGGAAAAAGCAGTGCAGTCTGAAATGGCAAACCACTTCAGATCCAGCTGTTTACCAGTAGGGGAAAGCCATGTGTGAAATGGCAGCCCTATACCGGTTTACTCCATGACAAATCAAAAACAGCTTCAAACCGGCTTAAAAGGGGTAATGTGAAATTCCTCCATGGCTTGGCTCCATCAGAGAGTTTCCACGGATGGAAGGTTTCTCTCCCACACAGCAAAAACTTCTTCAGTGCTGGATCAAACAACATAGGAGAAGCTATATTCAGACACCCGACATCTTTGCTATATCTACTGAATCACAGAACTAGGAAGAAACGGAAAGTAGCCAAGTCTCACACTGTGTCTCAAACCATAAATCTTAGATATCGCCAATCTCTTGATTAAGCCAGTGGTCTCAACCTCCCAGAAATGTGTCACAAAGTACTGGGTATATTGTATGTAAAGAACTTTCAGCTTTGAAATAAGCCATGTAACATATTTTTCTTCACATTTTTATTTCAGCCTTCCTCCTAGAATGTTAGAGCAGTATACATAGTTCTCCCCTTCCCTGTCTATCCTCACAACCACCCTGTGAGGTCATTCAGGCAGAGAGAGGATGTACATTGGAGTGATGCACATTGGAGCCAAAAATCCTAACTATAAATACATATTGATGGGGTCCGAACTGGCAGAGACTGACCAAGAGAAAGATCTTGGAGTCATAGTAGATAACTCAATGAAAATGTCGAGACAGTGTGTGACTGCAATAAAAAAGGCCAATGCTATGCTGGGGGTTATTAGGAAAGAAAATAAAAAACAAATCAGCCAGTATCATCATGCCCCTGTACAAATCAATGGTGCGACCTCATTTGGAGTACTATGTACAATTCCGGTCACCATACCTCAAAAAGGATATTATAGCATTGGAAAATGTGCAGAAAAGGGCAACTAGAATGATAAAAGGGTTGGAACACTTTCCCTATGAAGTAAGGTTAAAATGTTTTGGGCTCTTTAGCTTGGAGAAATGACGGCTGAGGGGTGACATGATCGAAGTTTATAAGATTATGCATGGGATAGAGCAGGTTGAGAAAGAAGTACTTTTCTCCCTTTCTCATAGTACAAGAACTCGTGGGCATTAAATGAAATTGCTGAGCAGTCAGGTTAGAACAGATAGAAGGAAGTACTTCTTCACCCA
>NW_015165249.1:36068-59038 GCF_001447785.1 Gekko japonicus | reverse complement strand
TTCATATCTAACTTCAGTTTAACTTCAATCTACCCAGGGTCTTTTAAAGAGCCAGTTTGGTGTAGTGGTTAAGTGCGCGGACTCTTCCCCACTCCTCCACTGGCACCTGCTGGATGACCTTGGGCAAGCCATTGTTCTGTCAGAGTTATTCTCTCAAGGACAGTTCTCTCAGAGTTCTCTCAGCCCCACCTATCTCACAGGGTGTCTGTTGTGGGGAGGGGAAGGGAAAGGAGTTTGTAAGCTGCTCCGAGACTCCAAGTGAAGGACGAGGTATAAATCCAATCTCCTCCTCCTTCTCCTTCGTGTCTCACCATGTCCCAAAGATATGTGCCTGCCTCATTCCCTCTGGGATACTGCTCCACAGCACTGGAAGGAGCAGCAACCAAAAAGGCCCTGCTAGCCTTGGTGTAACAAATTGTACTCTTCAGAGCAAGGGGACTGCTACAAGACCCTGTTGCATGGAGTGCAACACATGTGTTCTCTCTTCTTGAACTATTGTAACCCTCAAAATGCCTTCGCCTGATCCTTGGAGAATACCTCTATCTTCCTGACAGTTAGCATGGTTCCTCAGTGGAATAGACTTCCTTGGAAAGTGGTGGGCTCTCCTTCTTTGGAAGTTTTTCAGCAGAGGCCAGATGGCCATCTGACAGCAATGCTGATTCTGTGAACTTAGACAGATCTTGAGAGGGAAGCAGGAAGGGATGAGCCAGTGCTCAGCTCTCGTGGCCCGTTCTTACATGCTCACAGTATCGCCACTTTGAGGTCAGGAAGGAATTTTCATCCAGGCCAGATTGACCCAGGGATCCTGGAGGTTTTTTGCTTTCCTTTGGGTGCAGAGCAAGGGTCCCTGGGGGAGTGGGGGGAGGAAGGTGGTTTGGAAATTTCTGACTTGTGCAGGGGGTTAGATGACCTTTGGGGTCCTTTCCAGCTCTACGTTTCTATGTTATTTCATTGACAGGTGGGAAAAGAAAAGACAGGCACCCATCGTGCATCTTTTTCCCTACCTGGGAAGTGGGAAAACCCTAAACATCTCTTATTCCTCGTGCCACAGTACCAATCCATACTGGGAGCATCCAAAGCTGGTTTTTGCAGCTCAATTGCACTTTCAGGGATCCAGGCAGATACCAAGAGACTTGTGTGGCCCTTACACAATGATGTATTGGGTTTTTGTATGGGTTTTTTTTGGGGGGGGAGGTTGAGCCCCCGGAGGGGATTTTTTTATTATTTTTATAAAACTATCACGGAAAAAAAAGGGGAGGGGAACTACATATACAGGATAAAGTAAAGAACCCACTACTAACTAAAAGCCCAAGAGAGGAGATCATTCCACTAGCTTAACTACATCAAGTCTTCCCTTCATTTAAATCATTATAAACCGAGTCAAACATTTTCTTTAAATCTTAAACTTAACTGTCTAAGAACAGTACCCTCAATCATCCCATTTCAAAATTCTCAAAGGCACAATTCAGAGTCCTTCAGCCTTCACTTCTCCTTTCCCCGTCTCTTCCGCAACTTGTAAGGACTTTTGGGGGCTGCTGCCCCTGATGTATTAGTTTTTCATTTGGGTTGTAAGCTACCTCAGAAGCTAAGATTAAGTGGAAAGGCGAAATATAAGTGCTTCAATAAATCAGTGTTCCCTACGTGGCTTCTCAATGAGGTTGTGCTTTCAGCAGGTTCTGGTCAGGTCCGAACGCCAGTGGTCCTCTGCTTTCTAACCCCACATAGGCCAAGGAAAGGAAAAGAACACAGTGGTATGCAACAAAAGAAATACACTCAGCTGTCGGGATCAAATGACAGAACTTGATCAGTCAAGAAAGCCAACATGGCCAGAACTAGGGTTGAAATTCCTGGAGATTTGGGGGTGGGGCTTGGGGATGGGGGGGGTGGGAAGGCGAGAGAGCCCAGTGAAAAATGCCAGAGTCCAAAACAGCCATTTGCTCCAGAGGAACCGATCTCTGTAGTCAGAAGGCCAGCTGTAATGCCGGGAGATCTCCAGGCCCCATCTGAAGGTTGGTGACCCTAGTCAGAGCATCAGACTAGAATGTATGACATCCAGGTTCAAATCCCTGTTTGCAAGGAATCACTTCTTGGATAACCTTTCTGTCTAATTTACCTCACAGGGTTGCAGTACAGATAAAGCCGAGGAGGAAAGAACCCATGTACACCACCCTGGAGGAAGGGTGGGATGAAAATATTATAAATAGTTAAGTTCACTTGGTCCCCCTCCTTTCTTGTCCTTTGATGTCTGATCAAAATATTTGCAGTTCAGAAAGCATTTGCAGATCTGTTAGTAAAAGCACCATCCTAAGCACAGTTATACCCTTCCAAGCCCAATCACTTTAATGGAGTTAGAAAGGCGTAACTCGGTTTAGGATGGCACCTCATTTTCCTAGTTGTTGTTTAATTGTAAGAACATAAGAACATAAGAGAAGCCAACATTGGATCAGGCCAATGGCCCATCTAGTCCAACACTGTCAATACAGTGGCCAAAAATACCAGGGGCCATCAGGAGGTCCAGCAGTGGGGCCAGGACACTAGAAGCCCTCCCACTGTTGCCCACCTCAAGCACCAAGAACACAAAGCATCCCTTGCCCCAGACTGAGAGTTCCTATTTATACCTTGTGACTAATAGCCACTGATGGACCTCTGCTCCATATATTTATCCAATTCCCTCTTGAAGCCGTCCATGCTTGTAGACACCGCCACCTCCTGTAGCAGTGAATTCCATGAGTTAATCACTCTTTGGGTGAAGAAGTACTTCCTTCTATCTGTTCTAACCCGACTGCTCAGCAATTTCATTGAGTGCCCATGAGTTCTTGTATTGTGAGAAAGGGAGAAAAGTACTTCTTTCTCTACCTGCTCTGTCCCATGCATAATCTTGTAAATCTCAATAATTTCTCCCCTCAGTCGTCATTTCTCCAAGCTATCAGTACAGTATCCGAGTGGTACATAAGAGAAGCCAATGTTGGATCAGAACAGTGGCCCATCCAGTCCAACACTCTGTCACACAGTGGCTGAAATTTGTTGTCGTTGTTCAGTTGTTGTTGTTCAGTCGCACAGTCACGTCTGACTCTTGGCCAAAAATACCAGGTTCCATCAGGAGGTCCATTCTCTTGTGTACCGCTATCAGATTTCTTTCCAATGATTTATTTTAACTTTTTCTATATATGTTGATAGACAGGCACAGACAGACAGAGAGACATTGTTAGCTGCAATTGGTGCAATGCCCATAGTGGGAAACACACTGTCTACTTTTTCTAAAGAGGTAAAGAAAAATTGTGCTTCGCGTCCGTGGAAGCAGGGGGCACGAAATGCCACGCTTGGTGGCCTGGTATACGGTGTGCGATCAAGAGGAAGGGCAAGAGACTCGTTCAACTGGCAGCATAGAAGAGAGGCCTTGAATAGAACCCCAGTGGAAGCAATTGAAGCGGAGCCTGTTTTATGGAGAAAGGACTTGCATCAATCCGCGCCTGCCCGGCTCCTCCGAGCAATCAGTTTATGGCTGGCTTGACAGAACATTACTCTGACATCTTTGGGCTCTGACTAAGCGGCTTGCAAAGGCTGTGCTTACAAAAGGGGTGGCAGTTTTGAAAATATGTACCATTCCAAGGAAAGATTTCACTGATATAAAAGGAGCCCAACCTTATCTAAGAGTCACGTTCTTCAGAACCTAAAAAACTCTACTCCCTAATCTCCTACACTGGGGGGTGGGGGAAAGGAAGGGGCTCCAGTCTTGTCATAACAAAGGAAATAAGGCTTCATGCTCAAAAAGACACTCTCCTTATCTTTGCTCCACATCCCTAATGCACAAGATACACACATAGATTCTGGCATTTCCTTGTGCTTTTTTCTTATTCTGTATCTACCAGCCTCTGTTTATCCACTAGTCTCCTTACTGCCTTCTTCTCACCAAGCCCATTTCCCCCCCCCTTGCTTGTTGCTTTCCCATCATTCCCTGCCCAACTACTTCAAAAGGAACACAGCACGGATTCTGGCCTGCAATCAGCTCTGCCTCTGGACTGATCCTTCCAGACTACCTAGGGTTGCCATTCACCATGGCAACCAGCTGCTGCTGGTGTGACCTTGGGCCAGTTTGGTGTAGTGGTTAGGAGCACAGACTCTAACCTGGTTTGATTCCCCATTCTTCCACATGCAGCTGTTGGTGTGACCTTGGGTCAGTCACAAGTTCTTTCAGAGTTGTTCTCTCAAGGGCAGTTCTCAAGAGAGCTCTTTCAGTCTCATCTGCCTCACAGGGTGTCTGTTGTGGGGAGGGAGAGGAAATCGAGAGCCGCTGTGAAACTCCTTTGGGTAGTGAAAGGTGGGTTATTAATCCAATATCTTCTTCTCTTGTTCAGTTACAAGTCCTCTCAGAGCTGTTCTCTCACAAGCAGTTCTCAAAAGAACTCTTTCAGCCCCACCTACCTCACAGGGTGTCTGTTGTGGGGAGGGGAAGGAAAAAGAGATTGTAAGCTGCTCTGAGACTCCTTTGGGTAATAGAGGGCAGGGTATAAATCCAATCTCTTCTTCTCTTCTTCTTCACCCATTAGAACCTGTTCCTTCTCTCTAGCTCCTTTTGCAAAAAGCTCCTTGAAGAGATATTGGGGATGCCATCTTAAGAACATTTACAAGATGCCAGAAAGGCCATTTTATTTGTGAAGGCTTTGAATGGGGTTTAAGATTTAGACATTTTCTTGGGAAGGGGTTAAAAAGCTTTTATTTTATTCTGTATCTTTTTAATTTTGGAATTGTAAGCTCCTACAAGAAATACATGGATGGATGGATGTCTTTTGCAGAGGACACTGAATACAAAAAGGCCTCAGAAGAAACAACAACAACATTCAGACTCGTTTTCCAACTAAGGCAGAGGTGGGAGGGGGGAGAGAGAACTGAAGGCACACTGCACAAATAAACCAGACAGCAACAGGAATTCACAAGCCAAGACTGCCATGGGAGCGAACATAGGTAAAACACACGTGACAGGCAGAAACGACACCAGGGAAAGGAAAGGCCCCAAACAAATCCATCAAGACCAGAAGAAATGTGAGCTTAAAAGCTATAAAGTCAGAGCCCGTTCCATGAATCATAATTCACAAATCCACCGCTGCCACTTAACGTGGAATCTCTCCAACTGTGCCCAGCTTCAAACGGCAGACTGGCTCCTAACCTAAATACCTTGAAGCCACTCTACTTTAGGGGCAATAAATGCTAGCGAGACATATACTGGCCTGAGATAATACAATAAAAGCAATAAAAATGATTTAATTCTCCTGACAGGTCATCGCAAGGAGACATGCAGACAACTGCTCAGCCCTTCCCCTGCTGAAGGACTGCCTCTGTTCCAACCTAGTGGCCAGAGGCGTGTTTGCAACACAGGGCTTCCATTTTGCCTTGTGTGCCAACAACGGAGGCATGACTCCCCCACTTAGCAAGAACATACTTCTAGGGCTTTAGTTGCTAGATGCAGCTGGAGACAGCAGAGAGGAAATTAATACTCTGAAACTTGCCATAAATTTCTAAGGTGTATTCTGTAGAGAAGGGAGTTGCTGCAATAGTCTGTTTCAGTCAAAACAGCAAAGAATCTTGTGGCACTTTAAAAATAAACAATGTATTGTTGAGCTACCCACTCGCTTCAGCAGATGCATGGAGATGCTAACTCATAAAAGTGGTAGGGGAGTTATTACAAGGAATGGTCAGAAGGCCCAGTTTCTCAGGATCCAGTGTCTTCAGATTCATGGAAGATGAGTCCCTCAATGGCTATTACTCACAATGCCCAAGAGGAATCTCCATGTTCAGAGACAGTAAACTTCTGAATTCCAAAGTTGGAGGGCAAGAACAAGCCTTGGTACCCTGACTGTAGGCTTTTTGCAGCATCTGGTTGGCTGCTATGGGAAACAGGTAAAACTACAGAGTTTCAGAGAAATACTAGAGCATTGTGCCAACACAATGATATCACTTCCAGGTTTGCACTGAAAGCAGTACTGCAGCATCGGCACAATGCCTATTTGCATGCCCTGACCCCCCTAAAGCTCCTGCCAGATGCCAGCTAGGGATACTAGGCCCAGGCATCCAGCAACAGACTGGGGAGATATGGGAGGCCATCAGCATGACATAGCATTTGGGAAAAACCTGGATGTGATGTCATGTCTCTCTAGGGATTGGCCAAAACTCTATGAAAAACCCTGGAAGTGATATCAATCCTCTCTAGGAATCGCCAATGCCTAGTTTTCGCAGAAGTAACGTCATGCCATCAGCCAACAGTGTTTTTAAATTTTAATTTCTTTCCACTGCCACGCAGAGTAGTTGCACGAAATACCAGCTGGGGGCGGGGAATCCCCCACCCCCACTGGGTGGCTAGCAACCCACCAGACAGTACCTACTCAACAGCTTCCCATTGGATAGCATGCATTTTTAAAAATTAATACTCACAGAACTGATACTCATAAAATATTAGAGCAAACCTTGCCATGTTGGGTAGTCAAATTCATTTTCCATGTTAGGAACATGTGGAATCCAAAAAGGAATATATGAGTGTGATAGAGATGTTTGACATGCACATATGTAAAGGAAGCCTGCAGTCCTGCACCTTCAGATTATTGAACCAGGAAACACTGTGTTGCTGAAATCCAAGTCCAAAAGGCATTGGGATTCCCACACTCCAACATCACATCCCGTGAGACGCTTAGCTTACCCCTGAGTTTTGACTGCCAGAGGCATAACCATCCCATTTTCAGACATTACTTGTAGCTAATGCTCCCTCTAAGCTGTGGAGTCCTGTAAGCAAAATTCTACTTTGTAAGCTACTGGCATTAAAGTTGTGAGTGAGCGATTTGGCTACTGCATAAATTAGTTTGCTCTGGAGCCATCCTTCCTGAGCTAAGACAAAAATGTGTGAGCCAGAGGCCAAAAAAACGTGAGCTAGTTCACACTGACTCAGCTTAGAGGAAACACTGCTTTGTAGCCAGTCTGTTTTAGTCCACCTTATTCTTGTTACCCTGCCCCACAGAACAAAATGGGAGCTGTGGAGAATCACAGGGGGGTTTTTTGGTTTTGCATAGTCCCATCCCTTTATCTGCATAGCCTCGACTAAAGTTTCCAAGTTCAGAGTCACAGAAAGGTGTGACAGAAGGCTGGGGAACAGCTTTCATAAGGGTAACAGGTCATTAGCCACACTGAACCCGTTCAAGTAAATAGCTAATTTTGCCAGATAATGAGAGTATTAATCATGTCTGCATGGCCTGGGACACCACCAAGTCGAACACAGGCCACCAGCCACGTACGGCATCCCACTAGGAGTTTAGTAAATCTTTTCCTTTATCTGCCTGACGAGCGCTGCCAAAAACACAGGGGGTGGGCAGACACTGGGTACAATGCGATATACAGCTCCATCCGGCTTGTATGGACTGCAAGTTGTGCACACCTGATTCTCTGTATTCACGAAACACTCCAGCTAAAAACGGGACTCACACTCGTCCTATCAAAACACCACAATGTGTTAAAAATGTAAAACTTAGGATCATTTGCGCTGAAGACTTCTCTGTTCCCTACAATCCAGGAGACTCTGACCAAATTCTCCCCAAGTTGGTAAGACTGTGTGTGGGTACCACTGTGTGTGTGTGTGTGTAGAAAGGATGCTACATAATAGAATACTCCTTTGTATTCGACCTATGCACCAAAAGAACTAGGACTGCTTGCCAGTGTTCCCTCTAAGCTGAGTTAGTGTGAACTAACTCACAGTTTTTTAGCCTCTGGCTCACACATTTTTGCCTTAGCTCAGGAAGGAGGGCTCCAGAGCAAGCTTATTGATGCAGTAGCCAAATCGCTCGCTCACAACTTTAATGCCAGGAGCTCACAAAGTAGAATTTTTGCTCACAAGACTCCACAGCTTAGAGGGAGCATTGGGCCTGCTTCCAGATGGGGGCCAGAAAACGCACCCCACCACCACCGCAGTGGCAGCAGCAAGCAGTACAAGGACAGGCGGGCATGGTTTTCACACTCACTGCTGCTGGCTCCCTATGCCGGCTTCCCCCTATTTTTCCTATTGGGCCTGTGCAGGAGCCCAAAGCCTGGAAACCCCCTTGCCCTTTCCTCTGACTTCCCCTGCCAAGCTGCCTTGTAGCAGCACAACATGGCTCAGAAAGGCAGCCCAACATGTCAGGGGGAAGGCTAGAGTAGGACCCTTCAGCTCTTTTTTTTTTAATTTAAAGATTTTTTATTGTTTTTAGACAAAAGGTTAACAGTAAAATCGGGAACAATGTAAAATTATGCTTAAATACACGCATCTTAACATATGTAAATTTTGCATATTAAGTAATTATGTTCAGAACTGCTTCTTTTTAGAGCTTTGGACAACTTACATTGTAACAAACCTCAAAACTTGTTGTTGTCCGGTATCTAATATATATAAAATAAAATAAAATAAAAATAATAAAAATAATAATAATAGTATAATATTAAAATGTATATACAGTGAAGTAGCTAAACAAGGAAAATAAATAATAATAATGGTGCAACATACATTTGAAAAACACACTACAGGAATTAAGGATAATGTTATCATATTTGTGTACAGAAGATATGTATTCATGAGCCTTGGGACCATTCAGAGGAGATAAATTGTTGTTGAGATAGATAATCTAAAATTGGGTACCACTTTTCAACAAACCTTTGATGTGTTGGGCTTTGAGAAGTAGTGTCTAGTTTGCTTGAAACAGAATCCATTAAATAGTGATTCCATAATTCTAGTGCAGGGGAATATTTTTGTATGGAGAAAGATTCTATCATGTGAGCCGCTATCTGCCTATGAAGCACTACAGCCCAAACACCGGCTTACCACCTCAGTGAGAACCAGCCCTCGTGGCCCACAAGTGGAACAAAGTCCCCGGAGATGGTTTAAGATCCCTTATCACCCAGCTGCCGCCTCTGTTTGCCCATCACAAACAAATCAACTGATGCAGGTTTTATTGCCACTGCCTACCACTGATATCAAAACCAGAAAGCAGCGGCACCAGCCTCTTAAGCCTGCACAGCTCACATTGAAGATCGATACTGATCCACTGGGGTGGGCTGGCCGGAAGAAAAACAATCCGAAACAGACGCACTTTCCTTCTCCTTCCCAAGCTACTATAAGGTGTGCAAAGCATGGGACCCAGTGGGCGGTTTAGGCATTCCCAAGGGCAATTTGCTAGCAGATCCAGAAAATCAACCGAGAACTGAAAGACAGCCTCAGGGTGCTCGCGTGCACTTTGGAGGAATCAGAAAGGGGGCACACAAGGCTAATACCTTGAAATGACTAATGCCAAGACACAGGACAAAAGAGCCAGCCAGGAGCATCACAGATCTACCCTATGGGAACCTGTACTGTTTGCAGTCTTTTCCAGACCACTGTCAGAAACCTGTTTTGCACTACGTCACTTGCTCCAGCTAACCTGCAGGTTTCTTTCAACCAGAAACACAAACACAGAGGAAAGATCAGTCACCTGTTGCCATAAAAGGCAGCAGCTTGGCCTAAAGTATCTCCTTTCCTTTAAACTGGACAGAGCAAGTTTTCACCAAGACACCCAGAAGATGCACAGTTCATTGTACTTGACCATTTCTGAAGACACAGTCTTATTTTGGCCACTATTAAAGGCAACATACACTAAATATCTTACCTTGTCAGGTTTTTAACTTCAGATTGGCTCCCCGCGATGCCAGGAAAGAGAACTCTGGAATGACAAATAAAAATATGTTTAGCCTAAATCAAAGGTGGCAATGATTATGTGCGGGTGTGCTATTTAAGATATTCAAAATGCTTCACACACATCATCTCAGTAACCTTTACAACGACCCTGTAAGGTAGGTCAGTATTTATTAATTAAAATATTTATACCCTCCCTTTCCTCCTGGCTTAAGGCAGCTCAAATATGAGCAGAGGTCCATCAGTGGCTATTAGCCATAGGGTCTAGATAGAAACTCTCAGGCTGGGACGAGTGATTGTCTGTATTCTGGTGCTTGGAGGGGGCAACAGTGGGAGGGCTTCTAGTGTCCTGGCCCCACTGGTGGACCTCCTGATGGCCCCTGGTATTTTTTGGCCACTGTGTGACAGATTGTTGGACTAGATGGGCCATTGGACTAGGGTTGCCAAGTCCGACTTACCTTGCCGGCGAGGGACTCTGGGGTGGCTCCCGGCGCCCGTGCGCGCCGCATTCACATCACAGGGAAGTGACGTCATGACGCCGGGCACGCTGGGGGCGGGGCCATGACCATACAAGGGAAAACCATAGTTTTCCCTTATATGGCCGTGGCCCCGCCCCCAGCGTGCCCAGCGTCATGACGTCACTTCCCTGTGACGTATACGCTGGGGCGGGGTTCCCCCCGGGGCCCGATTCCTCGGTGGCGGGGAACGGGCCTCTGGGGTGGAGGGAGTTCCGCCCCCCGGGGGGACTTGGCAGCCCTACATTGGCATGATCCAACACTGGCTTCTCTTTTGTTCTCATGTTTATGTTCTTATTATTATTCCTATAAACTGGAGGCTTGAAAAAAACTTTTCTACCACATCTCCCCCTCCCCCCCAAAGCCTCCTTTCATACCAAAAAACATTCAGGGATGAACATTTGGCTCAGTCCTAACCTCAACCCAAGTACTACACTGACCATCTTTTTATGGGACTGCATGTTCATGACACAATACGCCAGGTTAGTTGGTAAAATACCACCCCACTTTCTGCTGCCCTAGCAGATCTACTCCTCTGGAATTTGTCAAATGAGTGCAACATGTCCACCGGCTGGTGTCTGGCATCTGCCAAGCCTGCAAAAATGACATGCAGATTTAGTTAATGACTTGCAACTAAAACATGCAAATCAGCGAGAGCCGTGGGGGCTCCCGAGCTATTCCTGCCATGGCCCTTGGCACTGAACAAATTGCTCCCCCCTGGGACAGAAGATCCTCTCTTGCGAGAGGATTTCACTTAACAAGGAAGCCAAAAAACACTCCATCTTCCTCGCTACGAAAAATGAAGCATTTCTGCGTTTGTGCGCGCGCGCACTAACAACTCTCAGTTTCCAAACAGCCAAGAAAACAGAAGGCGTTGGGAAATAAGGTGCCATACAGACAGCCCCAAGTGGGTACAGGAGGGAGAGGTGCTCTTTTATAACTAAGCAAACCATTACGATAAGATCAAAAGCATTTTTGCCACCATCTGGGAATTGGCAAAACTTAAGAGAAAAGGAAGAAGGCCTCAGTCAAGGGAAAAGGGGGCTCTCATATTTAAAATTCCTTCCATTCTGCTGAAGCAGTCTGCAAGCATTCAAGATATCTTTCAGACTCTGGAGGACGGTTCAAACAAAAATCCCCAAAGGAATTAAAACAAACGGGGAGGGGAGCCAGCCAGGCAAGGAGGAGAGCAAACGCCACGTACCAAACATTGTCTTCTATAATTCATGAGGCATAAAATTGCCTCAATATATTTATTTGGCTTCAGACCAAAAACCACCCTCATTTGCCAGTTCAGGAGCTAAGCAAATCTGCGTGTACAAAACTGACATGTCTAATGCGTGTGTTTCATGGATTTTTAGGATTAAAACGCTTGTTTACTTTCCCTCTCTTTTTTGGAGTCTTTTAAATTATTATGTTGCCTTACGGTGTGCCTGTAATGGTTTCAGACAGCCCTTTGTTTCAGTCATGTCCCAAGAGCGAAAGAAATACACTTTATTTTTCACGGCCGTAGCCATCTCTGCACACCGCCTGTGTAAAACGCCTTGATTTCCGGATTAGCTTTGTGTCGAAAGGTATTTGAACCAAGGTCTGCAAAAGAAACTGTCAGACATGGTTCTAGGCCCACAGGTTGCCAGGCAACAAGAACCTCAGGAACTATTCATCAGGTGTAGTTCCAGCATTAAGCGCCTTAGGTCAGAGAGGCTCAGACTAGCACCGGAAAGCTCCCCGAGCAAATGTGTTAGGTCAGGTGACCCACAACAGGATTGTGATTGGTGCTAGTGAATATTTAACCTCGGGCAGCTAAACCCTCCTGCTTGACAACAGCGGTCCAGACTCAAAACAACAAGGAGGATTAGAGGCCCAAAAGCAACTGCGGTCCAGACTCAAAACAAGGAGGATTAGAGGCCCAAAAGCAATTGCAGGAGATAAATAAGCTGGAAAATTTCCTACACACACACAAACGCACACCCAAAGGCATAGCTGTAACATCTCATGTTAATTTCTCTAACCCTCTCTGTCCTTTTGCATTTAACTAAACTCTCAACTACTCTCAATGTGTTATGTCTTGCAGAGGACTGTTCAATCCTCATCAACCCATTGTTTTGCATTTGTTTTCTTTTTCTTTATCTGGTAAGTCATGATTGTCTGCCAGCTGGGCATGCTCCAAGTCAGCAGAGACACCTTGCCTATTTGTACTGCAGATCACCACTTTTAAATACGCATGCAGAGCAGATCATCAGAGACTGGATTTATACCCCGCCCTTCACTACCCAAGGGAGTCTCAGAGGGGCTTACAAACACCTTTCCCTTCCCCTCCCCACAACAGACACCCTGTGAGGCAAGTGGGGCTGAGAGAGCTCTGACAGAAACTGCTCTTTTTCAAGAACAGCTCTGACAGAACTATGGCTTGCCCAAGGTCATCCAGCAGGTGCAAGTGGAGGAGTGGGGAATCAAACCCGGTTCTCCCAGATTAGAGTCCACACACTTAACCACTACACCAGAGAGTCATGGAACCTGCTGCTGCTGCTACTATGTATATTTCAGTAGCTTTGAAAATCTGAGCTAAAGTTCTGACGCTCCTTGCTTATTTTTCTGTTTTAGTTAATAGTAGTTAGATCAAATGTTTCCACTAATTTGTTTACAATGATGGTGGGAGAAAGTGCCATCAAGTCGCAGCCAACTTATGGTGACCTCTCATGTGATTTTCAGGGCAAGAGACATTCAGAGGTGGGTTTGCCACTGCCTGCCTCTGCGTAGCAACCTGGCCTTCCTGGGTGGTCTCCCATCCAAGTGTTAACTAGGGCCAACCTTGCTTAGCTTCCGCAATCTGATGAGATTGGGCTAGCCTGGGCCAACCGTGCCAGGGAGACCATAACATAAAAACCTTTAAGATCTTCAGCCAAATGAATGTTTGTGGTCAGATTCTTATTTTAAAGTGTAAATAAGGTCCAAGTGCAACAAGGAGGTGTCAACCCACTTCTCTCCCACCCCATAGCTGCCATCTTCTGCATTTTAGCATAAGTTCTCAAGTTCACTGGTGGACCTCCTGACGGCACCTGGTATTTCTGGCCACTGTGTGACACAGAGGGTGCGTTCAGACGGGGAGTTTATGCCGGCAGAAACGCGATCACACTTACCCTCCATTTTGCGGATCCCTCCGGTGGACGCCCGCTCACACGCTGCGGGCGTCGGCGTTTTTTTTTTTAAGGACAGTTTCAGCATGTGCATAGGCAGCCATTCAGAGAATGGCGATTTTTGCGCATGCTCAACCCCCCCCCCCATTACATTTAAACTTTAAAGGTAAGGACTTACCTTTAAAGTTTAAAGCCCAACCTGGCCTCCCTGTAGTCCCGGACTGCTCCGGGAAGTTAAAGTAAGGGCTTTTTTTCCCCCTTAACAAACGCTCGGGGCGAAGCTTCGCCCGAGCGCATATCACTTATTTTTTTAAAAAAATGGTGGGGGAAAGCCGGAAGCCTCAGGCTTCCGACGGAAGTGGCTGTACAATGTTTGGAGAGCGATCAGACGCCGGGGTGCACCGTTTTCAACCATTGCACTCAGTTTACCACCACTTGGGACCTAGTGGCAGAGTGCAACGGTTTAAAGGGATTTACAACGGTTAGGGACGGGAGGCAGATGTTCGCCGTGTGAACGCCCGTAAGTACACCGGTTGGAACCGGCACCCTAACCGTTGTAAATCCCCCGTCTGAACGCACCCAGAGTGTTGGACTGGATGGGCCTTTGGCCTGATCCAACATTGGCGTCTCTTATGTTCTTATGTTAACTGACTTCACCCCCAAATGGCAATAATAAGAGATGTTATTATGGCAGGAGCGGATACTAGGAAACCGTGTCTGTCACTGGCAAATAGAGACAGTTGGAGATTGTACAGAACCATTCTTAGGAAACAAATATCATAGATGTACAGGGAGCCTCTCATTCTCGTAGGCTGGACTACTGAAGAACAGATGGAAGAATAAAGCCTCCTTTAGTTTGCTCACTACAAAGCACCACTACAAAGCTCATAGCATCATCATACAGAATTCTAGAACAGAGTACAGACTTTGAATGCCCCCCCCCCGAAACTGGAAAGACACTCATGCAGGTTCTGAGAATTTGCAAAAGCACATGACTTCCTTGCAAAACTCCTTTCTAAGAGCAAGGGATGGTAATGGTGGGGATGAAATGCATACGTAGTTCTCTTTGCCAACTTTAATTTTACATCAGTTCTTTACGGACAGAAAGTTCCAGTAAGGGTGCTTAATACCTTAGCCTTGGCTCAAAGGTGCCAAAGCCAACACAGACATAGAAACTGTGAAGATAGTTTCAAGTAGGTAGCAGTGTCGGTCTGTAGTGAAAGAGCAAGTTTCAGGTGGGCAGCTGTGTTGTTCTGCAATAGAAGAGCACAGGTTGAGTCCAGGAGCACCCTGAAGACCAACAAGATCAGGCCAATGGTCCATTCAGTCCAGCACTCTGTGCCACACAGTGGCCAAAAACTAGGTCAAAGTTGTAAAAAGGAGCTTTGAGTCTGAATGCAGAGGTTCCCCTCAGCCACCATGGCTAGTAGCCATCGATAGACTTGTCCTCCATGAATTGATCTAATCCCCTTTTAAAATTTTATATTCCTGTGGCCATCACTACATCCTCTGGAAGCAAACTGCACATTTAAATCACACTCTGTGTAAAGAAAAATGCATTTGGGGAGGCCCCTATTTTGAGGTTTGGCTCACGTTCTTGATTAGAAACAGAAGCCAAGACTTGACCCTTGGCTGAAGCATATTTTGAAGTCAGACCCATTTCCATCTGCCAAATTCTGGCAAGCTGTGCCGCTCTGACTGATGCTCTGTCCTCTGGTGCTGGAGATCTGGCATTTCATTTGCAAGAATGAACGTCTACGTATTTACTCGCCCAGCTCTCCAATTAATCATCAGACCCAGCAGTCTCTGGTGGCGGTGGGTGATTCCATCCCGTGCTCCATCTGTCAGGAAATGGCAGTGTACCAGGTCCCGGCAAGCTTTGATTCTCTGCTTTTGGCCTTTCCGGTTTCCTTGCGCCAGTCACTCACTCTCAGCCCAACCTACCTCACAGGGTTGTTGTGAAGATAAAATGGAGGAGGGGAGAGAATCATGTGTACCACCCCAAACTCCTTGGAGGAAAGACAGGATAAAAATGTACTACTAAATAAATACATGCTCAAAAGATGTAAGTTTCCCACCACCTTTGTCTTTCATATTACAGAATCTCTTGCAAGGAGCTCTGGTTTGATAAAACAGCTCCGTCCGGCTCACTCTGCTTATCACCAACTGGATGGTTAATAAAACTGCAGGGAGGGGTTAACTATTTCTGAAAACTTTTAAATGAGTTTCATTTTTATCCTGCCCCTTCTTCCAAGGAGCTTAAAGGCAGCATCTATGATCCCCACATTCATGCGATCCCTAAAACCTAGCAGATTAGTTTAGGCTGAGACAGACTACATGGCCAGGGTCTCTCAGCTTGTTTCATAGCCATGCTGGACATGTGGGGATTATCAGAACAAAGTCTGCAACTGGCCAGAACTAAAGCCAATCAGGAATCAGGCAGGGAGATATAACGACTTCTCTTGAAAGAAACCCAAACAGGGTTTAATTTATTTCCTCAAGATTTTTATACACTGCTTTCCTCTCCAGTGGAGACCCAAAGTAGCTTATACAACACCATTCTCCCTTCCTCAATTCTGTCCGCAAATCAAACCCCCTGTGAAGAAGGTTAGGCTGAGACAGAGAGAGTGACTGGCCCACAGTCACCCAGGGAGACAGAGTATTTGCTTGGCATGCAGAAGGTCTCAGGTTCAATCCCCGGCTTCTCCAGTTGAAAGCACCAGGTAGTAAGCAATGCGAAAGACCTCAGCCTGAGACCCTAGGGAGCCACTGCCAGTCTGAGTAGACAATACTGACTTTGATGGACCAAAGGTCTGATTCAGTATAAGGCAGCTTCATGTGTTTGTTTGGAGAGACAGTTTGGCATAGTGGTTAAGTGTGCGGACTCTAATGTGGGAGACCCGGGTTTGATTCCCCACTCCTCCGCCTGCAGCTGCTGGATGACCTTGGGCAAGCCATAGTTCTGTCAGAGCTGTTTTCTCAGGGACAGTTCTCTCAGAGCTCTCTCAGCCCCACCTACCTCACAGGGTGTCTGTTGTGGGGAGGGGAAGGGAAAGGAGTTTGTAAGCCACTCTAAGACTCCGAGTGAAGGGTGGGGTATAAATCCAATCTCTTCTCTTTCTTCTTCCTCTTCGTCTTGTGAAAATTCAAACCTGGGTCTCCTAGACCCTAATCAAACACTCTAATCTAACCACTATGCCACATTGGCTGTTAGTGACATCCCAGCAAAAGACACTCTGTGTGTGTGTGTGTGCGCGTGCATGCGCGCTTGCGAGCCCAGAAGTCATGGTGACTTCTGGCGACCCCTAGTGGGGCTAGGACATTTCAGAGAGGTGGCTTGATATTACCTGCCTCTGCATCCCAGCCCTGGTATTCCTTGGAGGTCGCCCTTCCAAGTACTCGCCAGGACTGGCCCTGCTTAGCTTCCGAGATCTGACGACATCAGCCTTGCCCGGGCTATCCGGCAAAAGACACTTCTCACGACTGAAATTCAGATTCTGCCAGTTAGGGATTTCCCTTCAATGCCCTATTAATTTCTTTTTCCCCAATTCTCGGTGGCATCCTTGCCAACATTTAAGACTTATGGAACACATCAAAGACATAATGTGAAACCGAACACTTCAAAGTCCAGCTTCATAATTTTAAGCACTCGGCTTGCCAGTTTTAAAAGCACTCAGTGCATAAAGGACTCACCGCAAAACTGTAAAAGGACGCAAGGATTATGACATCTGAGATAAATTCCAGCTCTCGGTCCCCCCGCAAAGTGTATTTTGACTGCTTTCAAGTACTCTGTGGCTCCGGAACACTCCCCTGTGTTCTGTCTACCTTATGAAGCTGTTACAAAGGGTTACCGTAATACTTTAGGTTTAATTGATAAACGGGCGCTAACAAAAAAATGAAAGACAGCTGCAATAAAATAAGTTCCATACAGCAGACAGAAATTTAGGCATCATCTTAAGCTTCCTCTTACCTCTCACCATCTGCTGGCAACAAGGTTCAAATCCCCCACCCTCCACCCCACCATGGAAGCTTGCTGGGTGACCTTGGGCAGTCACTCCCTCTCACCCTAACCTACTTTACAGGACTGTTGTGAGGGTACAACAGGAGAGAGATACACCCATGTCCCTTAAACTCTGTGGAGGAGGACAAAATAAAAATGTAATAAATAATCTGGACAGTGTGTGCCCTTATTCAGTTGAGTACAATTTATTTATTTCATTTGTGCCCCATCTTTTCCCCCATGTCCTCATCTCCCCCATGTTGTCGTCACGACAACAGAGTAGGGATGCCAGTAGGTACTACATATTGTACATTGAGGACTACTCAGCCCAGTGACTTTCAGTCTCGAGACTAACCGCGAGGCCTGTGTTTTTAAACTTGTATTTTAAGTGCACCGTATAATAAATTGATTTATTTTAAACCGTGTTTATATTGTTTTTGCTCAACCTTCGGGGTACCTAATTCAATTTTTATGTGAAATGCATAAAGGTCTCAGAGTGAATTAAAGCTATTTCTCCCACTGCACCACTTGTCTCTTTGTTTTTATGCTCTGGAGAAGGAAATGACAACAATACAAATAAACGAATTATTGACCTTTTTGGGGGTGTGCAGGGGGTTTAGCATGGTTAGGCCTGAGAGTCTGCACAGAAATGGGTATCAAAATAACTGGTCTGCTATTCTTCTGAACTGGGGGGGGAGCAGTCACCACCAGAGCAATGAGAGGCATTAGTCAAGGTGAACAGGTTCACAGAGGTCAAATGAGAAGGGAGCACTCCCTGGAGAAGACCCTGATGCTGGGAAAGATTGAAGGTCAAAGAAGACGGGGACGGCAAAGGATGAGATGGTTAGACAGTGTCACAGATGCAATGAACATGAAGTTGAGCAAACTTCAGAGGACAGCGGAAGACCGGAAGGCCTGGCGGGATCTGGTCCATGGGGTCACGAAGAGTCGGACTCAACTGTGCGACTGAACAACAACAAAACAAAAAGCCGTGTTGGTCTAAAGCAACAGAAAAAAGTTTGAGTCCAGTGGCACTTTTAAGACCAACAAAATTTAATTCTATGTATATGCTTTTGAGTGCATTCACGCTTCCTCAGATATAGGATTCTTCATGTCTTACTGCTAAACATCTGTAACAGCTGGGTGGGGGGCTTTGCAGAGGGGTATAGGAAGGCCCATGAGATACATAGGGTGATTTGGAGGACAGCAGAAGACAAGAGGGCCTGGTGTGATGTGGTCCATGGGGTCACGAAGAGTCGGACTCAACTGCGACTGAACAACAACAAGGGATCATTTTGGGCCAGTGTGCTTTATGGTAACCTTCTGAGCATTTTACAGAACTGCAAGCCAGCAAGATACACACTTCTTTCAGTTTCAGTTGGCAGCTCTGGTTTGGGAAATACCCGGAGATCTGAAGGTGGAGCCTGGGGTGGGCGTGGTTTGGGGAGGGGAGGTACCTTGGCAGGGTACAATGCTGTAGAGTCCACCTCCCAAAGCAGCCATTTTCTCCAGGGGAACTGATTTCTATTGTCTGGATACCAGCTGGAGATCTCCAGGACCCATCCTTCAGTAGTAGCCAGTTTTGCCATCTAAAATGCAAAGGAGGAGCTAGGAACACAGGGAGAAGTTTGCTGTTTGACAGGACCGGTCCAAGCTGTCTTCTGAAAGGCTTTCTAAGAAAACAATCCCTTGATTAAACCCAAAGCTGTCTCATAGCGTGCCCACGGATCCCATCTCGCAAAAGGGACTTCTTATAGATTTCAAAGGGAACAGAGAAGGCCAGATGCTGCTTTCTTCCTGCAGGGCAGTCCCATCTTGGTGGGCTCACAACATGCAAGGCGAAGACATCTAGTAGCAATAAGCAAGGTCTTCCCCACAACTGCCCCAACTGGAGCTGTCCAGGGTATTGTGGTCTCTGAAGCTGTCAATCAGTATTATTTTTTATCAAGCTGATTTCCATCAACTGATTTATGGCAACCCCAGCAAGGGACTTTCAAGGCAAGTGAGAAGTTTAGGAGGTTTTGCCATTGCCTTCCTCAGCAGCTTCTTCCTGGTGGTCTCCCATCAAAGTGCCAACCCTGCTTAACTTCCAGGACCTGACAAGATCAGGCTATACCAGGGGTGGCCAAACTGCGCTCGGGAGCCGCATGCGGCTCTTTCACAGAGTCTAATTTAATGTTAATAAACAGCAAATGTGCATATTTTTCAATAAAAACGTATGTACTCTTTGTTCATGTCTTGCGGCTCTCAAACACCTGGCGTTCATTCTGTGTGGCTGTTACGCTAAGCATGTTTGGCCACCCCTGGGCTATACCATCTCACCTTCCTCCCACTTTCGAACTTTGTATCTGGGTAAAGTGCCATCAGGTTGCACCGACTTATGGCGACCCCGAAGGGCTTTCAAGGCAAGAGACCAACGGAAGTAGTTTGCCATTTGCCTGCCTCTGCGTAGCCACCCTGGACTTCCTTGGCAGTCTCCCATCCAAATACTAACCCGAGTCGACCCTGCTTCACTTCTGAGATCTGACTAGACTGGGCCAGCCTGGGCTGAATTTTAGTGCTGCTTTTAAAAAATTATTTTTGCAAGCCACCTTGAACTTTGGCAAGGCCGACGACTACCTGTGTTAGAAATTCACAAACTACAAATAAGAGAGAGACGGTTTCGTGAGGCTAACCTAGATCCAAGGAAGGAGGTCTGGTTCACATAGGGCTGCCAGCTCTCGGTTAGGAGATACCTGGAGATTTGGAGGGGGTGGAGCCTAAGGAGAGCAGGGTTTGGGGAGAGGAGGGAGTTCAGTGAGGCATACTGCCATAGAGCCCCCCTTCCAAAGTGGCAATTTTCTCCAGACGAACTGATCTCTGTCACCTGGAGATCAGTTGTAATACTGGGAGATCTCCAGCCACCAGATGGAGGTTGGCAACCCTAGGTCCAGAGCCTCAGCTGTGCAAAAAAATCCTTTGGAGATAACACTCCCTGCCCTTTGCTCCTCTGCAAGTGAATCAATTAACCAGGCTCTTAAAAGACAGTGCTGTTGAACTAGACTCCGGTACTCCCAGGAAGGCTGCAAATTGGATCATGGCTCCGGACAATGGGAGATCATTTCATGGGGCCCAGGCATGTTTTTGGACAGCGGGAAACAAAAGAGGTGACCTCCAGCTCAGTCTCCCAGCACCCGTTTCCCCCTTGACAGCAAGTGACATGTGGAGAGCGGATAATGCAGCTGCCTCTGGGCACAGTGTCTGCTGCACCGCTTCCTCTCGCTCTACGTGCAGCAAGCGTGTCGCTGCGGAGCAAGGAGCACCGGAAGGGCTGCTTTGCCCTCAGCATCAAAATAAGCATTCTCAGCACTGCAGGGGATGCGGGGGGGGGGAGCGTGTGCATCGCTAGAAGAGAAGCAGAAGATGGTTATGGAAAAGACACAGGGTCAAGGAGAGCTCGGACGGCAGGGTTACACACTCAGGATCTGCACCGACTGTCTAGGCAGGGAGCTGTTCCTGTTGGCAGCAGAGGACAGGACTCGCAATAATGGGTTAAAATTAAGGACGGCTGGATATTAGGGGGGAAATTTTGACAGTAAGAGTTGTGCAACAGTGGAATCGGCTGCCTGGGGAGGTGGTGAGCTCCCCCTCCCCGGCAGTCTTCAAGCAGCGGCTGGACAAACCCTTGTCAGGGGTGCTCTAGGCTGATCCTGCATTGAGGAGGGGGTTGGAAGAGATGGCCTGTATGGCCCCCTCCAACTCTGTGATTCTATGATTCTGTGATTCTAGATCATACTGTTCTGTATGCCTTATGAGCATTCTTTGCCTTAAAAGAACTTGAGCTAGAACCGTTAAGGGCAAAACCCAATTGCCAGAGCTACTGTGGCTAAGTGACTAAGTTATAATTCAGGATTCAAGTCTCCGTCCGAAAGATCTCAAACAGGCAATCTGGGAACAACTACAGAGGCTAACAAGGGTAAAAGACAGCTGGCCTTCATGGTTTAACCAATTCAAAATCTGCATACTGCCTGCCTATCACTGAAGCTGATATGGATAATGGTCTACGGCCTACAATAGCAGATAGTTGCTGGTAGGCAGACACTACCCTACACAACTAGATCATATGGTCTGTATGCCTTATGAGCATCCTTTGCCTTTAAAGAATAAGGGCAAAACCCAATTGCCAGAGCTACTGTGGCTAAGTGACTAAGGTATAATTCAGGATTCAAGTCTTCGCCCTAAAGATCTCTAACAGGCAATCTGGGCTACCCTTTAGTCAGTGGCTAACAGCCATAATGACTAAAGGGAACCTCCACATTTAAAGGCAATAAGCCTCTGAATATAGCCTACTAAAGCATCTCTGACAAATATTCATCCAGCCTCTTCTTGAAAGCTGTCAGTGAAGGGGAGCTAACCACCTCACTAGGCAGCTGATTCCACCTTTGAACCACACTGACCATGAAAAAGTTTTTCCTAATATCCAGCCAATACCTTTCTGCATGTAATTTAAACCCGTTGCTTCGGGTCCTATCCTCTGCTGCCAACTGGAACAGCTCCTTGCCCTCCTCCAAATGACAGCCTTTCAAATATTTAAAGAGAGCAATCATGTCCCCCCTCAGTCTCCTCTTCTCCAAACTAAACATTCTCAGGGCCCTTAGCCTTTCCTTGTAGGGCTCAGTCTCCAGACCCCTGATCATCCTCGTCTCTGTCTTCTGCACCCTCTCAATTTTGCCCACATCCTTTTTGAAGTGAGGCCTCCAGAACTGCACACAGTACTCAAGGTGCGGCCTTACCAAGGCAGTATACAGAGGGGCTATGATCTCCTGTGATTTCGATGCTATGGCCCTTTTAATACAACCCAAGCCTGAATTCAAAGGAGCTGCGGTGGCTCAAGTGGTTAAGACGCTGAACTGCAGGCTGCGGAAGGTCAGTAGTTCAGCAGTTTGAGACCCGGGTGCCGCATGATGGAGTGAGCTCCCATCTCTAGCTCCAGCTCCTGCCAACCTAGCAGTTCGAAAGCAAGAAATTGCAAGTAGACAAATAGGTACCACTTCAGTGGGAAGGTAACAGTGTTCCGTGCGCCTTGCTGTTTAGTCATGCCGGCCACATGACCACGGAAACGTCTTCGGACAGCGCTGGCTCTTCGGCTTTGAAACAGAGATGAGCACCGCAACCCTAGAGTCGGATTCAACTGGCTTTCGAGCAAGGGAACCTTTACCTTTACCTTTTAAGCCTGAATTAGCATTTTTGCCACCGCATCACACTGAGTGCTCATGTTTAATTTACAGTCCACTCTTACCCCAAGATCTCTTTTGCATATGCTACTCCCTAGAAATGTATCCCCCATCCAGTATTTGTGCTTGACATTTTTGTGGCCCAGATGTAATACTGTGCATTTATTTTTGTTGAATTGTATCCTGTTCGCAACTGCCCACTTCTCCAGAGTATTCAGGTCTTGTTGAATTTTAACTCTTATCTTCTTGGGTGTTTGCTACGCCTCCCAATTTGGTATCATCAGCAAATTTAATGAGTGGCCCTTCTACCCCTTCATCCAGATCACTGATAAAAATATTGAAAAGTACCGGGCCCAAAACCGAGCCCTGCAGCACCCCACTGGACACCTCCCTCCAATCTGATGAAACACCATTGACTACCACCAGCCA